>NC_135766.1:9605347-9945347 GCF_052425735.1 Oculina patagonica
ATCGTTATTAAATAATAGCCATGCGTCATTGCCTGGCACATTCACTTGTGAAAACTTTGTCGATAACAGTCCTTAGAGCCTCGTACCAATAAGAAGGAAATTATTTGTTTAAGCTTCCTCAAAAGGAAGGGATATAAAAAGCACAAATAGGCCCAAGGGAAAGTAGCCAGGATCACCGCGAAAGCGGAATACTCCACTGTCCCGTGACAGCGAATTAGAGCCTCTACCTACATACCTGCACGAAACCCAACAACATGAAGATTTCAGCGTCTGTTCTGTATGCTGGAATTGCTGCTGTTGTATTTCTTGTTATCTATCTCCTCGTGAAGAGATTTACAAAGCGAAAAAAGAACAAGAGGCCCACCAAGCCTGGCACAGTTATCTTACATCAGTTCCCTGTGTTCGATGGATGCCCGGTGGTGAGTGTAAGTCCGCCATGTTTAAAGTTGGAAACTTTCCTTCGTATGACAAAGATCCCGTACGAAAATGAGTATGGTTTTCAGTTTTCCAAGAAGGGAAAAATGCCGTGGATCGAGTTTAACGGGCAAGAAGTGGCTGATTCAAATTTCTGCATTCAATTTCTGAAGAAAGAACTCCAAGTGGATATTGATTCTCATTTGAGCGCCAGAGAAAAAGCCATTGCTCACAGCATTCGTACAATGTTGGAGGAAAACACTTTCTGGTAAGCGTTGAGTTTTTATGTTAGGTGTTTGATCGTGCGGTTTCTCGAAAAACACAGAGGCAAACGACTTTGAAAAAGTGTATCTTGAAAAGTGAGACCTTCTAGATGTCTGGATAACTCAGACCCCCAAAAAAATAAAACTGTTTTTCCTATTTCCATCACGAGAATTTCTCGAAGTATAAAGTCCCCGTCAGGTTCTATCAAGTTGCGAATATCCGCTTCTGTAAGCGTGATACCGTATACAGTGAAACCTCGATTTAACAAACTTCAGCAAGCGCAAAGTTACAGTAAAATGTATGGAACAGAGCTTCGATATAAAGATAATAATAAATATATATATAAAAAAAACGAAATCCTTGTTATAACGAACACAATCCGGAAGCCCAAACGTAAAATGCACCCCGATTTAACGGATTATATAGATAACACGCGACATACGATGAATGTAGAACAGATCAACAAGGATAAAAATACTTTAATCCTGTAACAGGAGTACAAATCCAAAGACTTATGTCCATATGTATGTAACATTAAAGCACAAATGTTATTTTTGACAGTCGTTCAGATCTGTAAATGCATAATGCTGCATGGGTAGTGCAACGTAGCAGCGTAAAAGAAACAATTATTAACTAAACCTCGATATAACAAACATTTTGTTTTTTTCTCCGCAAATTTGTTTATATATCGAGGTTTTTGATATAACGGACCCGCGATAAACGAAAAAAAAAACTCCCCAGTTCCTTGGCACTTCGTTAAATCGAGGTTTCACTGTACTTGTTCTTTTGCGAAACCGTCGCTTAACGTACCTCACGCTAACTTGAAGGATTCGTCCGACTGAGATGCTGTAATGGCAAATTGAAAAGGATCGAAAAGAATAAGAGCAATTTCAAGTTCTTAGAAATTTATCGTTAAGGTCGCGGGGGATACCTACAGCATGAATAAATTCATGAAGCGAGATTTTGCTTGACCTGCATCTTTTTAAACACTTTTTTCTCAGCTGTTATGGGTGCGATTAAGCTCAATTTTTACAGAGACATGGCAAATGATGAAAGATTATGGATGTCATCTTTGCTTTAATAGATTGCACTCAACGGCGATGTCTATAGCTTCGTTAGTGCCAAATTGAGAAGAACACGATTTTGGGGCAGAGTTTGCAGAACGAGTAGCACAGCACACTTTTATCTTTTCAAAAACTTATCGGTCAATATCTCTAGAGTTTCATTACAGAAGCGGATTTTTTAATTGAAAGTCTGCCAGCAGGTTATGATAGTTTAAAATTCGAAAATTTGAATTTAATTCCTTCTACCTCTTTTTAAAAGCGCTCTTTTAAAATTCCACACACTACACTGAATTGATGTAGCTACAGTACTCTGAATGGCAGAAATATTCAAATTTGAATGAAAATTAGCTCATAGACTTCCTACAATCTATATGACGTATAATCACGCGCATGCGTCCATATTGTTACCCAGTTATAAATATCTCGTAAAGTTGTCGATGTCAGTCGTTGTACGTCGTGTATACGCTTAAAAACATACATAATAAGGTGTCCTAAGGTGTCCTAAGCCTGTGGCATGTCTATTCGCCAGGTAAACCTATTTAGCTAAACATCAACCACATCCCTACTGTCTAAACATTTCCCATTAGCTAGACAATTCCTCGACAGGCGTTAGATCCTTAATTTGCATTGTTAGTGACAGATATCCCCTACTGGCTAGACATCCCTTAGGTTCGGTGGAAAACGCGGAGTGCGGAGTGCGGAGTGTGGAAAATGCGGAGTGTGGAAAGTGCGGAGTGTGGAAAATGAGGAGTGTAGAAAATGAGGAGTGTAGAAAATGAGGAGGTAGAAAATGCGGAGTGTGGAAAATGAGGAGTGTGGAAAATGCGGAGTGTGGAAAATGAGGAGTGTGGAAAATGAGGAGTGTGGAAAATGCGGAGTGTGGAAAATGCGGAGTGTGGAAAATGCGGAGTGTGGAAAATGAGGAGTGTAGAAAATGAGGAGTGTAGAAAATGCGGAGTGTGGAAAATGAGGAGTGTGGAAAATGCGGAGTGTAAAAAAACATGTTAAAAGGCTAGGCTAGTGAGCAGCACTGCGAACTTGTGGTTGTATTTATACATACCGTTAACCGTACTTCTACAGGTTATTTTACGTATTTCCGTATAACAACAAGCTAAATTTTTTGTCAAGGCTTGACTCAGGTGTTACATATTTAAGACATGATATATGCGTGACATATTTATTTTTGGGGACCACCGAAAAAACAATTTTTTAACGATGTTTTAAAAAGAATTTTTAAAACAACGAATTTTTAAAACGAATTTGTAAAACAACGAACTTTTAAAACGAATTTTTAAAACAACGAATTTTTAAAAGGAATTTTTAAAAGGCTAGTGTGGATAATGGGGAGTGGATAAGTTTTGGGGCAAGTGAATTTGAAAACTACCCGGATGGTGCACAATTACATGAGTTGTATCCCGCATCGTACCAGCCAAGCGTTGCCGCTCATCAAGCACAGCTGAATCCATTGTACCCAGTTGTGTATAACCCACCAGGCTTCCCTTTCCCTGGAGGACGTTTTCATCATCCATACGCGTCAACATTCCAAGCTCACACACCACAAGCTCGTTTCCAGGCGGCACCTCCTCATCGGTCCTTGTCTATTCCAGCATCGGCAGCAGTAGGAGCATGGCACTCGGGATTGTCGCCGAATTTGTATTACCTCGTGGCCTTGCCAAAATGTGTGAAAAAATGCTATGGTTGCGGCGACAATTTTTCAGAAAAATTTCGTCAGTCACCACACAACATCGTGGTCAAGCACTTCGACCGTCGAGTGGTACGCAGGGATGAGAGCACAGGAGCATTGGTTCACAGTGCGGACTTTGCCAACACTTATTACCATCCCAATCCTGCACATATCATGAGAAAAAACCCTGTTTTTGACGGCCGTGTACATATCGACCTCAGCACTAACCACTCCCTCGACGATGGCCAGAGAGAATTGCTGAAAACACTTAGACTGATCGTTAATATTGTTAATTCCCAATAATTATGCTACGCGCATTGATTTTTTTATTTACCTTGTTGTTCCAGTTCTTTATAGCTACAGAAAACACTAAAAGATTGCATGATTGAGCTATGAAAATGAAGTGATGCATAGCTTGGACAGATTACATGCGTTGACGTTTTGATTTCATATTTGTTACTGTTCTTTATATATAGGTATACGATTAAGCAGTGAAAATGAAATGATCGATCGCTTTTTCAAAGGACATGAACTGCTTGAATAATGTTAATGTTCTTTTGTTAATAATTGCAATACTTGATATAACCTTACATTAAATCATTTTATTACTTTTACTCTTATTTCTTACATTTTCTTACATTTTCTACACTCCGCATTTTCCACACTCCGCATTTTCTACACTCCTCATTTTGCACACTCCGCATTTTCCACACTCCGCACTTTCCACACTCCGCATTTTCCACACTCCTCATTTTCCACACTCCGCACTCCGCACTCCGCACTCCGCGTTTTCCACCTAACCCATCCCTTAGCTTACAGAATGAAATTCCCGTACAAGCAGGACATCCCTAACGGGCCAGACATCATTTACAGCCTAGACATCCCGCCCACTAGAGGCAAGATATCCTATAACCCACGACCTTAATTGTTTGAATATTTTCTGAAACTGTTGTTTTATCTATTTGTTCAAGGTCCAAGCCACGTAAAAAAGACAGATTTCGAACAAAAGCAGACAAAAAAAAAAATAAGTCGAAATGGCCAGATTTAATGTGTCCTTTCTCTGTTTTCTGTCTATCTACAGGACCATGATTTACTGCCGCTGGTGTTCTGACTATGCACGGATTTTTAGAGAAAAGTTATTTCCCAAGCTGTTCTTGCCTGTCAAATATCTGGTATTTAAAATGTTCCAAAGGCGATACAGAAAATATCTTTGGTCACACGGCATTGGTCGACACTCCGAACAAGACCTGTATGGAATTGGTGAGAAAGATTTGCTTGCGGTGTCGGAAATTTTGGGCCACAAGAAATTCCTGTTTGGAGAGAAGCCTTGTCTAGCTGACGCAGCACTGTTTGCCTTCATCGCTGGGTTTACCTGGGATTGTCCAGAAAGTCCGCATGCTTTACTCACCAAGTCTAAAGCGAAGAATCTTGACGAGCACGCCAAGAGGATGAAGGAACTGTACTTTCCAGACTGGGATGAAATCATTTCAAAGAAACATAAATCTGGTCACGTAATTTTTGTTTTTTTAAATTAGCTTTCTGTCGTCCCAATGAAATCTGCCCTCGGTCTATATTGCAGCCAATTGCAAATCTCTAGTTACCTGTGATATGCACTTGCGACCAACACATCAGAGTGTAGACTAGTAAGGAACTTTATGTAATGTTTGATTGCAGTAGCGTTTTATCAGTTTTATCAATATTATAAGCAATTGCGCCTTTATGAAGCATAAAGAATTTTAGTAAGCCGAAGAAAATGTACTTTCCGACGGCTGAGAGATATGGAAACGAATTAGTTAATTGATGTTGTAGAGGATGTAGAGGTCCGCGTGTTGTCAAGGGTTGTTAGGAACCACTTATAGGCATGTCTAGCTTTTTTGTCATTCTGCGTTGGTCAGTCTTCGCATCCTTTTTCGCTTCAAGTCAAGTCAAGCCAACTCGTTTAGGCAGGGTGGCCCAATCAGCATTTGGCTGGTATAAATAGGGGCCCTGCGTAAATTATGCCTACATTATTTTTTATTTTTATTTTGATAGATTATCTATAGATTGTCGATAGATTATAGCCCTTCCTCATGGTCTCGTGCCGCTGTATTAGATGAGGAAACCTTCACATTTAATTATTTGCCACTTCTATAGGGCGTTTTTTAAGTGATTTTTCGTATTTGTATGTTTTATTTGTATTTGTTTTTTTGCGTGGTACAGCTAATAAGCCTTTAAACCAATACTTAAAATTTGTAAGGATACAGTTTGTGACTGACCTTCGCATTCAAAGAATCTTGTTTGTGAAGTCCGAGAATCTACTGTATTGGACCTTATAAGTACTCTAATAAGGCTTGTTTTACCAATATTGCGTTCATGCACGTGACGTATTATCCATGATTTGATAGGTCCATTGCCATACCAATTATTTTCTAACTGCCACTCTCATTTTTCAAGCATTTGAAAGATGAAAGAAACATAATAATATTCAATTATACAATTCAATTATATTTTATTTCCCGTTTCACTATTCTTAACTCTCATTGTTGTTTATTGTATTTCAATCGTTAACACCAAGTATAGAAATAGTAATACTGAATAAACTTGTTGTTGTTGACCTTATGCAAATATATAATACAAGTCATTGTTGTCACTGGGGTCATGGTTGAGTAGTTGTCACGAAAGCGGATTACCCTGTTGTTCCGTGACAACGACTTGTAGCCTCTATGTGCACCGCTGCACGAAACGTAACAACATGAAGTTTTCAGCGTCTTTTCTGTATGCTGGCGTTGCTGCTGTTGTTTTACTCGTTATTTATCTCCTCGTGAAAAGATTTACAAAGGGAAAAAAGAACAAGAGGCCCGCCAAGCCCGGTACAGTTGTTTTGCATCAGTTCGCTCCGTACGGCGTGGTTATTAGTGGTAGTCCGCCATGTTTAAAGTTGGAAACTTTCCTTCGTATGTCAAAGATCCCGTACGAAAATGAGTATGGCTTGAAGTTTTCCAAAAAGGGTAAAATGCCGTGGATCGAGTTTAACGGGCAAGAAATCGCTGATTCTAATTTCTGCATTGAGTTTTTGAAGAAAGAGTTCCAAGTGGATATTGATTCTCATTTGAGCGCCACAGAAAAAGCCATTGCTCACAGCATTCGTACAATGTTGGAGGAAAACACTTATTGGTAAGTGTAAAGATCTCATGTTATGTGTTTAATCGCTTGTCATGTTGTTTCAAGTGCCGTGCATGGTTGTGGTAGCCCTCGTAGCTGACTGTCACAGAACACAAAGGAAGGACAAGTAGAGCATGACTACAACACTCCAGTTGACCTGCATAACGCTCCGGTTAGCCTGTTCACGGTTAGCCCTCAATAATGGTAATGGTTTAACTTGTTTCGGTGATTTTGTCTCGTTTCGCTCGTTCGTTTTGTTGTTTCTGTCAAGGTAATAAACACAACTTTAATCTTCAAATTCGTTTCTGCTTTAGCGAAACTACAACAACATGAAACTCGAGCAACAGCACACACAAAAGCACGAGGTCCGTAAAATTACATGCGCGCATGCGCATTGGCTATATGATAATTTCTCGTGACAGTTTCGGGTTGTACTGCATGCGGACGATGAAGGCACGCGTACGGTATGATACAATGATGCATTTGTGTAGGTTTATAATTGTAAACAGTTGTTTACATAAAACTGACATAGTTTATCTTTTTATCCTTAACCAAGCTTGACGCTTTTTTCCCCGCAATTTTTTAAATCATTTTTACTAATTTTCTGGAAGTAAGTTGGATATTCCAAATATTCAGTCGTTGTATTTCTGGTTCCTGCTATAAAATTAAGAAGATTTGTATCTCAGATCCTGTACTCTTGTTTTAGACAATTTATGGAAAAAGGCAAAACTTAGAATCTAAGGCAGCGGAGCAGACACAATTTGCACCAAATGGAAGAAACTTGACCCTTTAGTATAAACCATGAATGATAAGACCCAATGTTATTCTGGGTAGACAGAACTGGTAAGCTTAGTAATATTCCATTTATTTATAATCAAGATATCTTCGTCCTTTGAGTGCTTTAAGAGCACGATTTTGCAACCTGTCTTAATATAATGTTCATTCTGTCACAGACAACGATTACTGTTTTCCGATTTCCCAGTAAATATTTGGATTTATGGTTTATGCTTATCGTTGGGCAACGTTTCTTCAATCAGGTGTTTACTAGTTTTGTTCGTCCACAGGGTCATGGTGTACTACCGCTGGTGTTCTGACTATGCACCAGTTCTTAGAGAAAGGTGGTTTGGCCATATCTTCTTTCCAGTCAAATATCTGGTATTTTCCTGGTTAAAGAGGCGCTGCAGAAAGGATATGTGGTCGCACGGCATTGGTCGACACTCCGAACAAGATGTGTACGGAATAGGTGAGAAAGATTTGCTTGCAGTGTCGGAAATTTTGGGCCGGAAGAAATTCCTGTTTGGAGAGAAGCCTTGTCTAGCTGACGCAGCACTGTTTGCTTTCATCGCTGCATTCACCTGGGATTGTCCAGAAAGTCCGCATGCTTTACTCACCAAGTCTAAAGCGAAGAATCTTGACGAGCACGCCAAGAGAATAAAGGAACTGTACTATCCAGACTGGGATGAAATCATTTCGAAGAAACATAAATCTGGTTGAAGACAAGAACGGTCTTCTTTAGGGCTGCCTACTAGTTAGGGCTGTATAAGATGAAAATTTGGCTTTATATTGTTCCGAAGTAATTGTAACTAGCTAGAACTTGATTTGGAAAAATAACAAACATTTTCATTGTTATAAGTACCGGTTTTAGTCGGAATTGGCAGTTATAACGTATTCAGACCAGGTAGGCACAGAATCCGCCACCTGGTCGAATCGGAGAATATATAATTAACGATAATAAAATTATTTGCTCGGTGGAGAGAAACAGGCACGGTGAGGATCGTGTTATTGCTTGAAATGATTAACGTCGACTTGCAAAAACGTTGTGTTATAGCAGATATAAAGGGTGTAATATTCATACCCTCCAAAGTCGATATCGAGTGTTATACAATAATTCTATGTATAATATGTATAAGATATGTGCGTCAGATTCCTTAGATAACAATCTTAACCTTAAAACTGTGATGAAAATATCTGATTCTACGGCCACCAAGAAAAAACGTCGACACCTCTGTTAAAAATTATAAACTTCTATTGATTGATTGATCGATCGATCGATGATTGATTGATTGATTGATTGATTGATTTCAAAAATGTAGTTAACGCCTTTAGCCCCAAATGGGAAAAGAATGTCTCTTACTTGCTCGCAGGCTGGGTGAATGTACTGTATCTCTTGAAAGTGGTTTATAGTTTGGTCGGAAACGGGGGAATCGAGAGCCCTACGAGCGACCCCAATCGCCCCAAAAAATCTGTCTTAGCAATCTCTAGCCCTTAATGTCGCAGGGGACAGGTTCCGCTAATCGGTATGCATTTATGAAAATTGTATGCACGAAGTGTGACGACTTATCCCGAAAAAGCGCGAAACATTTATGAACAGGCTCCGTAATATTTCTGCATCGATAACTGCACGAGCAAAGCGCTGGGGCGTTAAGGGCGATTGCAGCACTTCATAGCATCTGGAAATCTTCAACGATCACCACCAAAACCAAACTTAGGATTTTTAAAAGCAATGTTCTTGGAGTCCTCCTGTAGGGTGCAGAAACCTGAAAGTTCTCGCAATCCATATGTCACAAGATAGATGTGTTCCAAACAAGATGGCTCAGGAGAATACTCGGAATCTTCTGGCCAAAAACCAGTTGCAATGAAATCGCCACGTGTGTCGTTTCAATAAGAGAAATCCTTCTCCCGTTTGAAACAGCGTTTCAAAGTGAAAAGTGAACTTATTTGATTTATCCGTCTTAACCGAAGTTATTATTATAATGTCAATTGATTGGCAATATTACATTATGCACTACTCTTTGAGTCTCTGAGTTTTGTTTCATGCGCTGTATTTGGTGAATACATGCGTCACTGACAACCCTTAAAAATAATAAAAAATATCTTAAATGACCACTTCCCGAATGGGGCTTTTCAGGGCCAATGTAAACAGACACTGCACTGAAACAAATAAATAAACATAACATCAGGTTAATAATCCAAACTGGCAGGAGGCAGACCAGTTGGCTATTTAAAGCGAACCCGAGGAGTTGAATTCGGGGCTTCCGAAAACAACACCAGTAAGTGCTCAGAACAGGACTTTACTCCGCGGCCTCCGGATTTCCAAGTTTCAACCTCGCATTGGCATAATAACTTGTGCTCCTTTTATATGTCAGCGACAGTTCAGTGAGTAGCTTTTCAAAGGAAACACAGCGTGAAGCATTGAAAACAATACAGCTGCTACAGCTGTCACCCAAATCAAAACACTTTTGACCTTATTATGCAAAATACAAGTAATCCGTGATCAGGGTCATGTTTGAGTTTTTGTCACGAAAGCGAAGTTCACTGCTGTTCCGTGACAACGATTTGTAAATACTACGTGCACCCCGCACAAAACGTGACAACCATGAACTTTTCAGCGTCTTTTTTGTATGTTGGGATTGCTGCTGTTATATTTCTCGTTATCTATCTCCTCGTAAAGAGATTTACAAAGGCAAAAAAGAAAACCAAGCCTGGCACAGTTATCTTACATCAGTTCCCTCCGTTTGATGGATCCCCGGTGGTGAGTGTAAGTCCGCCATGTTTAAAGCTGTAAACTTTCCTTCGAATGACAAACATCCCGTACGAAAGTGATTATGGTTTCAAGTTTTCAAAGAAGGGAAAGATGCCGTGGATCGAGTTTAACGAGCAAGAAATCACTGATTCCAATTTCTGTATTCAGTTTTTGAAGAAAGAATTTCAAGTGGATATCGATTCACATTTGAGCGCCACAGAAAAAGCCATTGCTCACTGCGTCCGTACAATGTTGGAGGAAAACACTTTCTGGTAAGCGTTGAGTTCTTATGTTAAATGATTAATCGCTTGTTATATTGTTTAAGGTTTCGTGTGTGATTGTGGTGAGGTTCCTAAGAAGAGGGTCGTGCAGGGATATTCTCGTGATGCGTGATTAGCTGATCTATCTTTCGTGAAACGTGAATTTGAATAATTATTTTTCGATATCCTTGACTGAAAACACCAAATGTGACCTCCGTGCAATTATTATCACAAAGTCTTGTAAGGCATCAGCGACTGGCAAGAATAGATTTCTCTGCTTTTGCCACTTTTCTTTGCGTAAGAGCAGGATTTAAAAAGAAAGTTCCTTGCTTGTTTTCATGTTTTGGGAAAATGAAATATTGATATCCGTGATCCGTGATTAATTATTTTTTCTACCCGTGAACCATGCCAGACACCCCCCAGTCAATACTACAGAGCAGTACCAGTGGCCATAAGAGACTACTATAGAAAAGATTCAGAAAATCTTCGGAAATCTTTAACTGTCCAGAGACGACGATTTTCCTTGTACGATTTTTGGAAACTGGTTAAGAACGGTAATTTTCGGAACTCGATCGGAAAGATCAGATTGAGAACGCTTTCAAACACTTCGGAAATTATTGTGATATGTTCGAACAGTTTTCGGAAATCATTGTGGGTTCTATCTTACCCATGAAAGAAAAGAATAGAACACACAAGATGACCTGGCTCCCAATGTGTGGCTTCATAACTCAGTTGGTAGAGCATCGCAACGGTATCGCGGAGGTCACGGATTCGAATCCTGTTAAAGCTTTGATTTTTTTCAGGGTGTTTCCCCAACTGCTTAAACTATCAGTTGACCTGCATCACTTTAAAAACCCTATTTTCATTCGTTCTTCTTATCCTGTACCTATATTGTTATTAGGGCTAGGGGCATTGATTTTGTTCTTTGTCTATTTGTTTTATTTCGCCATTGCTGAACAACGTTGCAAAATGTGCAGGTTAAGCCAAGATTAGTGGACTCACAGTTTGAGATCGTGTCATTACTTACTTAACTTTTTAAGTATGGTGCAGAGGGCTCATCGTCAAACTCCCCAAGAAAGGGGATCTAACGAACTGCGGAAACTGGAGAGGTATTACCCTCATGTCCACTATAGCCAAGGTGATGGGTAGAATTCTGATCAAGAGGATTGCTGCCGGGACGGATGAAAAATTGAGGAAGGAACAAGCTGGATTTAGAAAGGGAAGGAGCACAATAGAACAGATCTTTGTGCTCAGGAACATTGTCGAGCAGGCAGTTGAATGGAACGCCAGCCTTTACCTGTGATTTGTCGACTACGAGAAGGCTTTTGATAGCATACATAGAAGCACTCTCTGGAAGATCATGAAGTGCTACGGAATACCATCTAAGATCATGAGAATGGTGCAAGTAATGTGCACTAACTCCACAAGTGCAGTGGTTGATGGTGGTGGAAGGACAGATTGGTTTGAGGTGAAGTCGGGTGTCAAGCAGGGATGTAACATGTCTGGGTTTTTGTTTCTCTTGGTGATAGACTGGGTGATGAGGAGATCGGTTGTCCATGCAGGGACATAAATTATGTGGAAGTTGTCAACAATGCTAGAGGACTTAGACTTCGCAGACGACCTGGCTCTCATCTCAAGCACATTCGCACAGATTCAGAAGAAGATCGATCACCTGAATAGGAATGGGAAAGGAACAGGCTAGAAAATCAGCACCACAAAAACCAAACTCATGAAGATAAATGCAAACAACAACAATGCAATCGTAGTCGATGGACAGCAAGTGGAGGATGTAAACAGCTTTGACTACCTAGGACCAAGAGTAACCAGGCATGGAGGGGCTGAGGAGGACATCAAGAGCCGCCTAGGGAAAGCTAGAGGAGCTTTCAACAAGCTGGTTAAGATCTGGAGGAGTGGGCAGTTGAGCAAAAACACCAAGATAAGAATCTTCAAGTCCAATGTCATAGCAGTGCTTCTTTACGGGTGTGAAACCTGGAGAATGACCAAGGGGGACGAGGCTAAACTAGACACATTTCTACACAAATGTCTACGGAGGATACTAAGAATATACTGGCCAATGAGAGTGTCAAATGAGGAGGTTAGAAGACAGGCAAAGACTTGCACCATCAGTGAGCAGATAAGGAGGCGAAGGTGGAGATGGATAGGCCATGTATTGCGCATGGGCCATCAGCAACATTAGCGCATTGCGCTAACATGGGCACCCGAAGGAAGGAGAAGAAGGGGGCGTCCGAAGGAAACGTGGAGGAGAACGGTAGAGGGGGAGAGGCGGAAGCTGGGGTTTGCCACCTGGGCAGAGGCGGTTAATGTTGCGGAAGACAGGGTTGAGTGGAGGGAACGGATCAAAGGCCCTATTCTCCCAGAGAAGACATAAGGAAGCAGATGAGAAAATCATCCAAGAAAAAAAAATTCAGTAAATGTTGGTTCAAGGTCCAACACTAGTCGGGTCCAAGTTAAAAAAGATAGTTTTACCGACAACACATGTTGTCTCCATCAATCTCCAGTTTAAAAGTTGAGTGCGATGAACACAATTTTTACTCTTTTCTTTTATCCTTCCACAGGACCATAGTGTTCTACCGCTGGTCTTCTGACTATGCAACGATCCTCAGAGAAAAGTGGTTCGGCCATTTCTTCTTTCCAGTCAAATATCTGGTATTTTACCTGGGGCAGAAGCGCTGTAGAAAGGATCTGTGGTCGCACGGCATTGGTCGACACTCCGAACAAGACCTGTATGGAATAGGCGAGAAAGATTTACTTGCGGCGTCGGAAATTTTGGGTCACAAGAGATTTCTGTTTGGAGAGAAGCCTTCTCTAGCTGACGTAGCACTGTTTGCTTTTATCGCTGCGTTCACTTGGTATAATCCAGAATGTCCGATTGCTTTATTCACCAAGTCTAAAGCAAAGAATCTTGACGAACACGCCAAGAGAATGAAGGAACTGTACTATCCAGACTGGGATGAAATCATTTCCAAGAAACATAAATCTGGTTAGAGACGATGACCATCTCATTTCTCAGGCTTCGTATTCTAATTGCCATAGACCACATGGTGTATAATCTAATCAGTTGAAAGATACGGATCCATTTGGGAGGAATTCGGCAATTGCGTGTCTAGGTTTTCACATGGCCGCTGATGTCAAACGCCCAATCCTTCAGCTTAGAACAGAAGTGTTGTAAGACAGCTCTAAAGCTCCAACTTGTACTCAACGTGCTAGTAAACTTAACAATAAAATCTTAGTTGCTCGACATGTTCTAAGTCAACTTGGGACTCCGTAGAGGGGGTCCCGACAAGTTCATATTAAAACAAGATGTCAATTGTGTAATATTCATATATCCACAAAGCTTATTCATCACTTACCCTCCAAAGTCGCTGTAGAGTGTGGTACAAGTTGCGTTAGATACGTGCTTCAGATTTATAAGATGCCAATTTTAACCCAAAGAAGTCATGACTAAAATGCCGAAATCTTCTCAGCCACCAATAGAAAAATCCATCAAACAAAAATTCAATTTACGCCTTGAAATAGCTTCAAATGATAAATAAATATCTCATTTACTAGCCTGAATCAGCAGGGTGTGGTGGTGGGATTTTCAGGAGTACCCAACGAGAATCGATTTGTTATTGCACGAAACGATTACTGGAGGTCGATTAAGGGATTTTCAGTTAATTATTAACTACCGTGGGGAAAAAATATCCGCTCTTCAGTGCCAGCTAGCAGTAGATACCTAATTCTAGTTGCCAGCCAGGATCCCTGTCCAAGATACTTTTTTCCCAGCCAGCACACTTATGTAATACAGGTTTTGCCAGCAAATTTGACGGTACTGTTTTTGCCAGCCAGGAAAGCAATTTTAAGTAATTTTTGACCGCATAAAATAGCTACGAACAAGAACTTTACCTAACTGTTTTATCGTTAAACTTTCTAAACATTTTTACTAACCTCATGACGAGGACCAGCGAGGGTCAGTTGATTCAAACGCATTTCTGCATCCAAGCAAGAAAAAACTTAGCACTAGTAAACAGCTTTTAATGAATTGTCGCTGAACGTATTTCATCCTGAGTTAATGGACATAAACGACCAGAACTCAGTGCTTCATTCAGCTTTTAATGGTGAATTCCTTTTTATTTGTTTTTCTTGTTAGAAGGCAATACAACTGCAAAAGTTTAGTCTTATTTAAAAATGGCTTCCAAGCAATCTTCAGATCTTATTACTAAATAGGCAATCATTATCTCTGCAATGGTCAAGTCTTGGCAGTGGACAATCAGCGCAAACGTTTCATTTCACAAAGTTAATCGCAAAGTTTCACAAAAAAGGTCATGTCTTGTCATTAGACAAATACCGCAACAGATTCCCATTGTTTATCGCAAAGTTTTGCAGCAAAGGTCATGTATTGACGGTAGACAATCACCGCAAAAGTTTCACAAACTTAATTGCAAAATTCGCATCAAAGGTCAAGTCTTGAAAGTAGACAATCGCCGCAAAAGTTTCACAAACTTAATTGCAAAATTCACAGCAAATGTCAAGTCTTGTAATTAGACAATCGCCGCAAAAGTTTCATAAACTTCATTGCAAAATTCTTGTAAGTAGACAATCTTAATCAAAAGTCTTGTAAGTAGACAATCGCCGCAAAAGTTTCACAAACTTAATTGCAAAATTCGCAGAAAAGGTAAAGTCTTGTAAGTAAACAATCGCCGCAAAAGTTTCACAAACTTAATTGCAAAATTCGCAGCAAAGATCATGTCTTGTAAGTAGACAATCGCCGCAAAAGTTTCACAAACTTAATTGCAAAATTCACAGCAAAGTTCATGTCTTGTAAGTAGACAATCGCCGCAAAAGTTTCACAAACTTAATTGCAAAATTCGCAGAAAAGGTCAAGTCTTGTCAGTCGACAATCGCCGCAAAAGTTTCACAAACTTTATTGCAAAATTCACAGCAAAGGTCAAGTCTTGTATTAGTAGACAATCGCCGCAAAAGTTTCATAAACTTAATTGCAAAATTCTTGTAAGTAGACAATCTTAATCAAAAGTCTTGTAAGTAGACAATCGTCGCAAAAGTTTCACAAGCTTAATGGCAAAATTCGCAGAAAAGGTCAAGTCCTGTCAGTAGACAATCACCGCCAAAGTTTCACAAACTTAATTGCAAAGTTTCGCAGCACAAGTCAAGTCTTTTCATTATATAGGACTATCACCTATTGTAGTTTCGTAGAAAATTGTCGTCGTTATGTCAACAACAACAACAACAACAAGCTTTATTTGCATGACTGTAAATTTGTTACAATTGCAAAAGCGTAAACTCATTTAGTAATAATAATAATAAAAATAATAAAATAATAATATATAGTAAAAAACAAAAATGATTCATATAAAATTAATTACATTGATAGTATTTTGTTACGTAAATCAAAACAAGATGATATAAATTTAATCAATTGCATGGTCACAAAATGATCGGGAGAATTCATTAATTCTAAAATCAAGTCAGGCACTGGTAGTTGGCTGACATTTAAGATGATAGGCTGTATTGTCTTGTAAAAGTTATCTCTTATTGTTGCATATTTGTAACAATTAAAGAGAAAATGAATTTCATCCTCGGTTTTATTACAATCACAGACCGGGCAGAGCCTATTATGTCTGGGCGTATTGTTATATCTGCCTAGTTCGATCATTAACTTATGATTGCTAATACGTAATTTAGCTAATGTTCTCCTACCAGAAACTCTCCTAGTTAACTCTTGATAATTGGAGGTAGCATATTCGTTCTTAAAAGATCTATAAAATTCTAGTTTTTGAGAATGCTGTAGAGTATGCTGCCAATACGAAATATATTTCTGTTTCATTAACTGCAGAAACATTGTCACTTTAGCGGTGTCTACTAAATCAGGATTAAAATTACCAAAATTAAGATATTCGGATATCTTCATAAGATTAGAGTAAAAACTATTTTTACCAGCGGTGTGAAGTTCTAATGAAATTAAAAAAGACTGTCTAACAAAAGAATCCGGTTGCTTTTCTACACCCCTCTGTAACAGACCTGGTGACACCTGATTTTCTACCAGGTTTGCAACCAAAATCGACCAGGGAAGTAAAAAATCCACCAGGTTGATTACTCACTTTTTGTATGCAATAAACTTAGCGGGGTAATCGTGCACAATTTTTCCGCACCGATGTCGCCTAACGGCTGTAGATGACACCGTCGTTTTTTCGCATTGTACGTAAACAACTGAAGTAATATACTCTTTGTGTCCTGCACTTAGACGGAGAAAAGTGGCAAAGGAAAAACAGAATCGAATAAAGGCATCGGACTTGATTTCTGTTATAACAAGTCCTTTTAGGCTTTCGCGTTATACGGCAAACGGGCTGTTTTGCGATCCCCGAGCGTTCTTTGTATCGAACAGTACATTACAGCCACTAGATCCGCAATGGGTCAAATTTAGCAAATCATTGTCACAATGAGCCAATGAGTATAATCATACTATTGACACTGTCAGTTTGCACTTGGACTTGAAGCAGTCGTGTTATATTCCTGAAATCTTTTGAAATTCTCGCACGTTTTTGTTCATCAGAGATCATACACGGCACACAATGCATGCAGAAGCGATGACGAATAGAAGAACAAATTCCGCCGACGGCCTTATGATATAAGGCGATGGACTGACGTTGTCGCCTTAAAATGATTCCTTTAGATGCATGTTACTTTTACAGTTCTTAGCAGGCCTGTAGGCAGGATTTAAAACGTCGGTTCTTCAGAGCGCCAACGATCTGAAAGATGCAACCGTGTGAATGCCGAAGATGTAAGCTACTACTGGGGGTCCAGGGGGCATGCCTCCTCGGGAAATTTTGAAAATTAGACAGGCCGAAATCACATTTTGTGCGTTGAAGGGAGTTTCATAGGCAACTAGGCAGCTTAAAGTAAACTTAAAAAATAAGATTATTTCTAGTCCTTTTCAGTTAAAATCAAAGCTCCTTATTTTTGGAAGGGGAACGCGCTTCACCAGGCAACCAACCTTGCGCTTGACGGATTACACCACCAAAACATACATTTACGACTTAAATTCCTAAACCGCGTGTTGAAGGATATTCAGACAGATATTCGATATGTTTCAAAAACAAATTGGGAGAACGTTTCGCGGGATCATTTTCTCGACTCCCTAGTCCCTAGTTTGAACGTCTCTCAAGCCCTGCTAATCTGACTACAAGTTTAATTACTTTTCCAGAAGGTAAATGACATAAATATTTATTATCAAAAGAGCCTAGCCTAGCACCAAGAGACAGATCCAGAGGTTGTCTCGCACGGGCGCGCCTAAATTTAAACGGTCCGTTTACCATTAAAATTGCAAAATGTTAAAAATGCCGGCCCTTATTCGTTGATCCATTTTCAGTAGGTTATAGCATAAAGACGTCAAAAAAGAAAACCGTTTGCTTATATCTTTTACAGGTCGAATAAATTGTCTCTTTTTTCGGATTAAGCGAGCAATTACAAATACGTTTTAATGACTGCAGTCATCGGCATCAATAGTTTCATGCAGGCGAAAGCTACACAAAGGCCGTTTAATACTCACCAAGAATTATTTCGGTCAAGCTGATTATCCTCTGCGTAGTTATTCGATAAAACGCTGTAGAAAGCCGGGTCAAAAATACTTCCACACATTTGTTTTGGGCCGCGCGCGCTGTTCAAATCGCTCTGAATCATTCACAAGCTCGTATTACATACAGAAAAGGAAACAGATCTGTTTTGTCTCTTCAGTGATGTGCTTGACAACGGAACAAGCGACAAAAACAATAGAAAAAAGTTAACAATTACCTTTTGCTATATTTACATCAAGTTATAGTCAATTATTAAATTATCTTTTTGCCGCGCGTCGTTTTCTTCTGTTTATTAAAGCCAGCAGAAAGATTTTGGTTGATTTTTCCTGACTAGGTAAACAAAATTCTTCACCAGGGAGAAATAAAATTGACCAGGGATTTTTCAGATATTCACCAGGGACCAGGGAGGTCAAATTTCCACCAGGGAGGGCAAAATAACCCACCAGGTCGGGTTTCACCAGGTCTGTTACAGAGGGGTGTTTTTCTTGGAGATATATCAAATAGTTGAGGATTCTTTGATTAATGGTGATAAGGAGAGGAAATCGACCAAGCTCAGCTCTACATGCAACATTAGAAGCCTTATTACTGACTTCAAGATAGCGTTTACAAAACTGTAGATGTGTTCTTTCAATTTGTGAACCATCCCAGGCCTTAAAATCAGATTTTACATAACCACCCCAAATTTCACTATCAGTAGAGCAGAATTGGAGATATCATTGCATCAAAGATTTTACAGGCAAGAGAAGGTTTCAATCTACTAAAATTTGTGTGTCGTCTCAAACTAAAAAGTGCATGAAGTCCTTTCTCTTTTAGGTGATCAAGTGAGATTTTAAAATTTCCTGTAGAAGATATTTTGGTTCCTAAATAAGTGTAATCTTGTACAACATCAATTGTTTGATTTCCTATGTAAAATACATGTTCAGTATATTTTTTCGCACGTCACGTTTTTTGAAAAACCATTATCTTGGTTTTTTTGGGATTTACGCTCAACATCCACGTGTTGCAGTATGTGTCTAATGTGTTAAGACAGTTTTGCAAACCTGTTTCGGAACGTGATAAAATAATTAAATCGTCGGCATATAGTAGAGCGTTTAATTTTGTACCGTTTGGTAGGACAAAAGGATCAAAGGTTGAAAAGTAGTGGACTTAAAACGCAACCTTGTCGTACACCTCTCATATATTGAAAGGGTCGTGTCTGATACTGATCAATTTTTATCGAACAAGAAGACTTAGAATAAAGGCTTTTAATTAAATTGTAGAAGGATCCCCCTAAATTAATTTGCAATAACTTACTTAAAAGCCCATTATGCCAGACTGAGTCGAAAGCTTTTCTAAAATCGACAAAGCAGGCATAAATTTTGCCATTGTGATTATGGACGTACTTGTCTATCAAAGTTCGGAGTGTGAAAACATGGTCTGCTGTTCGATTGTTAGGCATGAAGCCGATCTGTGACTTGTGTAATATATGATTGGTGTTGAAATACTCGAGAAGCCTTTGATTTAAAATAGAACAAAACAGTTTACCCAGACAACTCGAAACGCAGATACCACGGTAATTTGACGGATCACTTCTTCCACCCGATTTATAAATTGGCGTTATGAGACCACCACACCATGTTTGAGGCATGGAACCCGAATTTAGAACTCCATTGAAAAGTTTGTAATATACGGGCATAAGGTCGTTGATACTTGTTTTAATCATTTCATTTTTAATTTTATCTGAATAAGAAGATTTGTTGTTCTTTAACTTTTTGGCAGCTTTTCGTATTTCAATTTCGGTAATCAAGTGATCTAATGGCCGAAATTGTTTTTTCCGGACTTCTTCTTCTTGAAATTCGTTACAGATTTTCTCTTGAATGGGATTAAGTCGATCATTGGAGTGAAGAGATTCAAAATATCGCAGCCAATTTTCTTCTGACACTAAAGGAGTATCTTCTTTTTTAATAGTGTCATCCATTGATTTTAAACATTTCCAAAAGTTAGCCGCATCTGAATTGTTAACAGCTTCCTCCAAGTTATGAAGCTTGCTATTACAATAGTCGTTCTTTTTAGATTTAAGTAAACTTTTGTATTGCATTAGAACGACGTGGTAATTTTCACGTAAAATTGAGTTCAGGGGGTCTCTGTGTTTTTGGTTTGCCAATTTCCTCAATTCATGTCTTTTTAATCTACATTCCCGATCAAACCATTTTTTGTTTGACGATGACTGGATACGCTTACGCTGTTTTGTGGTTTTAATCTTTAAACATTGTCTTGCAGTTGTGTTAAAAATATTTTCTACTTTATCAAGGGAAGTGTTAACATCGTTAATATGTGCTCTTTCGTCTATGTAATCTTGTATGAGAGTTTGGATAACTGGAGAGCGTAAAGCGTCTTTGAATTTCTGTGTAGAATCGCTTTCCCAAACAAAATGTTTTGATATGCGCGTTAAAGTGTTGATGTTATTATGCGATCCTTTTGGAATACATGTATCAGAATTGGTCGAATTAATATTTAGCCAAGTCACTATAGGGCTACGATCTGATAATGAAGTGGGCTGTTTTACTATAAAATTTGAAACATTTAAGAATAAATCTTGATCGCACAGTGCGTAATCAATTACACTTATACCATTTCTCCCGTGAAAGGAGCCGTTTAAAGGAGAAGTTCACTCCAGAATGGCCATTAATGTTTTTTACGCCAATAAAAAGTTTATGCAAAGATGTGTTATTCACCAAAATTTCAGCTTCTAACGAGCGCTTAAACCCTACGAAATCCTTTTCTGAAGTAGCCCAAAACTCGACAACTGAACGCCGCCATCTTGGAGCTGTTAATGTATGCGTGACGTCAAAGAGCTCAGCCTGAAGTTGAGCGGGAAAATTTTAATTACTTCAAACTTCTTGTTTCTTTGTAGTGGATTTTGTTTGTTAAAATGCCTGTTTGTGCAGCTCCATTTTGCTTAAACAGAGCTCCAAGAAATACAAAGAGGTATTTCCGTTTTCACCGTCTTTCAATATTTAAAGAACAATTGCTCAAAAGCGGACACAAATATTTGTGTGTTCCGGCGTTAAATCGGGGTCCGATCGAGTTCATTATCGAAGTGCAATTTTCTGCAACTTTTTCAGGTTGATCTATTGTTACCTATCCTTCGAGACCCTCGATTTTTCTCGTCGTCCCGCTCGACAATCTGTCTCTGGGTCTCCGAGGATGATCATGTTACCAATGTTGCAGTATTGCATACGGTACGTGCATGTTGCAATCAAGATTTGTGACAAACAGAACATAAACAACCAATAAGTCCATAAACGGCAATGTCGCCAATGTCCTTCGCGGTAATAAACATCCTCCTCCACTGTTCGCGTCAGTCATGACGACATGAACGCGAACATTGCTGTTTCGTTTTGTTTACAGCATCCATCCTAGTTATTTTACGCCGGACTTTTCCTTGAACATTATAAAAAATTACCAAAGTAGCAGACCGTACCAGTTCGTCGTAGCAGTGCTACTGAAAAGAATATATTTACTTGTTTGCTTGACCACAAATAATCGCCGGGACCTCGATCAAACGCCCCCAGGGTTTATTTAAAAGTTAGCAGTTTTGACCCGGCGTTTATACGAAGCCGGCGTTTAATCGGGGACCCGCGTTTAATCGAGAAAATACGACGAAGTCAACAACAACAACAGAGAGTTTCTCTGGTTGATTAAAAATCCTCCCTGAAATAAAGTAAAAAAGTGAAATAGCATAATCGTAACATTGGTTGGTATTGCGTCTGCCCTTTTCTTTTTTTGTGGGTATTTTCACTCAGGAGACTGTATCTGTGATCTTCTTCGAAGCAGTCTTCCGCATAGTTTTCGAAACACACAAATATTTATGTCCGCTTTGCCAGGATTTCTCATTTCTGCCCATTCTTATAATCCATTCGTGAGCATTTTTTCTTTTAGATATTGAAAGACGGTGAAAGGTTTTTTGTATCTCTTGGAGCTCTGTTTGAGAAACAAGGAGCTGCACAAACATGCATTTCTACAAACAAAACAAAACAAGGAGTTTTGAGTATTCAAACTTCAGGCTGAGCTCTTTGACGTCACGCATACATTACTAGCTCCAAGATGGCGGCGTTCAGTTGTCGAATTTTGGGCTATTTTAGAGAAAGATTTCGTAGGGTTTCAGCGATCGTTGGAAGCTGAAATTTTGGTGAATAACATATTTTTGTATAAACTTTTTATTGGCGTAAAGAAAATAAATGGCCATTCTGGAGTGAACTTCTCCTTTAACGCAAAAGATTCCGGTATATGCCTAAAGCCTATAGAACCTTTCATCGTTGTAATTAAAAAGAAATCTGTTAAAAACGACGGTCTTCAGGGGTGTGGCTAGCTACCAAAAGGATCTCCCTCCCCCTGTATCCGCCCCAGCCGTTCTGAAGAATCCCCATTACATGCATATCCCTGCTCCTCTCGAGAAAAAAAACTCACTCAAATGAAGCAAAGGAATACTTGTTTACGGCTTAGTGGTTTTTTTTACCTTTTATCTTAATTTGCTAATGTTGTAAATGTTATTGTGAACTTATGCCAGCACTCACTTTTTGCATACAATGTATCTCATTTGCATTGTATAGAGTGTAAAACAGTAAGGTACATCGAATAAGATAAACTGATATCATAATTATATGAAGCGCCTACCGTTAAACGAGCCGTTACATGAGACGAAGAAGTGCTTTCTCAGAAGGGTGACCCTATTCGGCGGAATGACGGAACGGCAATAGTATAATGCCCTAACCAACAAATAAAGCAAACCCGAGTGAAAGCTAACCGCAAACAATCCGAAGTTAAATCTAACCGCAATACAAACCGGAGTGAAAGATAACCGCAATCAAACCAGAGTGAAAGTTAACCGTACATATTAAATATATACACTTTTTACTCGTGAATGCATAATGAACGAGTATAGTGGGGAAGTTGAGCCATCCGTCCATCCTTCCATCGTTGTTAACATTATGCAATTTAGGTATGCTCACGGGCGCTTTCTAAATTTCGTTTCCCTCGGTTGTGAATAAAAATAAGCTTTACAAAGGTATCATTTCAAAGAAATAAGTGTAGAAAATACTTCACCCCTTGAAACAATCGTTTCCCAAACGATGAAATATTGCCTTTTCTTATATAATACAGTGGAACCTCGATATAGCGAAGTCCTCGATATAACGAACAATATTCTTCGCCCCAGTAATAGTAAAATGTATGAGAAAGTACCTCGATATAACGAAACCTCGGTATTGCGAACAAATTTTGTCAGTCCCTTGGCCCTTCGTTATATCGAGGTTCCACTGTAATCGCGAACATTCGGAAACGATGACCAGTGACTTTATGTACGTGATATTAAAAGACTGGGAAGGTTAGAGCACGGCGCGATTTATTCAAGGATAATCGGTAAAAGAGTAACGAAACTTTATACAAGACAGATATGCATACAATATCCGTGGAAAAAAAAATAAGAAGAAAAAAAGAATTTTAGCCACAGGGTATGAGAGTCGGGTCACACGCTTTAGAACGCAGAGCTGTACCACTGAGCCATCGGTTTGCTAACGATTAAATTGATGAAAAAGTAATTCTTATACCTAAGCGTCCTGTTATATGTTCGCCCTCTTTAAATAAAGTTGATTATTATTATTATTAATCCCTATAATGAATATTTTCCATCGATACTATACTGTTCAAAGGAACGATTCAAATATATCTAACGCATTCACGAGTAGGTCATAGACCTCTTTGATTTATTTCCCTCTCCACCCACAGGACCATGATATACTACCGCTGGTGTTCTGACTATGCACCGGTTCTTAGAAAGAAGTGGTTTGATCATTTTTTCTTTCCAGTCAAATATCTGATATTTTACTGGTTGCAGAGGAAATACAGAAATGATCTGTGGTCGCACGGCATTGGTCGACACTCCGAACAAAAGCTGTATGGAATAGGTGAAAAAGATTTGCTTGCGGTGTCAGAAATTTTGGGCCACAAGAAATTCCTGTTTGGAGAGAAGCCTTGTCTGGCTGACGCAGCACTGTTTGCCTTCATCGCTTCGTTTACTTGGGATTGTCCAGAAAGTCCGCATGCTTTACTCACCAAGTCTAAAGCGAAGAATCTTGACGAGCACGCTAAGAGAATGAAGGAACTGTACTATCCAGACTGGGATGAAGTCATTTCAAAGAAACATAAATCAGGTTAAAACTGGTTAGACTCTTCGAGGCAACTTTTTGCATTCTGAGCTAGACCGAAGATTTTCGTAAATTGTCCGGATGTTGTTCGAAGGCCATACGAACAAATTCGAGCATGGTTCGAACTTGTGCAAAGATTAGAAGGAGTTTCTTTTGAAAGGTCCCGAAAAAAATGAAGATGTTTCAACTTTCGGCTCATTAAGCATTAACCCTTTGACGCCCGATTTTTCTGAGAAATGTTCAAGAAAATCACCTATGTTTACAAAACAGCGAATACAGGCTACTGTTTACCAATATTGTATAGAGAACCATATACTAAATTTTTGAAAAGTAGAATGACGGGGGACTTATTAATTCCATTTACAATAGAGCTGATGATTAACTTCTTCATCATCATCATCATCATCATCATCATCATCATCATCATCATCATCATCATCGTCGTCGTCGTCGTCGTCGTCGTCATCATCATCATCATTTATTAACCACTTTAAATTGAAATAAAACTGTAACAATTACATGTGAAGGCGAGGAGACATCCAAGAAACCACCAGCAATAAGCATTAGCAATTAATCTATTAGCTATTAAAAATGGTGGCAAAAAGAGAAAAAAGGAATTTCACTCTTTCTATCGACATTATTTGTTTGCATTTGTTGTGTTAATGGACTATAATCAGTGGACACAATGTAAAGAACTAATGCTCGGCAAAGCTACACTGTAAATAGAATGCTTGATAAAAAAAAAAGCCTAATACACAATACAAAATTGAAAAAAAAAATACTATCAAAGTATAAACAGAAACAAATATGCAAACTGTTCATTAGTTGGTCTTAAAAATTTTGGGTAGACATCATCAACAACTTCATCAGGTTTCCCCCAGTTTATTTCTGGAACTGTTTGGTGTTGTTTTGTTTTTCGATTACAAATTTGTGTTTGCACACAAGTTTTGACACGAAAGCCACATTTACATAAACACTAAGTTGAAGCAGCAAGCCTGATCATGTTGTTGCGTGACAGATTCTGACTACGTGCGCTCGTGCACAAAACGTGACACAAACGTGCTGTTGCATTTATTGTTATCTGTCTCCTCGTGAAGAGATTTACGAAGGGCAGAAAGAACAACAAGAAGCCCGCTAAGCCTGGTACAGTTGTCTTGCATCAGTTCGCTCCGTACGATGTGGTTATTAGTAGCAGTCCGCCATGTTTAAAGTTGGAAACTTTCCTTCGTATGACAAAGATCCCGTACGAAAATGAGTATGGTTTGAAGTTTTCCAAGAAGGGGAAGTTGCCGTGGATCGAGTTTAACGGGCAAGAAATCGCTGATTGTAACTTCTGTATTGGGTTTTTGAAGAAAGAATTCCAAGTGGATATCGATTCTCATTTGAGCGCCACAGAAAAAGCCATTGCTCACAGCATTCGTATAATGTTGGAGGAAAACACTTATTGGTAAGTGTAAAGACCTTAATTAAATGTTTTATGGCTTGACATGTTGTTTTAAATGCCGTGCATGGTTGTGGTACCTAGTCCTCGTTATTACGGTAATCTCTCAGTAGTGGTTATAGGTTTAACTTGTTTAATCGTTTAATAGCATCGTTTAGGCCGTTTGGGTGGTTTCATGACGAGAAATGTTGCCCCTTATTTCTCGTTAATTTCCTTTACTGGGAAGTAATTTTTTCCTTCAATTTCCGCGTCGCGTTAATTTCAAATACCTTAATTAGTACAAACGTTAATTTTCTATAATAAGGTATATTTAACGACTTCTAAAAAAAACTCTTGTCGCCACGAACAACATTTAGCTAAATTGTACATTTATCTCAGTCTGTTTTCCATGTAAGGTAACACTTCCATTATTCGCTTTAAGTCAGAGTTTGTGGCCAAAAAGAAAGCTAGAAATGAAGTAACCGAGCATGAGTATCAACTGTTTATATTCACTAAAAGTTAATGTTAGTTTGGTATCATCGAGAATAAGCAGCAGGTTTTAGAACAGTCTTCTTTGCAGGTCAAGTAGTTTTCAGCCTAACATTTAAACATGCATAATAAACACAGTTCTGACAGTTTGTACTATTTTTCTTGCTTTGTCGATTCGCAGGACCATTGTGTACTACCGTTGGTGTTCTGACTACGCACCCGTTATCAGAGAGAAGTGGTTCGGCCATCTCGCCTTTCCAGTCAGATATCTGCTATTTTACTGGTTGCAGAGGAAAGCAAGAAAATATTTGTGGTCGCACGGCATTGGTCGACACTCCGAACAAGAACTGTATGGAATAGGTGAGAAAGATTTACTCGCGGTGTCGGAAATTTTGGGCCAGAAGAAGTTTCTGTTTGGAGAGAAGCCTTGTCTAGCTGACTTAGCACTGTTTGCCTTCATCGCTGCGTTCACCTGGGATTGTCCAGAAAGTCCTCTTGCTTTACTAACCAAGCCTGGGTCTAAAGCGAAGAATCTTGACGAGCACGCCAAGAGCTCGAGAATGAAGGAACTGTACTATCCAGACTGGGATGAAATTATTTCGAAGAAACATAAATCTGGTTAAAGGCGAGAGTTTCTTAGTTTAGTTAAGAGGCTTTGACGAATTTTACGGACACAGCCTCTTAATTGCCATATACCATGGGGTGAATCATCTCATCGATATAAACTTGCAGTTCCATTTGGGAGTGGTTTTGTAATGGCAATACCCTTTGTGAGACACGCCTTCAGGGGATCATGGTAAGTCTCGCACGTGTTTCGATGAATACAACTACCATGATTCCCTGCAGGCGCGTCTCATTGAGAAATTGACTTTTTCGTAGCTGCTCTGGTCTAGTTTTGGACCGGAAAGGTTCCCAAAATGGACTTGGAACTTTTTCGCGGACCAAAAACTGGAACGAATACACGGTATGGATAGAAAGTCCCTATAACCGAAAAGTCTTTCCGGCGATTTTTAGGATATATAGTTGTCCATACGAGAACTTTGGGCTCAGATAATTTTATAAATGTTAAACGTTTCTGTTTGCATTGCTGTTTTCAACCACTCAGGATGGTAAAATTTTACGTGTAGCTTAGGAGCAGCTCACCTGGAGCTATAAAACCTACATCGAACAATGAGTTAACTTGGACATATGTCTGTTGTGTAAATAGTTTGTTAATGATTGACCTATTATCATATAGTGAATATCAACATTTCATTACTTGATTTCAAGTTAGAGGCTCGCATTCCCTAAATTTATATAGTTTGCATTCAAACTAAATATTAAGCTGAGAGAAAAGACGCGAGGAAATTTAACCGCTTCTTAATGTTACAGCAAAGAAATGTATCCTTTGCTTGAGTAAAGTTTTCATCTGTAAGAGTTTGATTTTTTATTACTTGCGCCTTTGTTCCCTGGCTGTAGCATCGTGCTTGTCAAAGACACAAATTTGCATAAAAAGGTGCAAACATGCATTTCTTTTCTGTTAAGCGATGACGTAGTGACGACGTCATCGCATCATGTTATGAGGCGGTGGACAGGATCTGTTGTCTGTTGCTCTCAATCAACCGCAAGGAAAAGAAATCAAGTTTAACTCAACAAGAAATCGCCTCGTAGAACACAACAGCAAAATACTTCCGTGCAGTTAGAAAAGAACAATACAAAATATAAACGAAAGAGACTAATTATATTCAATTGAGTTATATTCTTTAAATACACATGCACTGGGCCGCTGTGAGCAATATACCGTTTGACCTTAAGCTTGCTCGCGTGTATCATATCTCGTTGATCAGATTTCACGCTACAATATAGCGCAAATATAAAATAAAATAAAATGTTAATTTACTGATGTTAATTCAAGTGAGCAAATATATGAAGAAATGTAATATTTGCATCTTTGTGACTCAAAAACTACCGTATCACATCAACTTGAATTGCAACAGATCCTCACAAAGCCAGTGTATGCAATCAGGTTTCTTATGACAAAAAATGTAAGCTGCAGATGGATAACAGTCATTTCACGCACGAGTTACAAGTCAGCTACTTTTTTTGACAAATTTCCGAAAATTATTTAACCCTCGAACGTACAAGGGGGGGGGGGGGGTGGATGCCACCCCCCCCCCCCGTAAGGTTTTTTTCCAAATTTTGAAAAAAGCATTTACCCTACAATGCTGAAACTTTCGGTAGCTGTTCATTCATCCTTTGCGAAAATTTTGACATGTCAACCATGTGTCCATGGTATATGACGTTGCCATGGCAACGTCACAAATACAAGCAGGTCTTGCCAAAAATCGTCATTTTTAACATTTTTCTTGATTTTTTCCAGTTTTTTAAAACAGAAGTGCAAGATTTGTTTATTTTTACATTTCATAAGCATTCTAGCTTGATTTTGCATCAATTTCCGTTATTTTGTGACTTTCTAAGAAAATGTTGAAATCCAAGATGGCGGATCCAAGATGGTGGCTCTCATGACGTCACGTGACGTCATATGACGTCACAGCCAATTAAAATTATGTCATCTTGTAGAGTAAGCTAAGGGCTTTCTTCTCAGACCAAAAGAATTTCGCTACGCCTTAATATAACGAAAACTCCGGGGAGGGGTTCCATCCACCCCCCCCCCCCCTTGTACCATGATGGGGGTATGAGTTTGCTTGTACGTCCGAGGGTTAAAGTGTATATGACAGAATTTTTTTTATTTGCCTGATCAAATCTACGTGGTATGCTGATGCAAACATCGAAAAAAGAAATTCGAAATCTTGGTTTTTTTGCCGCGTTTTCGACCTAAAACACGCAATATTTTCACTTTCGGTTGGGTCCAAAACCGCGCACAGTGGGGAGCTGGGTCTGTTCTGCTTTTGACGTCATTCGCTTTTTTCACGATCCCATAATACATCTTGTTTTATTTAAATAACCCCCCAAAATTTTTGCATAAGCATTGTTTTCAATTTCTCTGGGGACGATTGCACGTCACTGGAAATCCCAAGAGAAATTGAAAACAATGCTTATGCAAAAATTTTGGGGGGTAAACAAGATGTATTATGGGAACGGTGAAAACAGCGAATGGCCGGTCTAGACCCAGCTCCCCACTGGGCGCCGTGACGTCAAATAAGTGATACACTCAAGAACCAAACAAACTGAACAGGGAATTTTAAAGGAAGATTGCGGCTGGCTTGCCGGAAAACCAAAAAAAAGCTAAAGGCTTGGAAGTTTAAAAAAGATCTGAAGTCTGGAGGGATACTAGTATAATAATAGTTTTTTTAGAAAAGCCTATGGAAACAGTGTGTGAAAATAAAGCTATCATATATCATACCAGCAAATATACAGGTAAGTAAAATGAAAAGGCGGTTTTTAATCTTGACGTATTAGGCTCAAAACGAATTTAGAAGTAGCGCACGTGTTGTTGTGATTTTAGCGATTTTAAATCTATGCCGTCGCAGCTTTAAAATTCCATGTTCGGTTTGTTTGGTTATTGAGTGTATCACTGAGAGCATTCTTGTTTGACGTCACGGCGCACAGTGGGGAGCTGGGTCTAGATCGGCCATGACGTCAAAAGCAGAATAAACCCAGCTCCCCAATGTGCGCGATTTTGGACCCAACTGAAAGTGAAATTTCACGATTTTAGAACGCAAAAACGCGGTGAAAAAAAGAGATTTCAAATTTCTTTTTTCGTTGTTCCCATCAGCATTCCACGTACATTCGATCAAGCAAATAAAAAAAACTGTGTCATATACACTTTAAGCTGAAATCTTAAATTTACGATCCCGTAAAGATGCCGTATAGAAAGCGTTAAGATCGTCTTTACGAATCTATACGAACTTCTTTACACTTTCGTAAAGAACGTCTATACGCATTGAAAACCATAGTGCGTAAAGAGTGCGTAGTGAGACTCGAAACGTATCTTTACGTTTGTTGTAAAAAATCGTAAAGAGATTGTTTACGAAATTTTACGGCTACTGTAAGGCGATTAGAAAGTCGATCTTTACGCATTGTTAAACTTTCGTAAATGGGCAGTATTTAAAAGCCCATTGACGGCTTTGTACCTTTCTGTATTATTCGGCAATATTTCCTTTTTGGTAACACGACTTTTATAAATGCAGGTTTCTGTCAACATCTACATATGTATATAATGAGCTACAGTATCTTAACGCGCAACGTAAAAAGCCTATTCAGGACGTTACGATATTTTACGCTTCCGTAAACTGGGATATAATTTACGTATATGACTCCCAAGTACTGACCCAGCCCCAACAAGAACAGGAATACATGTTTAATACCTTGCAATTTATTTTATTGTCAAAACTCAAACAAAACATACATGTCTGTTATTTCAAGAAAAAACGTTTAGCCGGTCATGTAGGAATGATCTTTTACTTTGCAATGCACGTGGTTTGATTGATTTTTTTTAACTTATCACTGATTATAAATAACAGTGAATTTATACTAAAAAATACTTGGAAACAATAACAGGTTTTTTAAACTCGACTGTTCAGCTAAGTTTGTATTCTTTGTTTCCACTGTTCAAGGTTGTTTGCCTTAAGTGCCTACATGTATGTGGCAGAAAAAAAATTATTGTTACAGTACTGTAAATTATATCTTATTAGCAATTATACATTTCCTTTGGTAATAATACATTTCCTTAGAGATGTGTCCACTTACATGTATTTAAAGCTTTGTACAGGTAATTAATTTCACTGAATTTCCAGCATTGCATGCTTAAGAGACACTAAGTTAAAAGCACAAACAATATTTTTTGGTGAAATTCCTAATCATGTCCACATAAGTGTCTACTCAGTTATGATGTTGATTTCAGGCCCAAAGTGGGCCAGCAGTTGCAGGCCTCTGACTCACCATCAACATCTGATGGTTTTGTCATTGCATATGGCATTAGAATGTTCCCATGGGTGTGCTAAAGTTAAGCTTTTGCTTTTGTAAGACTGGCCCTCTCCCATGGTACAGTAGCTGCATGGTAACATGTCACATAATTTTTTAGTCTGTCTTACCCATAATGAAGATCACTCATGGAGAGTAAAGTTTCTGTGAGTCAAATGAGTCAACAATTACATGTATGAGTCGAATGTTAAATTTGAAAATAGTGTTGCCCTTACTAGTAAATGAAAGCTAACTGCAAGCAAACTAGAGTGGAACTAGCCGCAAGCAGACCCGAGTAAAACTAATGGCAAGTAAACCAGAGCGGAACTATCTACATGTACAAGCAACTAAAGTGCAACTAACCGCAACCAAACTGGGGTCATAGAACTAACCATTAGCAAAGTACAGTGCTTCTAAGCTAACTTGTATAAAGGGAAACTATGGTTTAAAAGATAATAACCCATTTTGTGTAAAATTCACCTTGACTCATGACTCAGAAACTTTACTCTCCATGAGTGGACTTCATTATGGTAGAGACACCTACCATGGGAGAGGGCCAGTCTTACAAAAAGCAAAAGTTTAACTTCAGCACACCCAAAGAAACATTCTAATGCCATGCAAGGCCAATGACAAAACCATGAGATGTTGATAGTGAGACATCCCACTCATGTTGTCCATAAAGATACAGAAGTCTCACAATAGCAACTATAGCTGCAGTGTCTTTCTTTTGGTGTCATCATGTCTTTCAATTATGTACATGTTGTATTGTATGCAGAGTAATGCCTTTCCAATTTCTATTAAATGGAATAAAAATAACAATTCAGTCAGTGTCAGATTACATGTATTTGAAACAATTATTACCATCAACTCTATTGCTATATTATAAGAACTTTCCCCATTCATTTAAGGGACTATGTCATGGGGGTTTTGCAGATTTTTGGTCTAAACTGTTCTGAAAAAGTGGTAGGCAACTTTACCCATGAAAACTTTGTCTTTGAACATTTAATGGAAGATGTAACCTTACTTTGGGGATAGAAATCAAACTTCAGCTAAAAATAGCAATTTTTTGAAGGCATGTGGAAACAACTTCGAAATGTTGGTTAATGCTTGCATTGTAACCAGAGTGGCATGTTTTTTTATTAAAGGACCCTAGCCAGCCTCTGCCACTTTCAGTGCCATCGAAATTATGAAAACTGTATCGTGAAGCGAAATCTTATTACACTGCTGTACATACAGTGTATACTGTAAGTTGTATTACTGGAAGTTTGCTTAATTACCTTTAATTAGCAGTTTCACCGTTATGTTTCGTTTAGACACGCTCCACATAAAATATAACACCGAAATTCTAGTAAGGGTGGCTGACAAGGGTCCTTTAAGATTTTAGTGAGTAACAAAAAGTTGTAATCAGGAACTGGACTCGCATGATACATGTGTAATAAGTGTGAAATAAGAAAACTGCAATTTTCATATTGCAAAAACAATGCACTCTGAGAGAGTAAGAGTCAGAATTGAAGTGAATTTCTTATTATTCACAAATCAGTCAATTTATGACTCTCGATCTCACTGAACTTTTTGATTTCTCACTCAACCTTTTCTTGTTTCAGTACTTAAATCAATCTTTTTTGTGTGTGTACATGTAAATTTGTCTAACCTCGAAAAGGGCAAAAAATGTTTCTGATGATAGTCAATAGTAACCGAAATCAATCAGTGACTCAGGCTTTACAGGGATATAAATTGTAGCTAAGATTTGACTTACTATTGGTGAGTATTAGCAAAGGAAAGGTCATGGCAAGATTTCCGTACAGCCCCATACATTAATTATGCATACAGTTTTCTGACTGACTCATTCTTTTCAGGGTAAAGGTCTCCACAAGGACAAGACACAGGGGCATGTTGCAACAACATGTAGCAGTGACACACTCATGTGTTGTTCACACTCAGAGGACATGTAGTGAGGACATGAAGCAGAAACAATTAAATCAAAATGTGTACACACACAAATAACTGTAGTGGGGACATACTCAGGGACATGTGGAACACAGGAAAATTTTACAAAAAGCCATTAATGTTATTTTTAAAACCCATAATGGTAATTAGCTAATTCACTTCCTTGCCAAATTCCCATTAATGGGAATTTTATGAAGAAGCAATGGAGTAAACAGTTCCCATTTATGTTAATTTAGCCTTTTGTATGTAAGTTCACAAAATCCCATTGATGGAAATTAACTTTGATAACACCAGTAATGTTTATTTGAAATCCCATGACAGTATTTTATAGAGAAAACATTAATGGGAAAATATTCAAACACATTCATGTGAATTTGGCAGTACATTCCATCATGTGAAATGATGAAATCCCATTAATGGGAATCAACACGAAAACAAATGAAATGTGTATTTGAAATCCCATGACAGTATTTTATACAGAACCCATTGATGGGAAATTATTTAAATACATTCATGTGAATTTAGTAGCACATTCCACCTTGAGAAATGATGAAATCCCATTAATGGAAATTAACTTGCAAACACCAGTAATGTGTATTTAAAATTCCATGACAGTATATAATAGAGAAGCCATTGATGGGAAAATATTAAAATACATTAATGTGAATTTGGCAGTACATTCCATTATGTAAAATGGTAAAAATCCCATTAATAGAAATCGACTTGCAAACACCAGTAATGTGAATTTAAAATTCCATGACAGTATATTATAGAGAATCCATTAATGGGAAAATATTCAAATACATTCATGTGAATTTAACAGCACATTCCATCATGTAAAATGACAAAAATCCCATTAATGGAAATCGACTTGCAAACACCAGTAATGTGTATTTAAAATTCCATGACAGTATTTTATAGAGAACCCATTGATGGGAAAATGTTCAAATACATTCATGTGAATTTGGCAGCACATTCAATCATGGGAAATGATGAAATCCCATTAATGGGAAATCGAGTTGCTGTAAAACCGACAAGAGGCTGGGAACAAGTATGTCTATATTTGGCATGTTGGTTGTACGTGAAACGGATTTCGCGCCATTTTCCTTGCTGCTAGCAGTTTTTTGCCTTGCTCTTTTGTGTTTCTGCTCTGTAGTCTGTAACTGTGTGAAAAACGGAGTTATTAGGTCATTGTGGATTCTTCTAAGTCCAGTGATTCTTCAATGGATTCTTCTAAGTGGCCCATCCACGAAGTTGCTGAGAAGATACGCAAAAAATACGATGAAGAAGTAGCTGAGAAATTCAGGTGTGTGTTGATTTTGCCCAGCCTTTGTCAAGTAAAACCTAAAGGGCATAAGTATAAACTGACCAGGAGAGAAAGTTGTTCTACCCTATTACTTTTTTTCTTTATTGGAAAAAGTGTTTCACCGCTTAGCAGATCATTGAATATTGAGAGTTTTCACAGCAAGAACGTAAGCTTTTATCAGTCACACAAACGAAGCAAGGCTAATCAGTTTCTCTCTGTGCTTAAATTTGCTGATAAGTTAAGTGACCAAATAAACTTATAAATTAAAAACCTTCCAAATGTTTGTATACTCTATAAAACAAATCTTTAGAAAAAATGTTCAAAGGAATCTTCTATTGTTTCATTTCTTATATTTGGCATTTTGTGTTTCTTTGTTAGCTTGGTAAAAGTTTTGGCTCCAAAATTCTTCTCAAAACCTTTGCCATTATTTAACAAATTATGCTCATTAATGAGCTCTGAGATGCCATCGTTTCGTCATCTTTTGTATTGATTTTTTTGGTCTTCTTTCTAATCGTGTAGAACAATAAAATTGATGGCAAGAGGATTTAACGCCTTGAATTCTCTGTTATATTTGTCATCACTGGTATGCCATTGATTTCAAACTCAACAGTTGACAAGATTTCCATATACAATATATGGAGTCTTACCTTTCAATTATCACATTCTTAGCGGGAGAATATTCAAAATAGACTGGCTGCATGAAAGCTTACAGACATTCAACAAGAAATATTGCATGCTAAAATTATGTCCTCATTAGACACTAATGAATAAGAGGACATCTGAAACATTAAATGCCATAAAGCTTGTGCTTTGGTTAAAAACGCTTTTTTCATAATCCACAGAGACAAGTACCCATGGCCACGGCTAAAGCCATTGTCCAAGTTGCCTTTAATGCCATAGGATTTACAAAAATGTGGCAAACATAACAGCTTCTCGCACACAAATGGGAGCAATGCCAAGCCGAACCACGCAACAAGAAAACAGCTCATCTCTTGCATTAAGAAGTATGTGTTGAAACCTGCAACGGAGTCTCAAAACCTGGAGAAAGAAAAGGCAGCCCAGATTGTTGCAGTGTATCTGCTTGAAAATGAAATTGTTCTCATTAATGCTGCAAAGGATTTAAAGCATATTGAATGGGCAGACATAGTCGAAGAAAGGCTTTTTAGGTTTCACTTGCCAAAAAGTATAACCCATGTTGTGTTGTTGATGACTGCAAGTTATGTAACAATTTGTTAAGGAAATTATGTACAATGAAGATTTTTTCTTTTTTATTTCATTAAAATAGAACAGTTGATTGTTCTTGTTAGCTTCTGTGATATTCAATAAGTCAGTGAAACTCCTATCTTCTGAAAAAAGAAAACAATATGAAATAGTTGAGTAATTCAAAAAATAGTGACACCACTGACATTCATGTCTTACAATGGCAAAATATTAGCAGCAGTAAACCACGATGAAATGTTGGCAAATATGATTTTCTCCTGTCCAGAAACCCATGCTGTGTTATCTTGACATTCAATAATGGTAATGTTAATAAACCACGATGGAAAGTTACAAAACGTGCATGTGTATATTGATAAACCCATCCTGTGTTACCTTGATTTTCTACAATGGTAAATGTTAATAAACCATGATGGAAAGTTACAAAACATGAATGTGTATATTGATAAACCCATCTTGTGTTACCTCGATATTCCAAAATGGTAAATGTTAATAAACCATGACGGAAAATTAGATAACATTCAAATGTATTTCTTCATTAACCCATCTTGTGTTACCTTGAGGTTCCAAAATGGTAAATGTTAATAAACCATGATGGTAAATTAAATAACATGAATGTATTTCTTCATAAACCCATCTTGTATTAACCTGACTTTCATAATGGTAAATCTTGTTTAACCATGATGGAAAAATTAATTTACATTGATGTGATTTTGATAATTCACATCATAGTAAATCCCTAAAATCCATTACTGTTTATTTATTAAAATACATTCATGGGAAGAATTCGGCATTTCCATTAATGGTTTTGATAATGGGATTTAGCAAAATACCATTCAAAAAACCAGTAATGTTTTTTTGTAAAATTTTCCTGTGGAAGTGACACATCCCCTTGTGTGTGCTGATAATTTTTGGCATGTGCAACAGGAATTCCTGCAACAGTTTGTCCCTGCGACATGTTGCACGAAGTTCAATGAGTTGAATTCTGTTCAACATGTTGCAGGGACAAAACAGCTTCAAAGATCGTGTTGCACATGCCAAATATGTAATCAGCGATTACATATTTATGGTTGCAAACATGTCCCCACTCCACTTCCCCTCAGTGTAAACGACACATGATTTTGTCGCTTCTACAAGTTGCTGCGATGTGTCCCTGAGACATGTCCCCACGTGTGGAGACCTTAAGATTCATACAACAAACAAACAATGTACAGTATTCCTATCTACCCAGCTCCCAGCTTTAATCTGTATCTCTACCTTATGATTTTCTTTTAGCAATCAAAAGCAAATGAACTCACAATAATTTTGTTGCTTTGAACATTGATTTTCATTGACTGTTGTCAATAATTTTGTTGCTTCGAACATTGATTTTCATTGATTGTTGTCAACTATCTGTTTATCAATTGACTATGCCGGGTGTTTGATGATCAAGCAAGATTTCAAAAGAATTCTGTTTGATTAAAATATTGTTTGATTTAAATTTACCAGACTTTTTAAAACCTGGGAGAAAGTGGGCTATGTACTTGTAAAATGCCATAATTTTGAAGTGAAACCACAGTTCTCACTCATGGCTTTAGTTGCTAGTAGTTTTATCCAAGGGTGGTCAAAATTATATTGAAAGTGTGATTGATTTACAAAATGTATTTAGTAACGCATGCATGTAACTCTGGACGTATAATACTATTTATAACGTTTGCAGTTTTGATACAAAGAGTCTAACACACTTCAAATGTTATGTGTAAATGGGTGAATTATGAGTGAATGTTTGCAATAATTTGTTTGTCATGAACTCCTGGGTATTCGAACATGATAAGTAAAAATTATTGCTCAGCTCTAACGTGTAAAGAAATATCTAAAAGGGATTTACAGAATAGAAAAGGTAAAAATTATACAACACATGTAAGAGAATGCCTACTCACCTAATCATACTTAGTGTTGAATTGTTCCTCACTGTTTCGCGCGCGCAATTCTTGTCGACTCGAAGTCATGGAATTACCTGAAGGGATAGAACGATGTGCGCATCCATCACACATTCCATCTCAACCTTTTTCTTGTCCGAAGGCTTGTATTGTATGTTAGGACAAGTTTTCGATAATTTAAGCTCAACAACAACAGGAGAGAATACTTCGAAGTGGACCGTTGTTCAAGTTGTTGACACTTTCAAAATGGACGCCAATTTCAAGCACACACGTAAACCCGCTGACCGTCAATAGCGACGTATAACAGAGCCCAGTCCACCTCTGAGGGACAGACTGAAAATCGCTCGGCGGCTCGCAAGCGGCTAGCCGAAAATTTGTTCGAGCTTCACGGTAACAATTAGATGGATTTTTGTAATTGTATCTATAAATTGAACGAAGCACTATTTTATTTAAAAGATAAGATGTGTTTTCACTTGCAAACAAGCGAAAAATTTAGATTCTGGGAGGTGGATCGGTTTTTAGGATAAACCGCGGCCGGAGGCTAGGCCAATGCATTTAGCGTTTCTCTTACTAGAAAGTGGTGAATTATATCCAAGGCGCGTAAGGACTGTTTTCAGTGCGTAAAGAAAGTTAAAGGTCCGTAAAGAACGGTACGTAAAGAATCGTAAAGAATGTTAAAGACGCGTAAAGTGTCAACAGTAAAGCTGATCAAAATAACTCTAATTCTACTTATTTTTTATGATGTTTCACCTATTTCAGTATTTCTTTCCATAAAAAGTAGTGAATTAGCTTGAATTACATCCATCTAGATCTTTATCCTTTACGAACATGTAAAATCCTTTACGCAGTCTTTACGCATTCTCTGCCGTATACGCATCTTTACGGAACGCGAACTTGTCCGTAAAGAAAAGGCCATATATTTACGAATCTTTACGCAAGCGGTAAAAAATCGTAAATTCTTGTTTTCATGCTGTGAAGACCATTGTAAGACCCCCTGTGAAACATCATCACTTCTGCATGCATTGCATTAATGTCTTTTTACTCTGATAACAAATTTCCATGTTTCCAATGTAAATGTGGCTTTTTGTTGTTCTAGACCAGCCTTAAGCTGGTTTGGAAAGACTTGGTCATAATATATAGTGCAATGGCAGGGTAGGTCTGAGGTGGGTGTAGGGTGAGGGCGCAGATCCTCCCCGCTGCAGGCCATAGCCTGGTGTCAAACGCCCAAAGGAAAGCTTTCACTTACAACATATACCGTAAACACCCGCATATAAAAACCTTGATTTCGGGGTTCAGGCTGGTTATAAAGTTCTTATTCACCAGGGCCCAGTTGTTCAAACAAAAATGTAAGTTGCGCCTTGAATAAGCCCGAAATGAGAAATGAAATCTCGTTATTATCAGCCTGAATAAGTGTATCTCTTGATTTTATAGCTCAAGCTCTTACGAACTTACAGTAGAGAAATCAACCTTTATTCACGCAACAGATAGAGATCTAGAATATAATTCTGTTCACAATCGCCCGGTTTTAGGTCATTAGCCTGAGCTAAATATCAAGAAAATAAACAACGAATACAATGGTCCTAGTACTGAAAACAATACTCTGCTACTGACGCCGCATTGAAGGCGACATAATAAGGTTAATAAGGTAGCTGCTATTCTCTAGCTCGATAGTCTCTGACCCTTAACCCTATTCAGACCGGGGGGGGGGGGGCTTTTGAGGCCCGCGTTGACTTTGAATTTTTATAACTTTTTTAAGATTTAACCAAACGCTGCCAAACTTTCTGAGTTTTCTGGCAACAATTTGGTAGGGTTGGATGATGTGTCAGGAACTTGACATCACCATGCATATGGCAATGGCATTTTGACAGGCATGTTTTCCCAAATTTGTAATTTTGCGTGTTTCTGTTAATAAAAATCAACTTAAATGGAATTATTTTTACATTTTTACGGGTTAAAAGCACATTTTTATTTATTTTGAGTGCTTTGCAGTGATTTTGGGTGGTTTTCTGACATTTTGGAAAAATTTTGAAATCCAAGATGGCGGATCCAAGATGGAGGCTGTTTTGACATCATGATGTAATTGTCACGTGATATGACGTCACCATCCAACGTGACGTATACCAAAAAAAAGAGTTTCGGACATACAATACATCCTATAAGTTTCATGGTGATTGCGTTAATATTCTGGAAGTTACATAGGGGGGGCTTCCGAAGCCCCCCCCCCCCCGGTCTGAGAAGGTCCAAAAAAAACCCGGTCTGAATAGGGTTAACGGTGCACCACGTTAATAAGGAGTCTATAAGCTGAACTAGTTTTTAGAATTGAACACTGTCAACCTAATGCAAAATATTTTTAAGCGATGACTATCACTTAATGCCGGGGAGCGAAATTCCTTTGGACGTGGTTACCCTATGGCCACTACTCGAAGATCACTGGGAACTAGAGACATGGCTGGGAACTAAGTACAGAAATAAATGAGACGTAAACAGAGATCAAGTTTAGCACAACAAGAAATCGCCACGAAGAACACAAAGCAAAATACTCCTGGGAAGTTAGAAAGGACTAATTCAAAAATATAAACGATAAAGACAAATTATATTTGACGAGTTCTGTGATATTCAGTAAAAAGGCATTTCTGCAATTGGCCTGTGTAAACAATTACGACACCGCGTTTGACCTGGCTGTGCCTACTACATTCCAACTGTATCGGTTCTCGTCGTGTTGGTGTCTCGCAAAGTCTACTTTTCACGAAGTACGATTAGCCTGTAGAAGTTCTCATCTACTTTCACATGCATTAATTTTTGGACAAATTTCCTGTTAATTATTTAAGAGCCCCCTTGAGAAACGTTATCGCTTCTGCATGCATTGCGTGCCGTTTATTTAGTCCCGTCGTCAGGGTCACAGTTGATCATGAGTAATTGTCAGATAAACAACACTATTAAAGCAGATGCAAATTGCTGCAATTGTTCTGTTGTTGCGTGACAAATATTCCTCGCGACTCTATGCGTCCCCAAAACCTAACAGCTATGAAGTTTTCAGCGTTTGTTCTGTATGCTGGCATTGCTGCTGTTTTATTTCTTGTTGTCTATCTCCTCGTGAAGAGATTTACAAAGGAAAAAAAGAACAAGAGGCCCGCCAAGCCTGGTACAGTTGTTTTACATCAGCCCGGTCCATTCGAAGTGGTCCCGAGCGCTAGTCCGCCATGTTTAAAGCTAGAAACTTTCCTTCGAATGGCAAAGATCCCGTACGAAAATGATTATGGTATGAAGTTTTCCAAGAAGGGAAAAATACCGTGGATCGAGTTTAACGAGCAAGAGATCGCTGATTCTAATTTCTGCATTGAGTTTCTAAAGAAAGTATTCCAAGTGGATATCGATTCCCATTTGAGCGCCACGGAAAAAGCAATTGCTCACAGCGTCCGTACAATGTTGGAGGAAAACACTTATTGGTAAGTGTTGAGTTCTTATGTTAGACGTGTAATCGCTTGTTATGTTGTATTGGGCTTCGTGTGTGATCGTGTTAAGGCCCCGCCTGACTGCCGCACGACACAGATAGGATGACAAAGCAAGCCACGAGACCATGTTGCAATCGTGTAGCTCTTGTAGACAGAAAAGGTTGAAAACAACTTCAAGAGCACGACAAAACATTGAACATATTAAGAGTTCATGGAAATGTAACCAAATTGAAAAAGTAGTTCCACAAAGGAACAAGCATAGTTTCGTCGGAATTTTGTTATCTTCTTGAACAGGTAAAACAAGACGACCCATCAGGAAACACGAGCTTAATTTCCTTCAAATCACGAATTACGCAATTAAAAAAAAATCACGAATCATGTAAAAATAAACACACATAATGAAGGAAAACGTAAATTTATGAATTTATGAGTACGTAATTTATTTTCAGTGGTTTGCATTCACCTTTTTGCTAGGAATCACGAATCACAATCCTCAAAATAACCAGATAACGCGAAATACCGAGCCGATAATTCACGAATCACGGATATTTTTTGCTCGAATCATGCGTGACGAATAACCTTTCACCACTCTTCTGTTTAAACCTCAGTTAAAGGGCAGTATTATGCATAACGCAGCTAAAATTATGTCTTAATAGCTTCGCTCATTCACAAGATGCGCCTTGAACACCAAGGTGAAAATATTAAGTGAATCATTCAAAGGAGAGCAAAGTGCAATTAGTTTTTAACGATTTATCCAAGACACATGGGCAGAGTTTGAAAACGTTTGCCAGACGTTTTTAAGTTTGTGATTGAAATCTCATGCCTGTAATATATAGATTTAGGCAAGCCTAAAAGCGGAGCCCACAGGATTATTTTGCACTCATGAACTTAAATTCTGGCATTCTGCATTCGTATTTATAAATATTGATTATTCCATCTTTACCGGTACAGCAACACAAAACGAGAACAAACAAACAACAAAAAGATCCACCGACAGAAGGAGAAAAATGTAACCAAAGGAGGGGATAGGGCACAGGAGAAAGCACACAAGAAAGAAAAACACAAATCTAACAAAAATAAGAAAAGAAACACAACCCGAACCAACAACAAGAAAGCACATGCGTCCCCCGCCCCAAGAAAAAAGAAAAATGGAAACCACTCAGTTAACACAAAAAAGATACAATATTGCGTGCGACTATGTCACAGAAGAAAAATAACTCATACTTGACTACCTAATTTCCACATGAATCCCACAGAAATGCAAATCACTAAAAGCAAAAACCCACAATGATGCCCCCCCGGACAAGCCACCAACCCCACCCCCGCACCGAAAGCGACAGACAAGAGAAGGCCCCACCAGAGTGAAGCGAGACACAAACGCGCCCCGGAGACCACCCACCCCGCACGCCCCCCAGTAATAGGAAGCAAAAAAAAAAAAAAAGTCTTGAAAAGAAAAAAAGAAGCGGAAGAGCAAAGTGCCAGGGAAGGGGGAGAAAGGGGAGGGGGGGGGGAGAGAAGAGGAAGAATCGATCCGATAATAATGGGGAGGGGAAAGCGGGAAGAGAGGCGGGGGGGAGAGGGGAGAGAGGAGCGGGGGGGGGAAAGGGAGGGGGGAAGGAGGGAGGTGAGGAGGAGCGAGGAGGGGAGGAGAGAGGGAAAGAAGCGGAGGAGAGGGAGAATGGGAGAGAAAGTGCAGAGGAAGACCAGGCGGGAGGGCGGGGGGGGAGAAAGTACTTTGGAAAGGAGGAAAATGTGTAGTAAAGGAGGGAGGCTTGCCGCAGGGCGGGGGGCGGTGAGTATGGAGAACAAAGATAGAAAAAGAGGGGGAGGCTCCTCCGGGGTGCGCCCTCCCCCCCCGAGAGTGAGGGGGGCTCCAAATCTGGCTCAGGTGACAACACCCGCTACCCGGGCTCCGCTGGGCGCTCGCGCGCTGCGAGCTCCGCTATAACTTATGATAATACATCTTTTGTTACTTTAGTGGACTGTCATTTTAATGTAAATATTTCTTTTGACTTTTTGAATTAGTGATGTTCATGATACTGTCCCTTTAAAGGTGATTTCCAGTCCGTACTGCGCAGACTCGGGGTTTGTTTTCGTTTTTGTTTTGAATTCGTTGAAACGTTACACTTCGGTGACAGCATACATGAAGTCTTTTAGTCCGCCATTACAGTTCGTTTCGTTCAAGAATTTCAGATGAGCTGAAACGTCGGTTTGAAATAGCGTCAAGGTTCTTCTACTCGTTATTATTTGTTCTGCAAGGATATCTGGCGTTAATAATGAAGAAAAAGGTAAGTTTGTCGCGGAATTTTTAGTTTTGCTTCCTTCGTGTGAGGCTCACATAAACATTGTAGCCGAGATTGCGCAGTACGGACTGGAATTCATCTTTAAGCATAATAATCCGTGTTTTTTTACATGTATGTCAGTGCAGTGTGTCCCTTTTATCTTTTTATTTTGGAAACGAATTGCGCATTACGGATATTATATTTTGATGATATTGTTTTTCGAAATTTAGATGTTTCCTTGCAAACAAATAAGTCACTTGGCAAACAGCAACAACAGTTGTAACAAAAAAAAGCAAATCAGTAAACAACAGCGGCAAATCGCGGAGATTGATCGAAAACGGTGATTTTGTTAAATCTAAGGAAATCATCGTAAACAGACATCTTCAGAAAACACCGTTCAAACCCAAAGATATTCTACTTGTCTGTATTTTGCATTTTGGAGCACAACTCTCCCTCTGCTTGTGAGATGTACAGATCTCATTTCATAGAAAATCATCCGATAAAAAAAGTAAATATTTGTTCAATTTCCAAGTGGGGGAAAAGAGACAGCTCCTAACTAATAAAGGGAATTTGAGCACGATAAACACACAGTCTATTCTCTTTGTTTTTCTGTCTGTCTACAGGACTATGCTATACTACCGTTGGTGTTCTGACTATGCGCCGGCTATGAGAGAGAGATGGCATGGCCATGACTTCTTGCCAATTAAATATCTGGTATTTTACTGGAAGCAGAGGCGCTACGGAAAGTATTTGTGGTCGCACGGCATTGGTCGACACTCCCAACAAGAGCTGTATGGAATAGGTGAGAAAGATTTGCTTGCGGTGTCGGAAATTTTGGGCCGGAAGAAATTCCTGTTTGGAGAGAAGCCATGTCTAGCTGACGCAGCATTGTTTGCTTTCATCGCAGCATTCACCTGGTATAACGCAGAAAGTCCGCTGGCTTTATTCACCAAGTCTAAAGCAAAGAACCTTGACGAGCACGCCAAGAGAATGAAGGAACTGTACTATCCAGATTGGGATGAAATCATTTTGAAGAAACATAAATCTGATTAATTAAAGAATGACAAGAACGATCTGCTTTCTCGAGCTCCAAATATAAGAGATCAGTGGGCGGATAATATAGCAAAGGCCGTGTTACACGAGGTAATCTAACTTGCAACTTACAATGCAACGTTTTTTTTGCATCAGTCAGAGGAAGCAAAGGAAATACATTACTCGAGGCAACTTGCACCTCCCTTGCAACTTGCAGCGCAACAAACGCTTTATAACCAGCCGCCAAAACGTTCAAGCGTAAACATCCCACTTTTGCAAACTGTGATGTTTCGTTGCAAATTGCAAGACTAGTTCTACTTTTGAAAAGTAGAACTAACCTCTTCTTTCCGCTACGGTGCGAGACAAGATGCTGCATGTGACATTGTCAATCTGCACGTGACATGTCAATTGCAAATAGCAACGCATTTTTTTTTTAAATGAGCCAATCAGAGCGCTTCCTTCGCTCGAGTTGTGAAAGTTTTCAAGTTTATAATTTCTAGCGGGTACGTTGCAGGTTTATGGGAGGCGCGGTGGCCTAATGGTTAGTGCGCCGGACTCCGGATCGAGCGGTCCGAGTTCGAGCCCCAGCCGGGGTCACTTGTGTTGTGTTCTTGGGCAAGACACTTTACTCTCATAGTGCCTCTCTCCACCCAGGTGTATAAATGGGTACCGGCGACATAATGCTGGGGGGGGGGGGGGGGGGAGGGGGGGCCCTGCAATATTCCTAGCTGCTTAATGCTACGGAAACCGGGATAAGCTCCGGCAGTGTGGGCTGCTTGGCTCGTGGCTTCTCCTTACGTTGCAAGTTGTGAACAATTATTGGGAACGTATGATAGCCGCTCTGAAACTTGCAAGTTGCAACTGAAAAAATACCTGGTCTAACACGGCTTTAAATATCGCGCTCAAATTTCACTATTCCTCGGTTCGTGTAAATCCCGTCTTGCAATTTCTCTATTTCGTCTTCTGAATGACTTTGGACGAGTCGTCTACACGAGCACTTTGTGTGTGTATGTATTTGTCACATTAATACTAAAACGCCAGCTTCTCAGCAAATATATTTTAAACATAAAATTGGCCATTTTTTCTAGTCTACAAGAGCAAGTTGGACGCACGGTGGCCTAATGGTTACTGCGCCGGACTCCGGATCGAGCGATCCGGGTTTGAGCCCTGGCCGGGATCACTGTGCTCTGGTTCTTGGGCAAGACACTTTACTCTTATAGTGCCTCTCTCCACCTAGGTGTATAAATGGGTACCGGCGACATAATGCTGGTGGGGTACCCTGCGATGGACTAACATCCCATTCAGGGAGGAGTAGAAATATTCCTAAGTACTTTCATTCCGCGGTGCTTCTGTCGCAGTGATTCACGACAGAAGCACCGCGGAATGAAAGTACTTAACAGTTTTGACCATGTTGAAACATGGAAATCAATCCTGAACTCCTTCTTCGATCGTGAGGGAGACTGTAATAGTCAGTGAAGTATCACAAATGTAAAATTACTTGACAGGCCTCGTTAAATTTTCCCGCCCTTTTTTCACATACGTCGTATAATAGTCACGATTTATTGGTGCGGTTACCAAGCTGAACATGAGAAACAATCCGCCATATTGTCATTTTTAACAACAGCCTGAAGAAGATCAGTGAAACTGATCGAAACGTCGATTTTTAATATTCTTAACCTCGGAAAAGATCCCGGAAAACAGTGAACAATTTTAATTTCTTAAGATGAGAGGTGAAAGTTTCAGAAATAGGACAAATAAAAATTGTCACATAAAAATTCCCTATGTAAACTGACAGCAAAACAAACAACGAATACAATGGTCCTAGTATTGAAAACAATACGGCCGCTACTGACGCCACATTGAGGGCGACACAAGAAGGTTAGAGCATCTGCCATTTTTTTTTTTACCCTTAAGGGTGTACTTTAATAATAAAGCGTCTATAAACTATAAAACTAGTTCTTACAACGGAACACCTTCAACCTAATGTAAAATAAAACGCGTTCCCGTCGTCAGTGTTATGGTTGATTTATTGTCACGAAAGCCACATTTACATCACCAAGCATATACAAATTGCTGCAATTATTTAAGCTTAAGCTTGTTTTGTTGTGTGCCTCCAAAACACAACAACCATGAAAATTACAGCGTCTGTTCTGTATGCTGGCATTGCTGCTGTTGTATTTCTCGTTATTTATCTAATCGTGAAAAGATTTACAAAGGGAAAAAAGAACAAGAGGCCCGCCAAGCCTGGCACAGTTGTCTTACATCAGTTCCCTCCATTCGACCCGGTTGTAAATATACTAGTCCGCCGTGTTTAAAGTTGGAAACTTTCCTTCGAATGATCCCGTACGAAAATGAGTATGGTTTTAAGTTTTCCAAGAAGGGGAAAATGCCGTGGGCGGATCGAGTTTAACGGGCAAGAAATCGCCGACTCAAATTTCTGCATTGAGTTTCTAAAGAAAGAATTCCAAGTGGATATCGATTCTCATCTGAACGCAACAGAAAATAGCAATTGCTCACAGCATTCGTAAAATGTTGGTGGAAAACACTTATTGGTAAGTGTTGAGTTACTTATGTTAGACGTTTTATCGCTTGTTATGATGTTTTAGGCTTCGTGTTTGATCGTGGTAAGGCCCCTACTGACCGCCGCACGACACAGATAAGATGAGAAAACAAGCCACGATACCATGATGTAATTGTGTATAGCTGTTGTAAACAAAAGAGGTTAAATATATCTTCAAGAGAACGTACTATTTTGTTTTAAAAACTGGAGAAAATAAACAAATTGTGTCAAAAATGACAATTTTTGGCCAAACTTGCGTGTAATTATGTCGTTGGCATGGCAACATCAAATATCTTGGGCACATAGTTGTAATGGTGCACAGGTACTGAAAGTTCCAACATTATAGAAAAATTTTTTTTTTTAAATTACGAGAAAACCTCGAGGGGTGGTGGGGGAGGTTGCATTCGCTTTCCACCCTGTACGTCCGAGAGTTAAGAATTCATGGCAATCTAAATAAATCCAAAAAATAAAGGAACAAATATAGTTTCGTCGAAATTTTGTTATCGTTTTGAACAGGGTAAAGCAAGGCCCGCCAATCAGGAAACGCGAGCTTAATTCCCTTCAATCTTTAGAAATGATCATGTCATTTTGGAAACTTCGTTCAAACCAAAGATATCCGTTCTACTTGTTTGTATTTGCATTTTGGAATACAACTCGTCTTTTTTTGTGAGACGTTTGTTCTCATTTATAGAAAACCTACTGATAAAAAAAAAACACATTTAATATTTGTTCAAGGTTCAGGTCATGTAAAAAAACAGCTTTCCAACAAATTAAAAGAATTTGAGCACGATGAACAGTCCATTCTCTTTTTGTCTTGTTGTCCGTCCACAGGACCATCTTGACTACCGTTGGTGTTCTGACTATGCACCGGTTTTCAGAGAAGTGGCTTTTGGCCGTCTTTTCTTGCCATTCACTAATATCTGCTATTTTACCAGTTCCAGAGGCGCTGCAGAAAACGTCTGTGGTCGCACGGCATTTGTCGACACTCCGAACAAGAGCTGTGTGGAATCGGTGAGAAAGATTTCGAGAGATTTGCTAGCGCGTATAGCGGTGTCAGAAATTTGGGCCGGAAGAAATTTCTGTTTGGAGAGAAGCCTTGTCTAGCTGACGCAGCATTGTTTGCTTTCATCGCTGCATTCACCTGGTATAATCCAGAAAGTCCCTTAGATTTATTCACCAAGTCTAAAGCAAAGGATCTTGACGAGCACGCCAAGAGAATGAAGGAACTGTACTATCCAGACTGGGATGAAATCATTTCCAAGAAACATAAATCTGGTTGAAGACGATAACCTTATGTTTTCTCAGTTCCATTCCAATTATCATAGACCACGGGGTATATAATTTAATCGGTAGAAAGTTACGAATTCATTTGGGAGTGGTTTAGTTATTTCGATTAGTTATTCAAACGGACTGGTCGGGGTCTTCATATGGGATCGGACCAGTTTTGGCCTGGGAAGGTTTCCAAATTGGAGTTGGAGCATTTTATGAAGGTACAAAAACTTGACCGGGTTGGCGATACCGATACTTGTTTTTGGACCTGAACAGTTTGGCACTGGCCCTTGGGAAAAATATCAGCGTTTATATCTCTTCTTTTTTGCGTGGTTTGCTGTACAATTTCCCCCCTAAGTTTCTTTTGCCCCTGAGTTGTCTACTAAGGATATAGGCGTCCATGTGAGGTCATTGGGCTAAGGTAATTTTGGATAGTGTTAAGTGTGTTTGTTGGCATTGTTGTTTGTACCGGGCCTGGTTGTTTTTCTTCTTTTTTTTTGGGCCCCCCCCCCCCCTCGCAGGATGGTTAAGTTATACTTGTAGCTAAGGAGCAATTCACCTGGAAATGTAAAGCCAAACCTGTTGTTATAAAGTTATTATTAACTTGTATTAATACCCGATTTTACGTTAGAGGCTTACTGTCCCTGCTTTACATTGTTTGCATTTAAGAAAAGACCGTGACGGAATTAAACCGCTCCGGTTTCAATACCGGAATAATGGTGATGAATTAAGGTAGCGGTAAGCGGTTAGTGGTTGGTTGTGGTTGGTATGTGAAGTTGAGTTAAAGGATGTTCCCTGCTGTCTAGGTTGTCCCTCGTATACTACTTTTGTACTTTTCCAATATACCAAAAAGACCAAATTGCGGAATTATGTGAGTCAAATTGGATTTTTAGGGCCGACTCCTTGCTGTTTCTATGCCCAGTAATGCGATCACGCAACTTTTGGGTTGTGTTACCTACATATTGCTTTTACAAAATACACATTCTGGTACAGAAGGTCACAAATACATTAAGCTCAGCAGAGATTTCTTTAATCGTTAAGCAGAGATTCTGAAATAAAAGTAATGTCACATTGTTCTACCGATCGATTCCACGCTAAGCTTTAACAAATAAAATAACAAAAGGAAAAATACTAGAAAACTACATCTACAAACAAAACCATAAAATAAGAATCATTGTACCTGAAGAGTGATCTCTGTGGCTTTGGAAGAACTATATACGACGATACAAGATTTACTTAATGGTCACGAGACGAGCGCTATTACAAACCTGAAATGAAACTCTAAAAAATCTACTGATAAAACGTGTTCGTGAACTGTCAAAGCAGATACTAAAATAAAGCAGATACTAAAGTAAACAAATAGGTTATAGTCTCGCATTGTTGTATATATATAAATTCACGCAAGTCACGCAATAACTGTTTTCAGTGAAGTCACGCAATTACTGTTCTCAACACATTCTGCCATGAAAACTAAACATCTAGAAATACAAGAAGATTTGCAAAAAAAGCGAAAAGAGTTACCTGTAGTGGTACTCTTGACGGTGTTGATACGATTAATCAATTTACAGGATAAACATTGTTTTGCCCCACATGGAAATGTCCCTTTCTTCTCACCTGGAAGTCAAAGAAAATGCCTTACGTTTGTACAAAAGGTCTCTCTGATTTGATGCCCTGCGTGTACAAACCGTAACACGAGCTCCTAAATCCATCCAAAGGAGTGATTTGTTCAAGGTCTTGGAGCCCTGTAGAACAAGTTTGCCTGCGTTTGGTTGAATCTTGAAAAAGTTATAAGCGTTCAAAGTCAGCGGTCTGGATAGGGTTAAAGATCACCACCAAAACCAAACTTAAGATTTTCAAAAGCAATGTCCGTGGAGTCCTCCTGTATGGTGCAGAAAACCTGCGAGGTCTCACAATCCATATGTCACAAGATTGATGTATTCCAAACAAGATGTCTCAGGAGAATACTCAGGATCTTCTGGCCAAGAACCATTAGCAATGAAATCGACTGGTCGGCCGCGTGTGTGCCGTTTCAATAAGAGAAATCCTTCTCGTGGATGTAGGTTGTCACATGATTAAGTGGTTTCTTTAATATGCATCACGGTCGGACTTTCAACCAGAAAGAAAACATAAGAAGTAAACATAAAACAGCGTCATGTTTAGTGAAAAGTGAAGTTATTTGACTTATCGTTCCCAAGCGAAGTTGTTATTATAATGTCAATTGATTGGCGATATTGCATTCTGAGCTACTCTTTGAGTCTCTGAGTTATGTTTCATGTGCTATATCATTCTCGTTCCCAGAGCCCGCGTCCCCCTGGAACAGCGGTCGGGAAACGCGAATTTGGGTTAAATCATGCGTCACGAACAATCGTTCACCACTCTTCTGTTTAAACTCCGCATTGGCATAATAATCCGTGCTCCTTTTATATGTCAGTGAGTAGCTATTCAAAACAAACACGGCCGTAGCAAAAAAAAAAACAAATCGAAAAACAAGTAATCCGTCATCATGATTGATTAATTGACAGTACTATGTTGTTCCGTGACAACGACTTATAAATGTTGGTGCGAAGCTCTCCGGGACCTGTAATTTCATTTGCTCCTGTTTGCACGAAGCTCTATTGTTTTCAGAGCTAGGGTCATTGTTTTGTTGTTTATCTATTGTTTTCTTAGCCAATCCTGTTAAGCCTTCTGAGGAGTTTCGTGGCGCCTGACTTACAGCCTCTACGTGCACCCCTGCACGAAACGCTGAAGAAACAACATGGAGATTTCAGCGTCTTTTCTGTATGCTGGCGTTGCTGCTGTTGTATTTCTCGTTCTCTATCTCCTCCTGAAGAGAATTACAAAGGCAAAAAAGAACAAGAGGCCCGCCAAGCCTGGTACAGTTGTCTTACATCAGTTCCCTCCGTTCGATGGATCCCCAGTGGTGAGTGCAAGTCCGCCATGTTTAAAGTTGGAAACTTTCCTTCGTATGGCAAAGATCCCGTACGAAAATGAGTATGGTTTTAAGTTTTCCAAGAAGGGGAAAATGCCGTGGATCGAATTTAACGAGCAAGAAATCGCCGATTGCAATTTCTGTATTCAGTTTCTGAAGAAAGAATTCCAAGTGGATATTGACTGCTTATTTGAGGGCCACAGAAAAAGCCATTGCTCACAGCATTCGCACAATGTTGGAGGAAAACACTTTCTGGTAAGCGTTGAGTTCTTATGTTAGGTTTTTAATGACCTGTCATTTTGTTTAACGTTTCGTGATGCGTGATTAGCTGATTTAGTTTTACTTAAGTGCAAGTTTCTGTATTTAGTACGGATCGGTGTGAAAAAAGTCAAAATCGAATTTCCCCAAACTTTGTTACAATAAAGCCCTTCGGAAACTATTTAAAAAGATATAAGAATCAGATCGTTTGGATTTGTATTTTTCAAATAAATCAATTTTCTAATTTTCACCCTTGAATAAGGCTTCAAACTACCGTAAAATGTGCTTCGTATCTTCGGCCTGTGTTTAAAAAATAACACAAATGATTTAGTGACCCTTCCCGTACATTTTGCCGTTATTAGATTTTCGCGAGATTCCAATTTGAATTTTTTTAAATTTTTCGAAATTAACCTCCAAATTAGCATTTTCTTGACTACTTATTTTGGCAAACTTCAACGGCAAAATTCCCTACCTGGTACATGGCGTTCCCTTTGAAAATAGTACTCCAAAGAAAGAGCAATCCTTCCTCTATCGTTCTGTGAAATATAATTTTGGGGCAATTCTAACTACGATTTTTGACAACCGAAAACATTAACGGTACTTGCTTGGAATTTACGACCTTTGAACTTACAGTTGTACTGATCAATTCAAGAGATAAGTCGGACCTCAGCTGACATTTTGACCAAAATGCGACCATTCCTTCTATGTGCCGGTATCATATTACACTGACTCGTGTGACCTTACAATTTTAATTTCGGGTTTTCGCTTTAAAAACAAACACGAGCGATTTTACATTGTGACCTCTGGAAGGATTTTTTTTTATAACGATATTTTGATATCTACATGTGGTTACTTTTGAGAAATGGCAAACCTGAAGTTATTCGTAAATTGTGGATGGTACATGCAATCCCGCAGATGTTTATTGTGTTTTGATTGAAGAATGTAATAAAGATATTCAAGGACATCTGAAGGCAATCAATGTGAGGGATTCTTCTTTAAAAAGGAAAGGTTGCTGTTGGCTAGAGCAGGTAATTATAAGTGTATAAACTTGCTGTAACCCTTTGAATCGAAAAAAAAAAACGAAAAAAAAACAACACAGAAATTACTGTGATGGTTCTGTAACAGCTAAAGTGCTCCATACCGGCCCGACAGTCCCATCTAAACAGCTTTAGATAGCACTGTCGTGTTGAAAATTTCTTGATAAGCAAAATCATAATCTAGCGTTTTTTTTCCCACCAAAAAAGGTCCCCAGTTATTTTTTTAGGCCCTTTTAGGGGGAGGGGGGGGGGTCATTTTTCTACTGAAGATGAATTTTTGCTCAGGTTGTCGAAACGTCAGTCACGAACAACAGTTCTTCTCAGAACTACTCTCAACCGGACGATCACACAATACAACCTTAATTTCTGATACTCCTGAGTTTAAATCATTACTGTAAATGTATTTTGTCGATTTCTGTTATCCCCCTTCGCTAGCGTTCTGTTCATTCTTTTGTTTCCTATAATTATCTCTGAGAGGCACTGATTTCTCCAGTTTCCAGGAAAAAGAAAATTGCTTCGAAAAATTGGGAGGTCCAAGAAATTGGGTAAAAAATACAAATGAAGCACTGAAACGAAAAATTGGTTTGCGAAATTGAGAATTTCGAAAAAAATGAGGGTTCGAGAAACCGGGATTGTAATGTGGACTGCTTGCAGTCTTGGTCAGATGAGTTATGACAAGGAGACGTCGAAGAGGGAGGGGTTGCAGATAGGTCAAGCAAAACTGTTACGATGACAAGATCAAAAAGAAGTTGGAAAAAGCAGAAATCAAGGAAAGAAAAAAGAGAGTATTACATATTAGTACACACTCAGCATGCTGTATTTGAAAACGGGGAATTTGATTTCCCTTTCCCTACGCACGTCATCTTTAATATAACCGTATTTACTCGAATAAGCGCCGCCCCCAAAATAACCGCTGCCCTCGAATAAGCGCCGCATTTGGGACAAAAAAGTTAATAAGTGCCGGCCCCGCAGTCCCGATGCAGCGCTTATTTAAGGAATCTCGTTTAACTAAAAACGGCACTACAAAGCAACTCTTGAACAAGCTTGAACATTTCTTTGCATCAATAGCGATGTTTTGCGGTTATGAGTGATTGTTTTATCACTCTCCCATTAGTTTTTCTATTCATCACTCTTACAATACGTAGTTTTGTAATATTGTGAAGGCCGCAAATTTTTCCAGGATAGCTAGCGCCAAGATCTGTTTCAGCAAGAGTCAAATACTGACAATCAATAGACGCTCTTTTCAATAACAGTAAAAGATAAGATTCTTTGTGGCGTCCAAATTTTAAATAAGCGCCGCACTTGAGGCGCGAAAAATTTAATAAGTACCTCGGCCAGGGACCTTGGCGCTTATTCGAGTAAATACGGTATGTCAATATTTTTAACAACTAATCACCGAAGTGGAGGTGAATAGTTGACAATTTTCCTGCGAAATCGCGCGGAATATCGCCTGATACTTAGCCGACGAGGCAGTAGGCTGAGTTGGCTAAATTCAACCGATATTCCACAAGATTGAGCAGGATAATTGTTTTATTATTCAACAAATTGTCAACGTAACACATTTTGCACATAGAAAAACTGTAATTATCCAGCGCTTTACAGGATTTCGGACGAATCTTCGTAACATACTAATATCGCAGGATATCTGTTATATACGGATGACAGATATCGTTAACATTTTGACCATATATGGGCAGCGCGCGCATCTGTTGAATAATAATTAACAATTATTCCATGAGCCCGCGTTGGATACGAGGTGGTAAATAGCCAACGAGGCGCGAAGCGCCGAGTTGGCTATAACGACTCGTATCCAACAAGGGCGAATGGAATAATTGTTTTATTAAATTCTTCTCAAGTTTAAATCGACTGGACATTTCATTTTGATGTAAACGAAGTGATAGTATGAGGAGGCGCGAAAATTTCTGGCGCGGTGTTCACTTCTTGAGTTGAATGAAACATACGAGGAAAGCGAGCCAGAGAGTTTTCTTTCCAAGATTTTCCTCGAACAATCCCCTCTAAAGTCGTCTAAATATCCTGGAAATTATATTGTGACAACAGTTAAGATTTACGAGAAGATCCGAAGCAAAAGCTTTTCTGGAAACTACAAGTCTTGTGCAAGTCGAACGAAGCAAGTGTTTACATTGTACTTCTTTACGGCTCCACGGCTGTCATCAAGACTGCTATATTATTTGAAGCGAAATTCAGCTTAAAGTGGAACAGGTTTGTTGAAGTATAAAAGGACAAAACCAAGATTGAAAGGTAACAAACTTTACGGAAGTGCTGAGCCTAGTTTTATGACGTACACTGAATAAAACTGTGTCAGTTTGCCGTTCTTTCGTAAATTATTTGCTGCTTTTCTATTGACTCGCTCTTGTTGTGTGTTTACAAGTATTATTAATTAAACTTTTCGCATCAATCCTTTTGTTTTGCGTAGTTAATTTTACTATGGCATTTCTGTGGTTGTGGTAGGCACCGCTGATTATTTCTTGTTCGTAAAGTTCGCCAAATTTGCTGTTTTTCAGCTTTTTCCGATGGAACTGTCGCTTCCCGTAGAAAAATTTTAGCTTGGCAAAAGTAACGCAATCATTTTCCAAATAAGGTCAAACTAAGGTATACGAGCTGACAACCGGGATTGAGTGAACCAATCAGAATGCTAGAAATGCAATATCCGTGGCTGAAAATTTAATAATGGTGGATATTTACTGTCGTTCAACACGCTTTTCTGTGATCCGTCTCAACAATAACATAAAGAGAACGTAATTCTCTTCTATAGTAGTTCCTGGTGTCATGGTTAATGAGTCAAAACAAATTTGCTAAGCACTTCCTTACTGTCTGCGGTGAAATGTGCAGTGAGAGCTAGTGAGTTCACGGCTAAGCAAACGGGCACGCGAGGTGGTTAGCTCAGACAGTGAGGAAAGTGCTGATCAAATTTGTTTCGACCTCTTAGTAAAAATGACACCAGGAACTATTATAGAAGAGAATAACGTTCTCTTTAAGTTATTTTTGAGGCGGATCACAGAAAAGTGTGTCGAACGACAGCTATTTACACAGCTCATGGCCCAGGGCTCATGGAGCATGATGGCAAACGCATGTCTCGAGTAGCCTGTTCCAGGCTCTCGGTTAACTGCCGAGAGCCTGGAACAGGCTATGTCTCGAGAAGAGGACAAGTACGGCGCTTTCCGTGTTTCTTTGAGGTTCTTCATATCAATGTTGAAATAATCGAACATCGTACGCAGCATGGATATGCTCAGATTTCGTAGTTAACCTGATCTGTACATATCAAAAAGATTAACATTTGAATTTTAATTCTTATTTTAATCTTTTTTTTTTTCTTTTTGACATCTTTTTTTTTTTAAAGTGTTTAAAAAGGTGCGGTAACAAAAGAGCAATTGGAAAAGAAAAATGAAGACATGGGCACAAAAGCTGTGTTTTTGATTATCTAGCGAACAGGGATAACAGAAATCAACGAAATTCTTTTAGGAAACTGGGAAACACAATAAACATCTGCGGGATTGGAAACACTAGGACCGAATGTGCCATCCACAATTTACGAATAACTGCAGGTTCGCCATTTCTCAACAGTAACCACATGTAGATATCAAAATATCGTTTTAAAAGCAAAATCCTTCCAGAGGTCACAATGTAAAATTCTCGTGTTTGTTTTTAAAGCGAAAACCCGAAATTAAAATTGTAAGGTCACACGTGTCAGTGTAATATGATACCGGCACAAGCGGCGACCGGCCGGTATCTGTGAAAGTGACCTGTAACGCAACATGCCATCACTAATTCTGTGCTGCTAACCAAGGCATGCATGTAGGAAGGTAAGCTATATATTCTAAAATCTAGGAAGAAAATATTCTGTTCTGTAAAGTCATCCCCATTCAGTGAGAACGTTTAAAACTTTGCAGAATACAAAATAGAACCACATATGCAAACTGAGGCAGAATTTTCAATTGTTGCAATTAGAATAAACAAACACGCACGAACGCTTCAAGAAGTTTTGGAAGCTCAATTTTGGTGTGAAAGTAATATTACTTCAATGGATTGCTACTAAACGGTCCAAAATACCCTACATTTATTTAATATGGAAGGAAAATGGTCGCATTTAGGTCAAAATGTCAGCTGAGGTCCGACTTATCTCTTGAATTGATCAGTACAACTGTAAGTTCAAAGGTCGTAAATTCCAAGCAAGTACCGTTAATGTTTTCGGTTGTCAAAAATCGTAGTTTGAATTGCCCCAAAATTAAATTTCACAGAACGATAGAGGAAGGATTGCTCTTTCTTTGGAGTACTATTTTCAAAGGGAAAGCCATGTACCAGGTAGGGAATTTTGCCGTTGAAGTTTGCCAAAATTAGTAGTCACGTAAATGCTTATTTGGAGGTTAATTTCGAAAAATTTAAAAAAGTTCAAATTGGAATCTCGCGAAAATCTAATAACGGCAAAATGTACAGGAAGGGTCACTAAATTAAAATTAATAGAAGAAGTTGTGGCATTTGTGTTATTTTTTATACACAGGCCGAAGATTCGAAGCACATTTTACGGTAGTTTGAAGCCTTATCCAAGGGTGAAAATTAGAAAATCGATTTATTTGAAAAATACAAATCCAAACGATCTGATTCTTATATTTTTTAAAATAGTTTCCAAAGGGCTTTATTGTGACAAAGTTTGGGGAAATTCGATTTTGACTTTTTTGACACCGATCCGTACTAAATACAGAAACTTGCACTTAATTCATAACCGATATTCGTGATTTAACCACTTTATTCCACGTGATTTTAAGTCGCGAGACCTCTGGAAAATTTATGAAGACAGAAAACACCAAATGTGACCTCCGTACAATTATTATCGCAGCCTTGTAAGCCCCCCCCCCCCCCCCCCCCCACCTGGAGGGGAACTCCCATATATGAGCTATATAGGTATGTGCCGATGTGGAGGGTATGGTTTTCAAGCAGTTTAGTCTGGGATAGGGTATATAAATCAGAGAGTTTTAGTCTAGAAAAGGGTATCATTTGTATAGGTAATCACATGATTTCGAGTGCAATTTAGGATAAATCAGCACGAGTAAATTTTTGAAAGGCTAACAAGGGCGAGTGCAATTTGTAGTCTTTGAAAAATTTACGAGTGCTGATTTATCCCAAATTGTACGAGAAAAATCATGTGATTACTTGTTAATAATACACATACAAAAATTTCACTTGAAGTGGATGACAAACAAAACGTGTTCAGTGGCTTACCTTTCCGATTCGTTCTTAAACACAACGGAGTTGCCGGGCTTTGTAAAATCCAGATACCGCTAGGGAATTTTAAATCTCTCTGTTATGCATTATCAGGTGCTTTTATCCTTATTCAGTTGTCTTGGTTTGGGCTGAAATGTCCAACTTCAATTCACGCTTGTAATCTTTCTTCTTTACGAGCCGTCGCGTAAGAAAATCCACGATTAGGTAGCTTTCAGTAGTTTCGTAAAGCCTCTCTTGTGCTGTACAAACGTCCAATTCCTATTACTTTGGTTTATATACTTATAGCTTTCGTAAATCGGTCAAACTTTTCATGAATCGTCATGTTTTTGCTCGATTTTTGCTCTCTCAAAGACTCCGACATTGGCCGCCATTTTGTTTTGGCGCGCTTTCCGACTTTCCTGTCAATCAATTTAATTTCAACTTTCTGCACTCAATTTCAACTTTTTGCACTCAATTTCAACTTTCTGCACTGTTTGGGATTAATTGAAGTGCTCTCAGCCAATGAGCATGCAGAAATTTTTGTATGTATATTATTAGCCAGGAAACTGATCATTGGTATGAAGTGTTAATTTCAAAATAGGAATAGAAGCTCGGAAGAGTAGGAGGCTTTCCTAAACGTAAATAAAATCATTGTGACAACGTTGTTGACAGATGGTTTTAAATTTGAAACACTAATAGTGATACAGTTCTAAAAAAGCAAGTCTGGGATGGGGTAGGGATTTTTGGTGTCTAGTCTAGTATAGGGATGCCAAATCAGCTGAACATGGTCTGGTATAGAGTAAGGGTTTCAGAGTCCCAGCGGCACACCCTCACCCAAAAATATACAGGTTCACCCCCCCCCCCCCCCCTGCCAGGTGTAGGACATTAGCAACTAGCAACAATCAAGAATGATAACTGTACGCAATATATATGCAGCCTTTCTTTTGCCTTTCAGGGTTTTTTCCCCCAATTTCTTAAATTGTCAATTGACCTGCACGTGCACCACTTTAAAAACCCTATTTTCATTCGTTCTTGTTATCCTGCACCTATATTGCTATTATGTCTAGAAGCATTTTTTTTGTTCTTTGCGGTCTTTGGCCAATGCTCAAGTACGTTGCAAGTGGTGCAGGTTACCCCAAAGTTAGTGGACTCACAGTTTGGGATCGTGTCATTACTTACTTAACTATTATTTCAGTGAAAATCATCCAAGAAAAAATACAGTAAATGTTGGTTCAAGGTCCAACACTAGTCGGGTCCAAGTTAAAAAAGACAGTTTTACCCACAACACATGTTGTCTCCATCAATCTCCAGTTTAGAATTTGAGCGCAATGAACACAATTTTTTACAATTTTTTACAATTTTTGACATGCCCTGCACCTGGTTCCTCTTCCGTAACTGCCCTTGCCACCGCTCTTAATTTTTGTAATTAATATTATCTGCATCTTGTTTTATAACTTTAGCTATAAGTTATTAACTAGATTTTATAACTATAATTTTTTAACTATAGTAATTAATTAGATTTATTAATGCATATATCATGATATATATATTTTTTAATTTAAGGTTTTATCGCCATTCTTTTTAGTTTTTAGGGTTGCGCCCTGCATGGGTTACTATTTTCCCGTTCGCGCAATTCCTTTTTGGTCCTTTTCTTTTTTTTTTTTATTTGTAAAAATTTTGAGACCAATAAAGTTGATAGATTAGATTAGATTAGATTACTATTTTCTTATGTCCTTTCACAGGATCATAGTGTACTACCGCTGGTCTTCTGACTATGCACCGATTCTCAGAGAGAAGTGGTTCGGCCATTTCTTCTTTCCGGTCAAATATCTATTATTTTACCTGAGGCAGAGGCGCTGCAGAAATTATTTGTGGTCGCACGGCATTGGTCGACACTCCGAACTAGACCTGTATGGAATAGGCGAGAAAGATTTGCTTGCGGTGACGGAAATTTTGGGCCATAAAAAATTCTTGTTTGGAGAGAAGCCTTGTCTAGCTGACGTATCACTGTTTGCTTTCATCGCTGCGTTCACCTGGTATAATCCAGAAAGTCCGACTGCTTTATTCACTAAGTCTAAAGCAAAGAATCTTGACGAGCACGCCAAAAGAATGAAAGAACTGTACTATCCAGACTGGGATGAAATCATTTCGAAGAAACATAAATCTGGTTAAAGACGATAACCGTCTGCTTTCTCAGGCATCCTACCGTAGAGTATATAATGTAATGAGTACTAAGTTACGGATCCATTTGGGAGTGGTTTTGTAAAATTGCGCAACCGCCCCAAACGGACTCGTGTAGGTCTCCAGTTTGGGACCGGATAGCTTTTAAAACTACACCTGGAATTGTCTCGCATGTCCAAAAACCGGACAGGATAGGCGTTACGGATAGTAGGTCCAGTACAAACGAAGTCTACCCGGTCCGTTTTTTGAGACCTGAATGATTTGGAATCGGTTCGTGTGAACAGAGCCGTGAACGGACGAAATTGAAGTCACGAAACTTTATTTGGGTGAAAGATCAGCGTTCTCATTTCTTATTTTGTAAACTTTCGTCGTTATATTTTTAGCCCAGCTTAAAATAATTAATAAGAGCTAGGCGTTTTTATTGTATAATTATTTTGTGTTACTTACTACTTATTAACAGACATTGGATATGATATGTAGCGTGTTACGTGAGGGAGTAGCTCAGTTGATATTGTAGAGCCGTTCACTGCACATGGTCATTGTAGGGGTTTTTAATTATCCACACCTATATCTTGGACACAGTTTTCCTAGGGGGTCGGCCACATTTGCGTTTCATTATGGGTTTCCAGGTGAACTTATCCAGATTTTTGGCGACCGGGGGTCTGATGCATACAAGCTAAAGATCTTTTTAGAAATTTCGTTGTCAGCTAAGGGTAAAGTAGCCGAGCAGATGAAGCTTCATCTTTTGCAAAATGCCTAGGTCTCGTAAATTTTATTTCACAAGAAAACCATCCTTTTTTCTTTGCGGTTCCTCGTTGGTTGGCTGAAGTTTCATTTCTGGTTTAGTTTTGCTTTCAAGTTTCTTGTACCGGAAATAAACTTCCTTTCCCAAAGAAATGTTTTGGTGGTGATCTTGTGTTATAGCTAGTTTCTCTAGCGAGAATTATGCTATTTCCCCTTCATAAACTTTCTCTTTCCCCAATTGTCTGCCCCAAGGTTTCTAAGGATATAGCCGTCCATGCGAGGACTTTGGACTCAGATATTTTATAAGTTTTAAACGTTTCAGTTGACATTTTTGTTTTGTACCTCCCAGGATAGTTAAGTCATACGTGTAGCATAGGAGCTTTGAAACCACAACACTCAAACTACGAGTTAACTTGGACATACCTGTTGAGACTCAAAAGGAGCTTGATAAATATTTCGTGAATGTGTGTATTTATCATCCTCTCTTGAATTAACCTATTAATAAAGTGATTTCAGACTCAACTCTCTTTATAGCGGACACGCTCGGGGCGTCAATTAGTGTCCGTTATAGCGAGAGTCCGTAATAGCGGGAGTCATTTTCAGTCAAACCTCTTTCGCCGGGGATTTAGATTTTGTCCGTAATAGCGAGTGTCCGCAATAGCGGGGTGTCCGCAAGGCGAGAGTTGACTGTATCAACATTTCGTTATTTGATTTCAAGTTAGAGGCTCGCATTCCCTAACTTTACATAGTTTGCATTTAAAATATTTGGCAGACTCTTGAAGAGAAAAAAAACAAAAGAATTCAATCGTTTCTGATTGTTACAGAAAAGAAAAGTATCCTTTGTTTGAGTAAAGATTTCATCTGAAAGAGTTTATATTATCATTTTTGCTTTAACATCGTGCATGTCAAAAATACAGATTTACGTAAAAAGTTGCAAAATTAATACAGGCTTTTTTATCGTAACATTTTGCAATTAATCTATTTATTTTCTATTTTTTTTTAACTTTGCTCTGTTATCAAATTTTACTGTTTCCAGTGTAAATTTGGCTTTATATTGTTCTAGACTAGCTATAGGTTGATTTGGAAAGACTTGGTCGAAATATAAAGGGCAATGACAGGGCAGGTTGGGAGGGGGGCAGGGGGGGGGGGGGTCGGTAGTTGACGGGCTGCTGGGCACAGATCCGCCCTGCTGTCAAACGTCCAAACCTTTCACTTACAACAGATTACAATAGGCCATTTCCTCTGTTTCAAAACGAGTCTAAGTGCGAAACCATTCATAAGAAAATGAGTTTCACCTACAGGTCCATTTTCATGCAAATCAAACTCATTTCATTTGAATGGTTTTGCAGGTAGACTCGTTTTGAAACAGAGGTAAAGGGTAACTCGGAAATGGCCTATTGTGTAATATTCCTATCCACAGAGCTTATTCCCGGGGGGGGGGGGGTACTTGACCTAAGTTTAGGTATAGGGGTGCCGCTGGAGGTTTGAAACCCTGACCCTGTTTAGGACAATAAAAACTTAAAATGCCTACCCTGTGTAGGACAACACCCCCTATTCTAAGACCCTATTTAGGACAAAGGACAACATCAACAATCATTTACGCTTTATTGTGATTGCGTCCCATACGCGATGTTTGAAGCATTGAAATGCAAAAACACCTATCCCACCGAATAAAATAATGCTTTTTATTGAAGCGAAAGCGAAAACAATGTAAATACATGGACGACAGTCTTGCAGCCATACCCTGTCTAGGACAGCTTCAGGCCCTGTTTAGGACAGAGGAGCTTGAAATTATATACCCTGTTCAGGACCGGAGGAGTCAAAAACCATACCCTATCCAGCGGCACGTCCCCGTATAGGCCATATATGGGAGTGCCCCCCCCCCGGGGGCTTATTCATCATTCATGACATTTATCCTCCAAAGTCGCTATCGAGTGTGATACAATTCGCATTAGATACGTGCATTACATTTATTAGATGCCAATTCAAACCGAAACAAGTTATGACTAAAATATAAATACCTGAATCTACGTTCACCATGAGAAAAAGTCAGCAAATAAAAATGTAGTTTGCTCCTTAAATTAGCCCAAAATGAATGAAATTTCTTTTTGTTATCAGCCTGGATAAATGTATCTCTTGATTAATAGCTCAAGCTTTTAAATATGGTACTTACAGTAGGGATTTTATCAAAAAAATATTAATCTTTATTCACGAAACAGATAGAGATCTAGAGAACAATTCTGTTCACAACTGCCCGATTTTACATCATTAGCCTGAGCTAAAGAACAAGAAAACAAACAACGAATGCAATGGTCTTGTACTGAAATTTGTGCTGCTGACGCTGCATTGAAGGCGACATAAAATATTCTCCTGACCCTCACCGGTGCACTACGTTAATAAGGAGTCTATAAACTGAAACTACATTCAACAAAATGCAAAAACATTTTTGACATTTTTAGTCCCGTCGTCAGGGTCACGGTTGAGTAATTGTCAGAAAAGCATCTTTACTAAGCAGATGCAAATTGCTGCAAATTATTCTGTTGTTGCGTGACAAATATTCCTCGCGACTCTATACGCCCCCAAAACGTAACAGCCATGAAGATTTCAGCATCTGTTCAGTATGCGGGCGTTGCTGCTGTTTTATTTCTTGTTATTTATCTCCTTGTGAAGAGATTTACAAAGGGAAAAAAGAACAAGAGGCCCGCCAAGCCTGGTACAGTTGTCTTACATCAGTTCCCTCCGTTCGATCCGGTTGTGAGTGCTAGTCCGCCATGTTTAAAATTGGAAACGTTTCTTCGGATGACAAAGATCCCGTACGAAAACGAACACGGTTTTGAGTTTTCCAAGAAGGGAAAATTGCCGTGGATCGAGTTTAACGGGCAAGAAATCGCCGACTCTAATTTCTGCATTGAGTTTCTGAAGAAAAAATTCCAAGTGGATATCGATTCCCATTTGAGTACCATAGAAAAAGCCATTGCTCACAGCATTCGTACGATGTTGGAGGAAAACACTTATTGGTAAGCGTTAAGTTCTTATGTTAGGCGTTTAATTGCTTGATATGTTGGTATAGGCTTCGTGTGTGATAGTCGGAAATTTGTTAACCCTTTTAAACAGGGTTAAGCAAGGCTACCAATCCGGGTACACGAGCTTACCTTTTACAACGCATATGTATTAGCATAATAATATGTGCTCCTTTTAATATGCCAGTGAATAGTATTCCGTAAGCATTTCTGTCTTCATTCTTCAAGGTTTTTTTTTCGGTGATAGATGTTGCGTTCCAAACAAGTCAGTCCAGTCAGTCTTGTTTTCTAAACAAGTCCAGTCACTGGGCATACAGCAACAACAACAAACTCAGAGACTCAAAGGACAGTGCAGAATGCACTGGAGCCGATCAATTGAAAGCATGATGTAAGTTAAGTCAAGTAGCCTTCAGCCTAAAATTTAAACATGGTTAACACAGTTTGTACTATTTTTCTTGCTTTGTCGATTGGCAGGACCATTGTGTACTACCGTTGGTGTTCTGACTACGCACCGGTTATCAGAGAGAAGTGGTTCGGCGATGTCCCCTTTCCAGTCAGACATCTGCTATTTTACCTGATGCAGAGGCACATCAGAAAGGATTTGTGGTCACACGGCATTGGTCGACACTCCGAACAAGAGCTGTATAGAATAGGTGAGAAAGATTTGCTAGCGGTGTCGGAAATTTTGGGCCACAAGAAATTCCTGTTTGGAGAGAAGCCTTGCCTAGCTGATGCAGCACTGTTTGCTTTCATTGCTGCATTCACCTGGTATAATCCAGAAAGTCCCTTAGGTTTATTCACCAAGTCTAAAGCAAAGAATCTTGACGAGCACGCCAAGAGAATGAAGGAACTGTACTATCCCGACTGGGATGAAATCATTTCCAAGAAACCTAAATCTGGTTAAAGACGATAACCATTTGCTTTCTCAGGCTTCCCTTTCTCGGAGACGAGAAGGCGAACAATCTAGTAATGGCACGACGCATTTTCCTTACAACTTGCAACGCAACATTTTGTTCCCTTGCAGCTCGCAAAAGTGGTATGTTGCACAAGTATCGTAAAAAATGCCGTTTTGTATTAGTATTGTAAGTAGTGTGCTGGTAATTGTTAGTAAGGTGTGTTTCAATAAATAAATAAATTAAATAAATAAATAAAATGGTATTCTTGGTTTGGTACTAATAAAAATTTAAGTTTTATTTGCGGTTGCTTTGCGTTTTGTGCTTTGCATAAACACCGATGGTGAAGCCAAGTGGGTGAAATTATGAACTTTCAGTCGGTCTTGCTTGTGTTTCTTCCAAAATTTCACTTGGAATTTGTACCTTGTGAATAAAAGTAGTGCTTTGTTGTCCCGGATTATGGGCTAGAAGCGGCAAATGTTTTTTTTTTAAAGAAGCCATCAGTTAACGAAGCCGTCCTCCGTTCACGCACGCCAACTCTTAATGTTGAAAGTTTCCGCCAAGAACGTGGACATCGAAAAAGTCCCCCTCGCGAACTTCTACTGTCCTCTAACCGTCCTCGAGGTTAGCCGTCCAGGTATCATAAAGTCCCTTTTGTGATAAGTATCTGTCAAGACGACACTTGAAGTAGACCTGTCATGAAATTTGACCCTACCCTGTTAATACGGCCACCCCGTTAATACGGCCAAATATCCATTGCCGGTTCTCAATTAATCGCATCGATCGTTTCTATCGCCTCTGTCACTTCAAAAAGTTTTCTTGCGATCGGCCAACGGAACACTTCAACCTAAGGCCATCCTAATAAAATGTTTCGTTCCCCATCGCCCCGTCTCTTGTGATGGTGGGTGGGTCGGTCGGGCAAAAAAAAAAGAAAGGGGTCTGGGTTCATTTAAGAAGCCAGGAGATGCAGAAGCGAAAGATTTTGTTTCAGTCGATTTCGCTGAGAATGTTGGAACAATCGTTAATGCCCTTGGCACGAAACAGCCTTAGAAAAACTTAGTATTGATGTTAATTAAAGACAAGGACATCACATACCAATTGCTGTTAATAAAACAAGATCGTGTGCTTGTAAATTAAAGTACTTACCTCTGACTAGTAAATCTGGATTTTTTTTTTTACATTTCGAAAAAAATGGGTCGGTCGGGCGATGGGAAACGAAACATTTTATTGGGATAGCCTAATGCAAAATAAATGGCATTCCCGTCGTCAGGGTCATGGTTGATTAAAGTCACGAAAGCCACATTCACATACATATATACACCAAGAATATGCAAATTGCTGCAATTACTCAAGCTTAGCTTATTCTATTGTGCATTAAAAATACGTGCGCCTCCAAAACGTAACAACAATGAAGATTTCAGCGTCTAATCTGTATGCTGGCATTGCTTCTGTTATATTTCTTGTTATCTATCTCCTCGTGAAGAGATTTACAAAGGGAAAAAAGAACAAGAGGCCCGCCAAGCCTGGTACAGTTGTCTTACATCAGTTCCCTGAGTTCGATGGTCCACCGGTTGTGAGCAGTAGTCCGCCATGTTTAAAGTTGGAAACTTTCCTTCGTATGACAAAGATCCCGTACGAAAATGAGCGTGGTTTTGAGTTTTCAAAGAAGGGGAAAATGCCGTGGATCGAGTTTAACGGGCAAGAAATCGCTGATTCAAACTTGTGCATTGAGTTCCTGAAGAACGAATTCCAAGTGGATATCGATTCTCATTTGAGCGCCACAGAAAGAGCCATTTCTCACAGCATTCGTACGATGTTGGAGGAAAACACTTATTGGTAAGTGTTGAGTTCTTATGTTAGGCGTGTAATCGCTTGTTATGTTGTTTAGGTTTGTGTGTGATCATGCACAGAGAAAAATAGGGATTACGTAAAATAAACTGTTGTTAAAGTCTAGATAAAGTTATTATTATATGTTCTAAGGTAGTTAAACCGTTCTTACGGTACCGGTGTAAATGTGACTGAAGTAGAGTAAAGGCGTACTAAACTTGGGTGTAAAGCTGGCATAAATGTCAGCTTAAAACGTAAAGCTGATAAAATTCCAAATTTACACATTTTTATTTTAGCTTTACACCACTGTAAAGTTATGTTTTCATGATGTGGCGGTTCAGGTGGTTCTGACCACCATGTACCTGCAGTTGTTCTCGGCAGACCCTAGTTTAACTTCTCGGTCGTTCTTGTAAATGGCCAACTGGTCCGCCTTCCGGCAGCTGAGATTTTAAAGATTGTTATGTTTATTTTAAATATATTTGTCTTGTTTCAGTTTGAGTGGCGTGCCTGAGATCGACTGAGAACTAGCTTAGTGCACTGACCACTATAAACAACCGTGACAATGAACTCAGTCTATACTCTTTTTGTTTTCCTGCCCGTCAACAGGACCATGTTGTACTACCGCTGGTGTTCCGACCATGCACCGGTTTTCAGAGAGACGGTTTTTGGCCGTCTCTTCTTGCCAGTCAAATATCTGGTATTTTACCAGTTCCAGAGGCGCTTCAGAAAAGATTTGTGGTCGCATGGCATTGGTCGACACTCCGAACAAGAGCTGTACGGAATAGGTGAGAAAGATTTGCTTGCGGTGTCGGAAATTTTGGGCCACAAGAAATTCCTGTTTGGAGAGAAGCCTTGTCTAGCTGACGCAGCACTGTTTGCCTTCATCGCTGCGTTTACATGGTATAATCCAGAAAGTCCGCATGCTTTACTCGCCAAGTCTAAAGCAAAGAATCTTGACGAGAACGCAAAGAGAATGAAGGAACTATACTATCCAGACTGGGATGAAATCACTTCGAAAAAACATAAATCTGGTTAAAGACGAGAACTGTCTGCTTTCTCAGTTTTTTCCTTCTCGGAGACCATAAAGGACATGTTTCACTAGGCAATTTTCCTTGCAACTTGCAACGCAACATTTTGTTGCCTTGCAGCTCGCAAAAGTGGTATGTTACACGAGACAATTTTCTAACTTGGCATTTTTAATTGCCAAAAATATCCATGTGCAACATACCATGCACTTTTGCAATCTATGATGCAACAAAATGTTGCTTTTTGAGTTCCAGGAAAGTGGAATTATCCATTACAATGTTGCGAGATAGTTGCACGTCTGACGTCATTCGCAACTTGCAACGCATGCAATTTTGTTAAAATCAGCCAATCAAAACGCATCATATATCCGCAGGAGTTAAGATGATTAATGCGACTTGCAATGGTTTCGTCGTCATCGTTGCGTTGCAAGTTGCAAGTTGCAAGTTGCATTGCCTTAAAGATCGCGCTCAGATTTTACCCGTTGTTCTGTTCTTGTAATTAAATTTCGTCTTGCAATTTTTATAATTTTCTCTTGCCCCAATACATGTACATCTATGATACCTTGTTCGTCTTTCGTACGAACGACTCACAATATTTCAATGAGTACATAATTAGAAACTTACGTACTTGAAACGTTCGTTTTTCCAATATTTCTCATTCGGCAGTTAGTTTTTTTTGTCTAATAAGGTGTGCTATAACCTAAAAACTTTGTTATTTCTTTTTTATGCACTTGAGTAAAAACCTCGATCATTTACCGTCCATAACTGCGACGGCGCGCGGTTTTCAGTGGGAGCGATTTTTATCGTCTCGACGGGCGTTTAAATCATTTGCATTTTCAAAAGTGCTGAAGACCGTCAGTCATGCATAACTGGACGAACTGAATGTTCAATTTGGATCCGCCAATGCATTTTGCGGGTTTCTTTGTAAAAATCGTAGTACAAGTAAAATCTTGTGAAGTTTACAATGGTTGACTGATTCTCGAAGTATATTTATCATAAACAAATTACAGCATAGAAAGTTCTTTTTACGGATTCTTATTCACTTGTCGCAAAATTTGAAAAAATAACTCGTTTGCTGCGCTCACTCGTTCGTAAAGTTTTGCAACTCGTGAGTAAAAGTCCGTACGTCGCACTTTCTATTAAGTAATCCATATTTATGGAAAAGAACCTCAATATATACGAAACTAGGTCAGATAAGAACAGGAAAAATCGCGTGGTTTCGTCTGAATATTAAGTTAAGGGTTTCAGGAAGAACGCCGCCTTTCCACCCAATTGCCCAGGGGTGGGGTGGTGGGAGAGGGGTTATACAGATTGCAGTGCGGTAGAAGCAGCTTGAAGTGCGGTATATCTTCTTGTTGACATTGTGAGTAAGGGATCGGTCTATACGATGAAACGAGCGCAAGTTAAGTGCTAAAAAGAACTCTTGTCACATACTTTATTGAACGTGGGAGGTGAGACTTATAATAGCTATCACCAACAATTCCATTCTTTTAACATCTCATTCCATTTGTATAACAAATTGTAATAGGCATATCATATCAAAGACGGGATCAAAGACTTGTTCAGCTAATGGAAACTACATTCTGATAGTTTAAAAATATAATTTTTTGGCACGAGGATTTATACAAAGGTTCTAGAAAAAGAGGTTTTCGAGCGCCGAAAGAACGAGAAATTCAGCTAATAAACAATGACAGATGTTTGATGAAAAGTCAATGATTGCCAAAAATAAAGCATTTACATACTTAAATGTTTAGCACTGCCCAAAAACGTGATGACCTCAGCACGCCTTAGACACTCGTGTGGCTCACGGCTATTAGTGTAGAAAACGCGAAAACCATGCCTGGATTGTTTTCAATCAGACAAAAAATGGACGAAAAAACAACAATTTTTCGGCATATTTTTGAGACTTTGACGGACCACCGTTGATAAATCGTTGTTCGCAGGTTCTTTAGTGCTGAAAAACGGTGAAATGTTACATGTACCATGTGTACGACACTGTTCTGCTTTTACATGACAGGCGGCCGTAATATATTTGCACGACATAATTAGGAACAGTTGAATTGAGTTCACGATATAGCGTTAGCAAACCTGTTGATGAGACAACAGATAGCGTTTTCACCCTGGGAAATCGCGGTGCAGCTCTGCGCCCTAGACTTGCACCAAGTCGCCTTCTTGGGGGCGAGGGGCACGCCCGGAGGGAAGACGCGGAGGAGAAAAACGGCGGAAACTCTGCGCCCCCGTGCCGACTACAGAAAACTGATATTTGTCGTATAAAATGCCCGGGAAAATGGCAACACTATAACGGGGACAATCCGAAGATCCTTGTAAATGAGGAGGAAGATTCTACGAACAATTAAGCTGCAGTGGAACAGCCACTTTTTTGCCCGAGTTATTACACTTATTACATGTACAGAACCTCTTTAATACAGGCCACATTCTGGTAGCCCCCTTGCTGACCGAATTAACGGGCTTCCACTGTATACATAACTCCTGAAACCGACCCACAGTTTTCATTGCATTATTAAGGGTGTTTAATTTGAACCCACTATTTGTTTCATTTGTTCAGCTAAAGTTTTAACAGCTTTTACGAACACTAAAATAAAAACATTTTCTCAGGATGTGAGTATCGCAACATTTGATTATGCCGGCTCAGCAACAGGCTTGCTGTTCGCGCGATCCCGCGGGAAAGCCCATCATCGAAAACGACCCACAATGGCCAAAGCCTTGGCGCGGCGGTGGCGCCGACAAGCGGTAGATAACTCAGTCCTCATGTTGACATTTTGATCATTCTTAGGCGTTATCAACCGAGATAACACCAAGAGACCTTTATGAGTGAATTTCCTCTCAAAATACACTCATATTGATGTTGAAATGTTATATGTACACAAACAAGACCCTACAATGACCGTGTCTGACAACTTCGTCTTGCACGCAGTTTCGTGTTCATACCCGAACATTCCCTTTATTCAATAAAAGAGAGCTTAAATAAAGTTAAAACCCTTCACAGGATATTTTTCTCGTAAAGTAAACAGGTATTAAATGTTCCCCAGTGAAATGTAGCAGGGCTTTTAATCTCACACGAAGATTACCGTATTTCAAGGTCACGTGATACGTGCAAAGATGACACATGCAATCTAGGGGTCACTTTAAACAAGCTCAACTCATGCAATTAAATCGCATAATCCTTCTATAGAGTTCAGCTTAAATACGTTTAGCTTTCGAAATCGATGATTCAGAGCACAACAAGTAAAGAGTAAAGTCAACCCTGAGAGCAAAACCGTTTGATATTGGTAATCATTCCAAAGTCATAAAACAAATTCTGGGACAAAAACAAGTCACGTACCGGCAAGTGAACAGTATGGCTTTGGACATTCACGGGACAACCGTCGTGCGAAAGAAAATAGCTTCTTTTAAAAGCAAGATACAGGCAGCGGAAAAAAGAACTGAAAGGGCTAAAGACAGCCTGAATCGTGTGGAGGAGAGCTTCAATAGAACTATGGGCATGAAAGCAAAAATCGAAGATCAAATTTGCAAGCGGGACTCGCAACTAGACAGAGTCGAGACTCTTATTGTTAGCTTGCAAGGCAAATGGAAAGCACTGATTCGATTTCGCGAAGAAACAAATAACGGAGAACGTAAAGAGACAAATAGTAGCCAGCACATTCGCGAAATCAATACCACGATTGCGACATTCGCCGAGCGAACGATAATCGCCGAAAGGAAATATAAAGCGAGCGCTGACAGAGAACACGCTTTGCTCAGGCAAACGGAAAGGACTCGAGAACGCTGCACCCGGTTTGAGACAAGCGCACGAGCTCTACAGGAACAATTATCAGCTGTACAGGAGCGTGTGTGTACCTTAGAACAGCAACGACAATCACGGAACACGCGTAAACTTCAAATGGAACTTTTGGAGGACAAGGTGAAGCGAACGCTCGCACGAGCTCAAGTACATGAAAACTTAGAAGCTGAACTCGAGAATCGAATCATCGAGTTGGAAGATCAAATCGAAATGTTCACACAGAAAAAGAAGCGAGCTTCAAGCATCCTCGCCGAGAAAAACAACCACAAATCGATGGAATCTTGGACCATTACCGTGTGGCTTCGAAGATCTAGTCTTGTAAGTAGGTCGCCAATTCCCAATTTCGCTAATCCGAAAGGCAGAACCGCAAAGGATGCATAAATCCCTTAATCGTAAAAAATCCGTATGCTTATCTACGTAAAGAGGATTAACGCCCAAAGACATATAAAAATGTCTACTCGCAGATGTGTTTTATTTTCATTTTGATATCGTACGGGAATTGGTGTCGCCTATATACCTGAACATTAGTGTCGCTTCAAAAATGTTTTACAAGATTTTACCGAAGAGCTAGTGCCGAAAATATTTTGTCGATTTCATGTAAATAGATGTTTTTTCGCACTCATTTAGTGTAAAACTAAACTCGGTATCATAGCGTAGACATTGAAATAAAAGCTAATGAATACGAAAACTTGACGTCGTCCAAGTGTGATATTTTTGGCGTGTATTCCTATTGATATCTCGAACTCTATGACCCTGCAAGCCTTTGAGATTCTTGCACCTCCAAAGGAGAAATTTAATACATGGGCGACGACCGCAGAGAAACCTAGAACAAATGCACAACGGGATAAGAAAAACAAAGAAATGAATAGCAGAAAGGTTTAGCTTACATAAAAAAACACGTTTTTTTTTATGAGTGAGGATTGTGAAAGAAGTGTTGATTTATAAGTATTGCATTACAACTGAAAATTTTACACAAGTACGTTCACATATCTTTTGAAATTGCTTTTAATTATTTCCTGATTGTAAAAAAACGATTGTGATCTTAAAGCCATAGAAAATAACATTTAATTGTCAAAAGAACAAAAGATTTTAACAATTTCAATATCAAAAGAAAAAGCCCGAATGACGCCAAATTACTAACACTAATGACTCTTTTGTTTTACGTTGCACTTTTAAAATGGATTAAAAGAGAAAACGACTTGAAACAATTAGAAACAATGCATCTCTTGAGCTTGTTAAAACCACAAAGCCAGTTCCACTTGAGATAGCCCAAATAACAGAACTTTTTTCTTAGTCTTGTGTGGTCTATAAGTTCTAGTTTTTCAGTCACCACTGTTTCGCGGCAACTGTTTGGCTTGACTCGCGGCGTGCTTCAGAAAAAAAGAAAAAAAAGAAAGAAAGAAAAAGATATACGAACTGGAACAGGAAACATATAGAGAATGAATTTGAGACAGTGAATTTGTAATATCGTGCAAAGTTTTCATTTTTTTTTTTTTTTCAATATTTAGCAACACGTTTAACCAAATAAATGCAACTCAACATTACTCAACAACTTCATCTTCCTCTTGCCTTCCCTGTGTCAGTTCTTTTCGTAGTTCCTTTACGGTTGGGAAGCCTGTGTAACTCTAAGGTCACTAATTTATTTTCCACGTGTCGATTCAATAAAAAAAAGCACTTAACGATAGCCCTCTGGAATTGTCCCATGCAACGATAATGTACGGCGCTATTACTTAAGGTTTCTTTAGCCTGGCTGATAGTTAAAAGTCGATAGAAACCGCGAGAAACGGAACGAGAGGGAGGTGTGATATAACTGATTAAACATAGCCCGTTACCAACTTAACAAAAGTGGATATCGATAAAAACTGATTTATTGACTGATTTCTTGAATGTTTGGCAATGATACAAGAAAATTGCACGCACGCCCCCAGGGCTGACCATCGGAGCACGACGGCGCCTGCTAAGCCAATCAGATTGCGAGTTTGCTCGTAATGACAACACATTAGAGTCTGCCCTATTGAGCCACAACTCGTCGCTTACACTCTTTTTTTTTATAATCTAGTTTATAAGAATATCGAGGCTGAATTTAGATTTTAAGAATATTTTAAGAATAAACCCGAGGCTGAATTGAAAAGAATATAGTGTTAACAAAATCAGGTTCATTTCCGTCACTATCTCGTAAGGATGTTGTTTAGCCAACGGCCAGGCGCAACGAAAAGAGGACATGAGTCCGAACAGATCTGGACACCAACACTGTATTGTACCCAAACTGCAATGGAAATCAAACGTTATTTCTAAGAATGTATAAGAACAGCCTAAAACGGCAGAATAATAAGAAATCAGCCTGGGTTGGAAAAACTGTATTCTTATAAAAAAAAAAAAGAGTGTACCGTGCGTCTACGGGTGTAAAGCTTTTCGCAGCCATAGTGTCAGTGAGTGATGTCAGATCGCCAGGAAATTTCATTAATTGGTCAATTTCACAGTGTGACCGAAATTTGTTTCAGGCAGTCGAGTCTGGCTCAGGTTATCAGTTTCCTTTATTAACAGACAGCGCAGGGGCCAATCAAACAACTTTGTGTATTACTTTTCAAACGTGGAAATTGTTGGGAATTCAAAGAGTACATGTTTGCACTCTAACGAGGGGCTGGCGCACGAAACAGTTTTTTTCCTTTTTTTCAGAAATGACAACTAATAACAAAGCTAATAAGAAAGAATTACGTGCATTCAGGAGTAATACTATATCTGCACAAGCCAAGAATCCCATGTTATCTTCGCGAAACATATTCAAGCGCTTCTACGCCATTACGCGCATCAAAAAAATACGAACATTTAATTTTATCAACGGCTTATTTGCGACTGATGAAGGGGTTATTCCCGAGTCGTCTCTTTTTGACATAAGAACAGCAGCATTTTCAAAAACTTCGTTTATAGTGACTGCAATCCAACAACAATTTATTTATTTTTAAATATCTCATGGTGTACATCAGATTGGCATGGCGTACGTTAAAGGTAGACAGACAGACAGACAGACAGACAGACAGACAGACAGACAGACAGACAGACAGACAGACAGACAGACAGACAGACAGACAGACACAGGCAACAGAGACAACATCAAAAATTGACACCACTGCATGGATTTTTCTTTCGGCGGCCTCATGAAAGCTCACTACTATTAATGTCCTACGTATCGGAGTTTCACTTTTTCTTTTTTTTTTAAACTTCCTAAAACGTTCAGAACTCCCACGGGAGTCCTATTAAAAGTTATTTGACGAGCGCTGGCTGCCAAGGCAAGGAGCGTTTCTTGAAGGGCTAAGAACCTGAACGCCGCAGTTTTAGTACATCGCTTGCTGAATTTCAGACCTTTGATCCAAATGATAAATATTCCTTCAACATACTTGGTATAACGACGTCGACAACGCCTGATTTCCTTGCGCCATCTTCAGCATACCAAAATGTACTTCCAACTTTTAGCGTACTGCAAACGATAGCCGTGCATTCCACAAAGAGTGTGTGGGTGGAAAATGCATGTCGAAAACCATAACAAAGACATGTTTACATTATGGTTAAGATACTGCATGTGCCTTTTGTAAACGGATTCAGTGTAAAAGGGAACACACCCCGTGGACTTTATCAAGTTTATCGGATGCTGTTTTCTCCATTTTGTCAATTGTCGCAGTCCACAAAACCAGCTGCAACTGTAAACCCGCAATTGGTAAGACTAACGTCTCGATGATCGTTGGAAGCCCGGAAGTTCGGAGAGAGATGCACAACGAGTAGGCAACACGTCACGTGAGAAACACGTCGCATGCCATGTTCTCTTCTGTTACCGCCACTCACAGATCACGTGTTCTGCTGGCTAAAGTAATTATTCCTGAAGTTGTCACAAGAGTCGAGGAACTTTTGGTGTACCACGGAGAGGTTTGGGCTTCCTACCTGCAATGGGGTTATCTTTTAATTTACATCTATTATTATTTTTATTTTCTCGTTAGCATGATAAACTTTCGGACACTAAATTAAACCTAGCAAAGTCTATAGAGGCCGCAAATTGACAATTTAGTATTAGTGGGAAGTGCGAGCAAGAAGCATCCTACAAACGGTAACTTCGGTTTAAATGTTTCTTTCACATAGAAATTGTTGTTGTGTTTCGGTGAGAAAGTACCTCGATTTGCCTGCAGTAAGCATCTTCTACTGCTACTACTATCCATGTAATCCTTCTGATTTGAATACAAATTGAAGACACAGTTTTTTGTCCAAATGCAACAATCCAAAATGCAATTACTGGTTTAACAAAAAAGCCAATCTTTAGAGTGGGAGAAATGTCTGTATTAAGAAGAAAAGAATTGGTAAGGGATACATGGGACATATTTGCTGTTTTTTTTTTCTTTTTTTGTCAGAAAACGCTCTTTTCAATGTCCGTGAATGAGACTGACGACGAAGCGCCATGTACCCAAATGTGGAGATTGCCTCTAAGACCATTCATTTATTACTGTTAGCCTGTAGGAATCACGACATTTCTTCCACAAAAGTCGTGTTTAATCAACCGTAGACTGCACTGCTTTCTTTTCAAAATATAACCACAATAAGCTTGACTGTCTGTTCCCATACCTTGTGCTCTTTGACCTTTTCCATGGTGATCAGCCGTCGCGACACGTTTCTTGACAAACACTGCTCACTGTTCGCCACAAGTTTGAGACATGGATGACTAGGAATGAATGCTTCTGAGTAACTAAAATAATAATGATAAAAAAAGTTGGTGATTACATAAAAATAAAATAAATGAAAATACTATGAATTGGAATTTGCAGTGGTATTTCCATAGAGTGGCTTTTAATTCACTGTTTCCGATCGAATTATAATTTGGAAGTGTATAATTTGGAAGTGTCTGAGAGTTCTTGAGAAGTTGTTTATGTTTTAAGAGACATCTAGTCTTTCAAGCTAGGCTGAATATACAAGAACCCACATAGGGTATTATTTAAAGGCTTGTAGCATGCTCCGCCGTTATCTATAGCTTATTCCCTTTATTACATAATTTGTGAAGTGAATTGAGTGATTTTCGAAGTCGAAGGAAACAACTAGACTTATTATTCATTATACAGTCACAAAGGTGAATAACCCAATGAGAATTGACACGAAATTATTAAACCGATAGTAAAACGAGAAACTCGTGCATGTAACCAGAGCAAACACAGAAATTGTGTAACCTGTAGAAAGCGAAAAGGTTTACCGACCTATGGAGGGGAAAAGTTGAATCTACAACCAGTTGCGAGCCTAATCTCGTTCCAAGGTCTCGCGGGTAGACGCGAGATGTAAGAACGAGATTATTGCGAGCCAAATCAAGATAGATGCTCTCTTGCACCTGACTAACTGACGAGACGGCACCCTTATATAATTGTTTTAAAAAAAAGCATTCCAATCAACGTAAGAGTAAGTCACCTCGGTCGATAGATAGGAAGCCAGTACACCAGCCTTCCGTGAAGAACAAGGTATCGAGCAGCCAGATCTAACAATGTCGTGAGTATCTCAGACAAGCGGCAGCCCCGTACAGCTGAACACGGTGATGTCTGATCCCTGGAACACAAACAACAACAATACGTTTATTTACCTTCAGTTTACAAGAAACCTAACACGAACTCGAGAATTACACGACCGTGGCTGATAAAACTCTACCCAGAATAACTACAGAAGCTAATCTTGTTGTGTGGCTGATCTGACAAATTGAAGAACCTGTGCTCAATTGCCTAATTTCAAAATAGAAGTCAAATCGACTCATCTCCTGTAGCTAATAAATGCTCTCGAGCCAACAGGAAAGGTCACTGGGCGTGAAAAGTAGTTGAGACAGATGGTTAAAATGAGCGATAAATTTAAAATTGAAAATTATCAACCGTCCCCCTTCCTCTTTTCAATGTTGTACAAGTCTTGCAGATAACATATCCAACCTTGCTTCGAGGAGGAGGAGGAGGAGGAGGAGGGGGGGGGGGGGGGGGGGGGTGATATCGAAGAGGTGAGGGGTGAAATTTGTCCAAGGTACTCAAAAAATAGCCGACTGCATGTCCCACCATTTTTGGCCCTCATTGATAGTGGTATATATTATAGGTTTCTTACCCACTGCCAGGTTCCTCTTGAACGTCATCATTGGTATCTAACTTCCGGGCACCTTCCCGAATTCCATATGGGGCTAAACAGTAAATGAAATATTATAGAGAACAAGGAAAATAAGAATGCTTCAGCCCTGTTATCAGGTATGCTTTTCACTGAGCGCATAAAATACCGGTAGGACTTAAATATGAATAAGTGTACATAGAATTTTCTCCGACTGCTAAATTAGAGACCTTACGCAATGATGACGTCGCCAAGGTCGACGTCGTCGGGAGTCTAATGGAGCCGTCGACGTTCTGATCGCCGGCGTCGCATTTCGCGATACTTACGCAAGCAGTCATGCGTACGCCGCAGAGGCGGGAGTTTCAAGTTGGCGGGAGTTTGTAGTCACCATATTCGCAGCTCTTGTAACTGATTCGCATCGAAGATGGCAAAGCTACGAGATACCAGAGACTGTCTTTTGTTAAGTTTTGATCAAAACATCATAGACGATGAAGAATTCATTCTCCTTTATGAAATGAATTCTTCGAAAAACCCGGATTTCCCGTACTGGAAGTATGAGCCGTTTGACTTGGATTTTTATCCGACGAAGAATGCAAAGCTGAATTTCGTTTTTGGAAAAACGATATTTATCTGCTGAAAGAAGTCATGCAATTACCTGATGAGATAATCTGCTATAACAGATTGGTTGTTAGTGGGGTCGAGGCACTTTGTATTTTGTTAAAACGATTTGCCTACCCTATTAGATACAGTGATATGTGCCCAAGATTTGCTAGACCTGTTCCACAGCTTAGTATGATTACATCAGAAGTGATGAATTTGGTGTACAACCATCACAGCTACCGCCTGACAAGCATGCAGCAGGACTGGCTTTCTCCTGCGAGTCTTCAGAACTATGCTGATGCGATTCATAATGCTGGGGCTCCCTACACCAACTGCTGGGGTTTTGTTGATGGAACAGTCAGGCCAGTTTGTAGACCTGGGACTTTACAAAGGATTTTATATAATGGGCACAAAAGAGTGCATGCAATAAAGTTTCAGTCAGTGGTTGCTCCAAATGGCCTGATAGCAAACTTGTTTGGTCCTGTTGAAGGGCGTCGCCATGATAGTGGTATGCTTCGTGATTCAAATCTCCTAACACAGTTACAGCTTTATTCTCATTCACCTCATGGAGACCCATTGTGTATTTATGGAGATCTGGGATATCCCTTGCGGCCACAACTACAAGCACCCTTTAGGGGATTGCACCTAACTCCACTTCAGCAGAATTTTAATACATCAATGAGTCAAGTTAGAACCAGCGTGGAATGGGTCTTCGGGGACATTATCAATTACTTTAGTTTTCTTGATTTTAAGAAAAACTTAAAAATTGGATTAAGTGCAGTGGGTAAAATGTACATTGTTTGTGCCCTTTTAACTAATGCTCGCACATGTTTATATTCTTCGACCACTGGCAGTTATTTCAACTTAGACCCTCCCTCATTACAAGATTATTTTTTATAATGAAATGTAAGTCACATAGCCAGGCTAGCCTAATTGATCCTTTCAAGCTGCAATACAGGTTTCAATACTTTAGGGCAAATTGAGACAATTACAAATCATTTAAGTTTGTACTTATATTTACTTGTCCAGTTAAACCTGTAGCAATTACCTATAATTGACTGTTACCTATATATAACACACAAAAAATCTTGTAAACAACCGTAAGTAACAACTGTAAGTCAGATGGCCTGACATTAGTTTTGTGAGCTTAGTACTTAAGCCAGTCAGTGCTAAATGAAAGGCAACGAGTCAAACCCTGTATAGAGTTTCAGCTTGTATATTTCGAACTAGCTCTGGATTTTGGTTATATTTTAAATTATTCAAGAAATCATAAGTTAATGTTACATTTTAAACATCCTTCACTCTTGATATCATTTTATTTAGCAGATAAAAAAATATTTTGCAGTATTTTACTAGATTGCAGTTCCAAAACAGACAAACTACAAGTCACAGTGGCTGTGTGGTTTTTGGTGAAAGTATGTCATTATACAGAAAAAGTTAAAATAATGGTACAAATTTTGACATTTTGTTCTGAGACAAAAACAAACTATTGTATAACCTTTGCAAACTTCATGTATTACAGAAATAAAAGTTGCAGAAGTCCTCTCATGTATGGTAGCTGTGCACATGTTTTGTCAAGGGTTGCACTATCTTGACTAAATTGCAGTCATGGGATTACAAAATTGCCTGTTGGGGGGTGAGTGATTTCTACAGATCACAAAAACCATAGCCTTGAAAATTGTAAAATAAATTAAAAATTTCTGAAATCTTCAACCCCCCTCAAACACAAACTTGAATTGACATGGCTTATTGTCACTGCTAAAAATATAATTTTATTGATGAATCCTTCCTTACAAAGTTCTTGTAAACAATTACTTAAAGTAGCAACACACATCAAAGAATCAAATTCTGATAAATGCTTATAACAACAACACTGCTTACAAAAGAGTGATAAGCATTGACTCTGGTTAACAACAACTACATTAGTTTAAGTTATAAAGTACATCAAAGTTCCATAACTCAAGCCTTGCCCTAAAAGGTAGGCTTCAAAATGAACAGGTTACATGAAACATTTCAAAATACCTAAGCCAGGAACTTAGTTCTTAGACATCTTCTCCAGCAGAGTAAATAAAAGTTGTGACTGTTGCTGCTGCATTTGTTGTTGCTGTTGTGCTTGTTTCATCTGCATCTGCTGGTATTGCTGTTGTTGTTGCATCAGCTGCTGCTGTAAGCTAAGCTGCTGTGCTTGAAAATGCTCAAACATTTTCTCCATATTCTGAGAGGTTGAATTTTGCTTCCGAATGGCTTCAAGCTGCATTTCTTTTTGATATTCCATGTCTTGCCGTTTAAGCTGCATCTCTTCCTTCCTCAATTCGAATTCTTTTTCTGCTTTGGTTTGCAGGTACATCATGGTTTCAGTTCCACTTTTTCGTGGCTTTTTCTTTGAGGTCAAGCAATCATCTTTTTCTTCCCCATGCCGTTTTTGCGTTTGTCCCAGGGATTCCAATGCTTTCTGGCGAACTTCCTCTGCCTTTTTTCGATCAAGTAATTCCTTGCCCTGCTTTTCTTTTGTTTCTTTATCATGGCTGCTTAAAGCCTCCTCTGTTTCCTCGAGTATGTTTTCAAGGAGTTTATCTAGTTCGGTCTCATCTGTAGTCGAGCCGCTCTCACTCTCTTGTGCTCTCATCTTTTTCTTGTGCTTATCTAACAGCAATCTGTATCTATCTCTCACCGATTTCTGATTCACTGTGAAAGATATTTCTTCAACAGCACATAAATCATTGGCAATACTAGTCCAAGCATTTCCACTGTGAGTACTCCCCGATTTAAACTGGTAAGGTTTGATGAATAAAATTTCGCGACAAAGATACACGTCGTGCATCTCGGACCACTTCATCGCACCACTACAAAAAAGAACACAAAAAGATGTTGATAGCATGTACTCTTGTTTTACTGGTGCCCAAGAGAACCGATACAAAAGACAAAATAATATAGTCAGCTTCCTTTACAAGGCGGTCTTCCAACTCAACATTCACTGTGAATACATACATGTTTATGGTCAAATGACGGGAATTTTTGCGAAGTTCCACTTGAGAAATCCTTAATTACTCAAAAAGCATTATGCCATCAGAAAGCTCACCTTTTCTTAGCAGTTTGAGCGTCTTTTCCTTGCTTGCCTTCCGCTGCCATGTTTTCCTCTGCGACGACTTCAAACCCGCCAGTTTCGCGACGGCGTGTGTTGGCGACGTCTTAGAATAATTAGGTAAAATATGCACGCATGCGCGTTACGCCTAAATTAAGTCACGCACGACGTCGACATTGGCGACGTCGTCATTGCGTAAGGTCCCTATTGTTTGAGATCGGTAGGTTGGTAAGCCGAGCCAATTTGGCAGTCAGAGCATTTTTTGTAATGTTTAAGACATACAGACTTCATAGACTACGATTTAAGTAAATAAATTTGAAGTAAATTCCAGAAGCAGAGTTTCTGGAACTAACGTTTATTCCGATTTCAAATCTTTTGAGAAGAACTCAGAAACCTTGTACATGTAAATCACTCGCCTAACGGCTCGTAAATGCTGTTTGTTGCTCAGTTAGTAGTGTTTTCGTGCTATCCGGCCATTTCTTTTCTGGTTGCTAAATTGCTGCGGGTTATTTTTCTAATGAAATTTTCTTAAACGCGTTAAATATACAGTATTTTGCATGGTGTTGCCAAGTATTTGCTTGAGTGACATTCGATGCATAGCTCGGCTCTGAATCCAGCTAAGACAAAAGTTTAAAGAAAAAAAAGAAAGAAAAGAAAACACGATACAGTAGAACATTTTACTTACGGTCTGTTATAATGGCGTCGAATAACGGTACTTCTCTTAGACCCAATCTTCCAGCGTCTGCAACTAGCACGTCCACGAAATAACTAGCGAGTCCATACTGGGAGAAGTTTGCACGGAAATTCTCGTCTTGAGCTTGAAAGAGAAACATCGATTGGTTAAGAAATGGCTTGTGTTTTTTGAGATTTCCTCTCTCCACTGTTACTAATAGGGACTTTAAGATACCTGGACGGCTGACCTCGAGGACGGCTGACCGGAAGTAATTTTTTCGCGTGTAGCCTATATTGCGCATGCCCGCTCCACGCACATTGCCGTCCAGCTCCAATCTCGTCCCCAGAGGCCGCGTCCTTCTGTCTGCGCCAGGGATCGTGCCGTTTTTTCCCGCCCCCCTGGGAGGCGGGGGGGGGAGGGTCCAGCTCCGTCCAGCTGTTGTCGAGGACGTAAGAAGTAGAGTTTTGCCGTCCACCAGTGAACGGGAGTGCTTTTTGTATGAATTCGTTTAAAAATCTCATTTTTTTTTATAAATCTGTTGCTTTGTTAGGTGGTCCTTTATGGTATTCTGGGGTTGGTACTGATAAAAAGTTAAGAAGTCTAGTTTTATTTGCGGTAGCGAATGTATTTGCTGTGCTTTGAATAAACGCTATGGCGTAGCCACGTGCGTGAAATTATGAACTTTCTTGCTTGTGTTTCTACAAAAATTTCACTTGGAATTTGTACCTAGTGAATGAAAATAATGCTTTCTGGTCCCAGACTTTGGGCTAGAAGCGCCAAATGTTTTTCTTCGCATGTTTTGGGCTAGAGAATTATTGATCAACTAACGAAGCCGTCCTCCGTTCACACACGACGGCTCTTAACGTTGGAAGTTCCCGCCAAGAACGTCGACATCGGCCCAGTCCTCCTCGCGAAATTCTACCGTCCTCGAGGTCAGCCGTCCAGGTATCTTAAAGTCCCAAATTGTATCGAACAGAACTGTCCGTTGAGCTTTTGCCAAAAATTACGGTGTCAGACATCTACTTACTGATGACACCACACCCTAAGAACTTAAGCCTAATTGTTAAGCGTCATGGTATTTTTCATCTAGGCTCACTATCGGTTTTGAGATTACCTTCAATTTAAAATCAATTTTATACACTACAAAACTGGATTAACATAATTATGGGAACATACCCCCCTTTAGGTCATAATGTATTTGATTTCTTGAGATACCCAAGCCCTTTAGTTTAAGGCGTTCAGCTCGAAGAACGGACAGTGGAATAAAGTCTTCGCACTGCTCTATTGCTCCTTAAAACATAGCAAGGTGTGGGTTACCTCTCCATTGACCTTTCCTGTTGGCTCGAGAACTTTTACCTGAAGCCAGAGAGGAAGACAAGAACACGTTGATAACATCTCAAAAAATTAATTAACGGTAAATAAATACATCAGTACGATATTTGAAGAGAAAGCCCGATCAGGCCCTAGCTGGTTTTCATGCGGGTCCTCTATCCAGAACAAATTGGAATTTGAAAGTGTTAATTTTTCAGGAGGAAGGAAACCGGAGAACCCAGAGAAAAACTCTCAGAGCATGGCGGAACCAACAACAAACTCAGGCCACATAATACACCAGGCCGGAATTGAACCCGGGCCACAATGGTGGGAGGCAATACTGCGCAATATACATTCCTGCTCCCCATATAGTGCCTGTCAGATGTCTGTGTGAACATAACAAAAGTTTAACTGGTTGGAATGAAATGCGGGTTCCTCACCCGTCGCAAAACAACTCATCAACAATATTGCTCAAAGATACCATTTCAGTGTTGTCTTTTGCAACTACAGATTCTAAAGTGGCGGTCGAATCCTTCGGAAAAACCTCACGGTAGAGCTTTGTTTTGGTTCAAGTGAAAAAAAAAATCTAGTGGAACCAGCACAATTCTAAGTCTGGAATCTTTTTTTTTTTTTTTTTTGCGTACAGTCGGTATTGATTATGAACCCATGCTACAAAGATTCCTTTTGATTATATATTCGTACATGTACATTTTAAATTATCTTCAAAGAAATTCAATTGAAATAAACGGCACATATGATAATTAAAAAGACTATGATATTCAATATACACGCAATAGTTTAATACGAGCCGAGTTACTGTACATGTACTCTCGTCTCTGACTTATAGACAACAACAGCAAGGTATAAAGATGAGTGTATGTACCTCTTCCGTGAATTATCGTATAATCAATGTCACTTCCTATCACATGGGCTCCAAAATGAGAACAAGAAACCAGTACGCTACCTGAAATAAGGAAAAACAGACATAAAAAATTATTTCTCACAATTAATAATTAAAAGTGAATAATTTAAATTATACAATACGCATTTTTATCATAACGCCAATGATGGACGTGTAGTCATTATAAATCAGAAACAAAAAGGTGAAAATATAAATTTATATATAATGATATCATTTTTAACTTTGTTTACCAATTTAACATTCACATTTTACTAGGAACATCCAGTCGACATTCATTTAAAAAAAATCAGCGGGTTTATGTCCATAAGTGTGCACTCGAGTCTATAACAGAGTATGTGATTAGCTAATCAAAGAAAGGCGGCAGTTTTAACTACATTCAGGGAGACATTACTATCAATTAAAACAAATAAATTTCTAAAAAAAAAAATACATACCAGTTCCAACAAAAGGATCAAAGACAAGACTTCCTGTGCGGACCTACAAAGAATAAAAACCAAACAAACAAGGAGTGAAAAGGAACAGTACATGTGTCTGAGCATTACAAAATAAGCATAAATGATTATTCATATCGAAAGTGCAGCCCTTGACTTCTGCATCTAACAGGGAAGGATTTCATTTAAAGAATTACTGCATGAGCCTAAATGAATTCGTTCTGGAACTCGCTACTTGCATTCAAAGATAGTACGTGATAAAAATGAAAATACTGTAATGTACGTACAAGGCCTTGATTTGCCATTAGAAAGGACAGTTGAGGATCCATGGAAGTGTTGCCAATAAACTTCCTTGTCTTCAGTGAATACTGTTTCAGCAAGGAACGCTGACCATGCCCAATCTGTGGGGAAAAACAGCGATCAACATGTTATTATTATTTTGAAGCAACTTTGCAATTCTATTTCAAGAGTTTGCCACATCAGAAACGAAGAGAAATCTAGCCTGGGTGGGATATGGGTGGGGTATGGGTGGGGTATGGACCAAAAAGGAAAAAAAATGTGGTTGGGGGGAGGGGAGGAGATCACAGTAATTTGTGGGACCATGACTGGAGACAACACACTAATTTTATGTTAACATTTTAATTAAAAACTGACTCTGTCAATTTTCCAAAACACCTTCAAAGTTAAGTTAACTAAGATATTTAGTGTGTTTCATGTACTTCAAAGCTTACTAAACAATGTCATTCAGAAATATACTACCCGTATTATACATGTATGACTATTTTTTTTTGTGTTACTTTTTTGTATTAGGTATAATTTATTTAGAGGTGGGGCATAAAAACACACTCTTCCTTGTTACATGTAGATTGATATTATTATTTTTCATAATGTTAAGTAATAATACACCTTTTATTGATGCTTCTTACATCTATGGCTGTTTTGAGAAAGGTTGTCTAAAAGAAGTGTTCAAGTGTACACTTTAATATGTGAAAGTAAAAATCGCAAGCAGTACGCTTTGAATACTAATCAGATATAACAATGTGAAAAGCAACTTTAAATCTTTTTTTAAAACACAGTCAAATGACAGACGGGAGAGGTGCTATAAGCAAACATTGTTAATTAACAGCCGTGCTTCTTACCAGGCGACCAAAGAACACCCTGTCAGGATCAGGTGGGGCTTCATTTGGGTCATCTCCATAATCCAGCAGCACAGAGAACACATGATCAGGAGCCGTCAGGTTCACACGGCCTTGAAAAGGAAGGAATTGGAATTGCTGTGGATGACAAAGTGTACTGTCAGGGTGGCTTTAATTTTTTTCAGAAATCAAAACTGTGATAAAGATCAACTGTGGGAGTACATGTACAATGTAGGATTAACACAATCTCATTCCCAGAGGCAGTCCCATTAGTCACCATCTCTGGCTTCCAACGTATAATCCATGAATAATGGACTTCCTGCTATTCTGTGCAGGCCCAGACTTTATTCTGGTCAAATTCAATTGGCTGAAAATGTACACTCAAGATTGCATGCTTTAAAATCAGAAAAGGCCAGAAATTGAGATTGTTAGTCCTGATTAAAGGGATTGCAGGTTCTGGAGATGAAATGGTGTGATAAAGGAAATGCTGCCTTATATGGGCTAGGTGTACAAGCATATACATGTAATGATTCATTCAATTTGAAAATGGTTGTAATAGCTGTGGTGGGTCTACTGTGGAAATTGCCGGAACAAGTTAGACAACTCTACATCTTCAAAGACCTAGGACATCTAGTCCAGGAAAGTTAGCACGATTTGATACCATAAGGTCAAAATGCTTGCAACAGAATTTTTATTTTCAGGGACTTTTTCGTCAAGGACTCTAGATAAACATATCAAAAGTCAACAAAAATCAACCCAGGGGAAATACGAAAAAAATGCAAGTTTTTTACCTCTCTCATTTTGCCCTTTAGACGCCATGTTTTATGCAAATTAGCCTTAGAACGGATAAGTTTTGCGACAAATTTCATTTTAAGTGGAATTAATCAAATAACTTTTTTAAAAGTGTTTTTTAAAAGGCAAGTTATGCTTTGGTTTGCTAATCGAAGATCCTTACTACGAAATAATACTGTCACTATTACAAATTTTATAACTACTACGGTAACGAAGTTTTAAAATCATTTTTAGGGCACTTTGATATTCCATCTGCAAAGTACAGAGCAAAGGCATAACTATATAGCCTTTAATCACGTTATAAGGTAGGATAAACACAAAAACAATTAAATAACAATCAATAAATGTTAGCACACGAAACATTTAGCTCGCTCCCTTTTGGTATTGAAGCTGAGGATAGAGTAAAAGGTCGACACCGGTTTCGTTAATGGTATTAAAGTAGGGCAGAGTTTATTATGACAGATCACGAGCAAGCCCCACTAGCCGAGTGCCGTATGCAAACCTCAAGTAAAACTTTATTTCCTGTATACTCTTGATAACGCCTGATGAACTGAATTATTAAACAAGGAAGAATAAAATTCTCCCGAGGTCCAGCAGCCTCTAAACTATGATGACCATAGCGCTTTACTCCTAAAGACGAACCTAAAATACAGACAGACATTTATGGAAAGACTCTCCTTTCTAAAGTGGCCACCACCTGGTTGTCAAATGGTACATAAGGGAAAACATCTAGGAAAAGCAACTGTAGTATTCCTCCATGATGACTTAGATCCGTCCCATGTCCTTACTTATTCCACCCTACTTTTATCTATCAAGCAAGAACCGTATATCTCGTGCCATAACATTGATCAGCCTTGTGGGAGGGGACAAGGCCATAATATTTTGTTTAAGGTGGTCTACACACAGATGAGCTACTTGCAATAGGTAAAGGAATAATAGTGAAAGCGGCGAGCATTTTACGCAGCGCCATAGTGGACGCGCCAAGCCCGCACATAGGAGGAAAGGAAAGAACGAACAAAAAGTAGATCAGAAGTGTTAGTGCAGCCGCAGCAGAAGCGGAGCTCGCCGAGGAAGCAGAGTGTCGCCGCAAGGACAGAGAGACGCCACAGAGAGAAGCAGACCGAAAAAGAGAAGAAAAGAAGGAGGGCCGACGACGAAGGTTAGTGACGCCACCGGACCGGAGAGTCTCAGGTGGACACACGTCTGCAGGAAGAGACCCGTGAGAGAAGTGCCAAACAGTTCCGGAGATCAAGCGACGGGGGGGGTAGCGCGGGATCGTGGGGGGGAGGGACGGGAGGAGTGAGGTGCCAGCCACACGTCGATCAGCTGAGCCACAAACCCGACGCATCAACAGCCTCACCAATATTTTTACAGAGCCAAAATAGAACGAAATCACATCACCACGTTCGCTTAAATTATTTAACTTCACAATCACAGCCTTGTCATAGCAGTTGCTTGAAGTGTTAGTAAGCCATGATGACACAAAGCGACTTTGAGCGGTAGTGTAAAACGCAGACTGGGAGCGGACGCAGACTGCAGAGGGGGTAAATGCAGACTGCAGACTCAGACAAGGGTAAAATGCATACCGAGGGTAAGTAACGAAATCGAGTCACAAAGCCATTTTTCCCCGCCGGCCATTTCCCCGCAGGGTGGAGACATTAAACACATTTTTTGAATATTTGGAAAATGGTCCATGATGTTTAAATGAGCACTTTACTTAACAGTCTTTGTTTTTGCATTTAGTGTAACTAAAAGTTAAATGTCTTAGGAACAGTTAACAATGGTATGCATAAAAACATGGCAGTCGTCAACACGTGGATTTTTTACGCATTTCCCATGAGTTGATTTTTGTTGACTTTTAGTATGTTAACATACAGCCTCAAAAGCAAACAATGTAAAAAGACAAATTCTGTTGCAAGCATTTTGACCTCCTGGCATAACTTTACTGGGCTAATCCACATTTATTCAAAACTAGCAATGGTATATTGCAATTCCTGCGTTTTGATTGGTTAACAGGCAATGGTATATGAGCTCATATACCATTGACCACAAATTTGTTAGCCGATACGCGTCAAAAAAAATAGCTGGGGAGTTCAAATATTGCATTTCTTTGGGCGTTTTTAATAAAACAATTATTCCACTGGCACTTGTTGGATATGAGATTGTTAAAGCCAACTCGGCGCTATGCGCCATGTTGGCTATCTACCATCTCATATCCAAATCGCACTCGTGGAATAATAGTTAAGTTCTGAATATGTACATGTGTACCCACATGTAATTCCATCATCAAACCACTAAATCACACAACAAACCCAAATCAGTTCTCCAGACCAGTATCAGGGGTGGATACAGGGGGGTGGATAGGGTGGATATCCACCCCCCATTTTTCAGTAAAAAAAATTCGAAATGTCACTTTATTTGAAATAGAAAATAAATAAAGAAATAAAATTTAGCTCTTGCTCATGTCTGGTTGTTGTTACGCCACGTTTCGCCGTCTGCCGCCACTTAGGGTTAGGGTTAGGGTTAGGCCCTAATGGTCTGCCATCCACCCCCCATTTTGAAATCCTGGATCCGCCCCTGAGTATGAGAAAAAAAACTGCCGGAATTTTAAAAACTAATTTTACTCTTAACAATAAATACAAGCGAAAATAATGAACGACGTTTCGGTGACATCCTGGCACCATTTTCAAGTTAAAATTCATATGCGAAAGAAAGTTATTTATACTAAGATAAAGGTGTGATAATGAATAAATTAAGATAAAAATAAATGTTCAATGTTTATGTTCATTAATGAGAACAATGTCCGTTCAAGTCTAAACAAATACCTTCGCGCGAATTGAGTCCGACTGAGTGTTAAGGCTCGGTTTCTTCATGCGAATCCACAACATTTCGTGTATTAAGCAATCGAACTTTCCCTGACATTTCTTTAAGATCTTAAAATTGTTGGTCAGGTCGCCAACTTTATCAATTCGGTGTTCATTTTGAAGGTGTTTTCCAATGGCTGAAAATCGGTGTTCCTCAATGCGCTTATAAAGGTGACGGCTGGTGTAACCGACGTATTCTGCATCGCACAGATCACATACATAGTTATAAACAATGCACTGTTGATTTATTACAGGTGGTTTTGACTCCTGTAATTTGAGATCATCGCCAACTTTTCGGCTTCTAAAAACTGGCTGCAGTTTGTGGTCAAGTTTGTTACTCAAGTCCGAGAGGTGTTTCTTTACTATGTCCGCTGATTTCTGGTCCTTGAACGGCAGGACAATGCGGTAGATATTCTCTGTTTGAGGCGTCGATCGTGTGTCTTGTGACATCACTGAATTAACGAAATGGGTGATGGTGGAGTTGACAAGAGAATCTGGGTACTTGAGATTAGAAAACATCAGTTTAAGGCGTTCGCATTCTGTTGTGAATAGTTCCCATGTTGATGACAGGCGGTAAGCACGGTTTAGCATGGTTTTAACTAAAGATCTTTTGTAGCGGTTGTCGACGTGACTTTGGTGGTGTAAGAGCAGACCACTGAGTGTTTGTTGGCTTACGGTAAACACTTGTTATCAGCTTGCAGCCCTTCTTGCATATCTCAATGCCCACAAATGGCAGCTTACCATTTGACGCGATCTCCATGGTGAAGGATATAGATGGATGACAGTTGTTCAAAGTCTTCAGAAAGGCTTCTGCGGTTTGTATGTCTTTCACTGTGGCTAGTGTATCATCTACGTAGCGTCTGTAGAAGTCTGGCAACTTGTTCTCGTTCTGTAGCTTTTCTTCGATGGAACAAAGAAAAGTATTAGCCATAAGGGGACCCAGAGGAGATCCCATCACTACTCCGTCAATTTGTTGGTAGAGTTGACCGTTAAATTGGAATAGCTGTTCCTTTGTTGCTACTGACAACAGTTCAATTAAATCCCACTTGCTGATGTTTAGGTTGTGTGTGTTGTTGAACCAGTTATCAACAAAAGCTTTTTCAGCAAGGATCTCGATGGTTTCTTGTAGTGGGACGTTCGTAAATAGAGAAGAGACATCATAAGATACAAGGATGTCAGTTTCATTGAAGCTCAGATTGCGAATCTCGTCAGCGAAGGAAAATGTGTCAGATATTGTGTAGCTGTTGATTGACAAGAGCTTGAGTTTATCGTCGAGCCATCTCGCGAGGGCGAAGTTGTAAGTACTTGTGGCTGATAGAATGGGCCTCATCGCTAGCTTTTCTTTATGGATCTTGGGAAGACCATAGAGATGGGCGAGTCATGATCCTTTTGGGCAAACTGATTCGGCAATCTGTTTTGGGAGAATTTTTCTAACGACGGATTCGAGGTGTTTCTCTTTCTGTAGTAAAGGGTGGTAGTTTTTGGGCTTTCGTCCACGCGTCTTGGGTCTCTCCAAACTAACGGTGGTAAATTTAGCTGTATCATTGATGGAAGATTCACTCAAAAGGCGAACATACTCTGCCTTATTGATCAGAGGCAGAGTATGTTCGCCTTATCAGAGGCAGAGTATGTTCGCCTTTTGAGTGAATCTCTGTATTTCTAAATTTAATCTTATAATAATTTTACTCTCTCTAAGAATTAATTTTGACCAGAACCTTATCTCAGTATATACATGTTGTTCAAGGTACATGTAAATGTCTCACCCCACCTAACAACATGCGCATAGCTACATGTAATACACATACATGTACATGTATGTACATGTATTGGAGTACCCTATCCCCAGCGACTCAGTCTGGACCCCTGTACTTGCTATGTAAGGATGAAAAACTTGGACTTTTTATAAAATCACTGTCATCAGGGCTTAAAATAATTCTACAATCACCGACCGGTAGCCTCTGTAGGTTCAATGGGGGTTCTCCCTTAAAACAATGTTACTTACATCAATGAGTTCTCTCTGTTGATGGACTGTCAGCTTTTTATTAAACGATTCAATGCTTAGTTTGAATGATGAGCTGCTGGAGGTGAAAGCTTTCTGCAAGAAACAATGAAACAAGTGAATGTAACTATTTGAAGTAACATTTACTTTGAAAGTTAACTTAGTTATTCAGTGAACATATTACTTCAAAGCTTGCTGAACAATAACTTTATATACAAGTAACTGTTTACATTTTGTATATCTTGTATTCAGTATATATGGGGCAGGGGAGGGGGCATAAGAACATTATATTGCTGATTAGATTATTTTTCTTTTTTATTGGCGTCATAATAATATTATCTTAAGTTTTAGTAATGCTTCTTCCATATACAATAAGGTACTGTGTTTTGCAATAATTTATTGTAAATCAGAACGTTTTGCTGCAAATAGGAAAAAACAGACACTTTATTTAAAATTTATAATGCAAATTGTAATACTTGTATAGTTACATGTATTTGTTCCATTTTTATAAATAGTGATAATTTTGTTTATACCATTTTCTCTGCTGGATATTGAAGAACACTTTGCTTCAAATCTGTTAAATTGTTTCCTTGTCCCCATAATTCATAAACAGACCTACACATAGAAAAATAATTTAACTTGCTGATCTGATGCAAATATTAAATGAAATTGAGCCTTCTTGAGCCAGCATGCAACACTTGTACAATCTTAACATGACTGTACCTGGCACCAGTATTGTACACTAAGAAATACACCACATGTTGCATATTTTGGTGTTGCTATGGCAACACTCTCGGTTCCAGATCTCTTTCATGCGGATATGGCAATCCCCGGTTTTGATCCATTCCAAACCTCATCTCCCACCTTTAGGGTCATTTGCGTATCTAGCGCATTGAGCATGTTACGTATGTTTGGAATGACACCATTTTCTTCTCCCTGTAAAGCCATAAATCATGATATTTGATTCAAAGAAGAAAAAGACTGGAACCAACAGTGTTGCCATAGCAACATAAACATACATACCATGTGATGTCTTTCTTAGGGTACAATACTGGTGCCAAGTTTTAATTACTTTCCTTTAGCAGTTACAGAGATGTTACTGATTTTGTGTTTTTACACCAATTACTGTCAAACTTATGACGTCATCAGTTATCTAATTTGCATAATACAAAATCGTTAATATCTCTGGAACGAGAAAAGATTAATTAATTAATTAAATTAATTAAATACATTAAAAACTGCCCTCTTGAAAACACATGCTTTGCAGGCCGCATATGACTCCTAGCGGGCCGTTAATGCATTAACAGCCCTGCAGCTGATCAATGGTTCTCGGTTCATCATCCAATTAATTTTGACCAATCAGCGTCGCTGACGCGGGAAAACCATTCAGGTGCATACGCGTACATTTTAGCGTACAGTAAGCAATGCAGCCTCGCACAGTTTCACTGGGCAAATTGTGTTCGGAAAGAAAAATCAAAGTCTATGTACTGTAAATGGGACAAAATGCGCTCCACAAAATTGGATTTAGAAGCAAATGCACAAGGTGAAGAGACAAAGAGAACAACTACTTGTTGTCTTGTTGTCTCGAAGCATCATTCACTTGAATTGTGTATCTCCGATCGAGCTAATTTAGCTGAAGTATTGCGGAATTTTTTCGCCGAAGTTCAATTGGAAAGTGTAAGTTTGTAAAGTATTATTATCCATGAATCAACTCATTGCTCATTTTTTTTAGAGACATTGCAGCTCGCTCTTTTATACTACAACTACACAATAAGTCATACGCCTCAGTAGTATTGTGTAAAATTTTCTTTGTGACGAATACAATGACTTTTTTTCGGGAATATTGTTTATTTGCTCTCTTGTAGTATCATTTCTGGCCCGAGTGTGAAGCGCAAGGGCCACAAATAACACTATGCGGGTGCAAATAAACAATATTCCCTCAAAAAGTCATTTTACTGTCCTACAATATATTTACATACAAACTTCAATTATCGTAGTAATTGATGTCCAACACCATTATTGCTATTATTACATATCTGACTCATCCCCAGTCATCTTTATATAGCACACAACAAAGGGAGAGAAGCACACAAGTTGAGGGAGCAGGAGGTGACATCTCACCTTGCACTCCCTTTCTCGGTACCTACATGTATCTCTCCCTCCTCTGTATGAAGTAGACGACTGGGGATGAGTCAGATTACAGATATTATATGGAAAAAGTACTGTACATGCAATATCATTACCATTAACTTAACAAGATAACTCACTTTATGGAAACAGCTCTGGATAACAGGTTTCTTCCACACTTTTCATTTGGCAGGACTATCACCAGATAAGGACTCTGCAGGAAATATAAAATCCTGGTTCGACATAGGATACTGCATGATTTTGGTCAAGATCCTGCAGTATCCTACAGGACCCTGGAAGATCTTCACTTAGATCATTCAGCCCAGGTCTTAGAAAATGGGAAAACAAGTGGACAGCCACCATCCTTAATCCCGATCGCAAAAGATCTTAGAGAGGTCATATGGTAATGGTAATGGTTTTTTGTATAGGGCACTTCCTAAAGCTCAATGCGCTTCACAATTAAAGACATGGGATGAGACCAGACATTATCATATCTTTTGCCTTTGGCAGCAACTATCCATCTATATAATTTTATATGATCCCACCTAACCTCACAACCCAGAACTTCAGATAAAGGCCATACCACAACACCTTAAACGCTGTGCACTACTCTTTCTGATAAGAGTGTGGGTTCTTTAACATCCCCTGCTGATCATAATGCTGAAGTTGCAGGAGACAGGACCTACAGCTTATCGTCCTTATCTGAGCAGACAAGAACATCTAATCATTTGCAGCTTTCATTTCAAAGGTAGCATGTTCTCCTCAGTTATTTTAAGACCCTGAGTGTTGGTCCTGTCTGGGTGCATGTAGGCTTTACAAATTACATCATAAACTTTTTAAATTGAGTCTTACTTCTCTCCTGTGATCCTGGTATTGTACATGCACCATAAAATCGAACATTGCAGATATTGATAATAACTCCTAACATGAAACAAAAAAAGAAGATAGTGGATTTTGAAAACTAAATAATAAACTTAGAAAATTAAGTTTGATTTGCTAAATATTTAACAATTATCATACAAAATTGCACAGAATATGGCCTGATACTTAGCCGATGAGGCCATAGGCCAAGTTGATTAAAATCAAACGATATTTCGCAAGACTGAGCAAATAATTTTTATAATTATAATTCAACAAATTATCAACGAAACACATTTTGCAGATAGAAAAACTGTAATATTATTATGCAGTGCTTTACAAGACTTAGGACGAAGTATGGCACGGGCACGCATGCCATGACACGGCACGCTAATCGTGACATTTGACACGGATATGCGCATATTTAATAAGCAAAACAATGGGTGTCACGGTAGCTTTTGTTTGGCACCACTTTAACACGCTAAGCTTTTGTTTAAGTTAGTGTGTTCAATGTCACGCTAAGCGCGCGATATAACACGGTAAAATCGTGCGATATGGCACGGCTGGGCCTAGTAAAGCAATAATAGAAAATCAAAACATCGTCGCGGTCTCGCATAACAGCTTTACTATCGGATGAGACAAGCATGTTCGCATCGGTTCACTATTATTAATAATCTCCACCGAACTAGCAAATACTAAAAGGTGTGTTGCATAAATAAACATGAAAAGAAAACCAAGAAGCGACTAACATTATTATCTGATGAAAATAACTGTTTATAAAACTGATAAGCAAGAAAAGGGAATTTTTAAGTTTAGCGTATAAGCTTAAATAACGTAACTTACTAGTTCGTGGAGCGTAAGCTCACGATCGTTCTTATGCTCGAGCGAAAACGCCGTTTTGTTTTTAAATTCAACTTCATCGAAGGAAGAAAAATCTTTTATATGTATAAATCATTATACGACAGATAACCACTCCGCAATGCCCCATGTTTATTTCACACAAAAGCGCTTGCAGTCGATCAGATATATAGCGTTTTGTTGACATTTGATTCCTTATTTGGTCAAGGATTTCGTGCTCTGCAAAATGTTTAGTTCCCGACGTCTGTAAACAGTATTAGTGTTTTAGATCGAAAAGAGCGATTTCGCTGTACGTTTCACACGGAGCAAAAGTCATAAAATGGCTTCAAAAGCTAGAGCAAAAGCCTGCAGCCACAAACAGCGAGTTATTCGATCAATATTAGCCGAGACGTTTTTGAATCGAATTAACAAAAGTGAGACATGTGAGTCATTCACTTATAAACACGGCGGCGGCACTTTTGGTTATCACGAAGTTCACGTTATTTTCATGTAAAATATGAAAGTTATTTTCTTTGAATATGTGAAAAAAACGTCTCGGATATCCGTTCTTTTATTAAGCCAAACGGTTTCCCTTGAATTACATTTAGAAACGGTGGTCGTGCAAAGTTACGTTTCAACACTACCGTCAGCATGTCTCGCTTTTGGAAACAGTGGAATCTCTGAAAATGTCGGTGGTGTATTTTCATGGAAACCATGTGAGGGATTAAAATGTTTCGCTCGAGAAACACGAGTTTGAGAATTAGAATCTACAAACAATGGTCTTAAAGGCGCATACGAATAAACTGTTCAAAATGTCTTCACGGAACTTTCGACGAGCCGCCCGGTAGGTAAGTGAAAACACTCAGCGAGTTAGTAGTCTAGTGCGCATTTCGACACAGTAAATAGTTCACTCGCTTAGTGTGCTATTTTGCTCACTTAGCGTGTCATTTGCTATTCACTCGCTTAGTGTGTTATTTTGCTCACTTAGCGTGTCATTTCGCTCGCTAAGCGTGTCATTTGGTCGCTGTTTTTGTTTTGCAAATGCTGACACACTTCTTTGTTATATTGAACACGCTCTTTTGTTTTTTCCGTGCCACTTAAAACAAAAGAAATTTTTAATGATTTGTGCGTTCTGACACGCTGCTTGCGTGTCAACAGAATTTTCCTTTGTTTAGCGTGTCAAATTAGCGTGCCCGTGTCATCACCATTTTACCTGTTTTCCCGTGGAGGGTCACATATGGGCAGCACGCGCATTTGTTGAATAACAATTAGCAATATTCAACATTTAATTTTACATACCGGACGGTACATGTAGAATCAATGTATTGCTTGTGTGGGGGTACAGTGTGTACATTAAGAAAGCACATTACAACATAACCACGGTTTATTTGTGTACCCACATTTTGTGGGTCGATTATTATTCATATAACCTTTCCTAATCTTGCGCGAAACGTTTTTAGATCCAGTGGTAGTAAATCGTAAGGTAAAGCTCTATTAAGCAAAAGAAGTTACTTAGATTTCAGGAGTTTTGGAGGGTTCATAAATGGTTGATACCAGGATGTAACAAGTCGATAACTTCGATAGTCGATAAAATTCAATCGTTGTTGTTTGAATTCGATACTAATCAATCAACAAATATTGGAAGTCGAAAAAAGTCGATCACACAATTGCTTGTGATTATTGACTTGTTCGATTTTGATCGATTTTGATCTGAAGTACAAAAAACGTCATATGGTGAGAGAAAAGACTACAGTTGCCGCGCACACTTACTTGAATTTTGTGGCCCATTGAAAAACATGTCTGCATTTTTGTCAATGAAATCGATAATCAGTTAAAAATATTGCGATTAGAGACTTTAATCGACAAATTAAACTTGTCGATTGACAATTATCGACAAATATCTTGTTCTTTTGACTTATCGACTACCTTTACATTTTCGATGATCGACTTTGATTGACATGTTACGTTCTGTTGATACTGTCCTCAATAGGGTCCCCTTGGGGTAAGGAGATGGGGGTGCGGATATTACATAGCAGTGATTCGAGGCAAGATTTTCGTATAACCCCATGCTTAATAGCACAGCTACTTTGTACAGTCTCGTACAACTCATTACTAAACTGCAGAATACCCCGTAAATGAGATTCGTCCTATTGAATAACAATACACTGTAGTTCCTACCGTTTCCTGCCTCGTTCCGACTCGGTGAATCTCATTTGCGGGGTATTTTGCAGTTGCTCCCATTATTGCCGTTGATGTGTGCAGGCTATAGTAAAAGAACTTAAATAGGGGGCTAAGGAGGGAGAATAAGGAAATATTTCCCAACACAATGTATCTCCCTCTCGCGCGCATTTTAGGCAGAGCTAGCGCACCACTATAGAGCTTTACAAGAAATAATGGCTATACAGTCACTGCAAAACGGTGATTTTAAAATGAAAACTCGTTATCGTAGATACCAAAGTTTACATGTACCTACCGATATTTTGAAATCGACGTGTTCTTGGGCAAAAAGGCAGAGATATCGTACACCGTTGGGAATGGTTACTTCGTCCGCCATTTTGAATTGTGCTTATAAAGGCAATAACCGCTGGCATGTTGTATTGTTTTGCCACGGCCTTGCTAGTTTTCAGGCCTCCTCTTCAAAAGTTCATCCTGAGTACCATGGACGATTTTAATTTCGGACAGAGGCTGTCCGAAAATAAAACCGTCCGAAACTTTTAAGCGTCCTAAATATTTACACTACTGTATGAAACTTTTTTTATAAGGACGTACTTTCTCGGGTACTCAAGGCCAATACACATTATAGAGCTAGAATTCTAATTATGCTTTGCTTGTTATTTTTATCACTGGAAAGGATTTTTTTATGAAAAAAACATTATGCGATAAATTCCATTTTGCGGTACATAGTTATAGATCCAAGCCAGTTTTATGATTATTGCATTGCCAGTGCCAGGTGCTAGTCTTCTTCTGCTTAAAGGCTTGATAGAATTTGGTGTATCTGTGAAATCTTGAGATAAGTAAAACTATGGCCGTTTTTCAGTTATACAAGAGACGAGTTACCCGTCTAGACCCCCTGTAGACGAGCTGCTTTTGAAAATGCGTCTTAAAAAACGGATAACGAAAAAAGCTAGTCTAGACGCTCAACTCGTCTCTAGTATAACAACGGCCAAATGATGTTGTTTCAGTCTAATTCGCGTTTTGTAGGCGTAAATTTACTTTAGCTACGTTTCAGCAAATTAAAGTGTCCAAAATTGTTGTCCGAAATTTGTCCGAACAAAATTTGGCAGTGCTCGCGAAATTTAGGCTTCCGCTCGGAATGCTCGCAAAATTTTAGTGGGTGCTCGTTTGCTCATGCTCGCATAAATTTACAAGTGCTCGCGTGCTCGGCTTTTAGTGGAGTGCTCGTTGCTCTCAAGGCTAATTTTTGTCAATGCTCGTGTTCGCAAAGAAAAACACTGTGCTCGCATGCTCGCAAATACCATTCGATACCCCTAAGTGTCCGAGAAATAAACGTCCGAAATTTTAACGTCCGAATTTTATTGCAAGTAATATATATTTTAAAGGAATTTAAATTCCTCAAGAAACAGGCTGTGTGTATTCAAAGATCAATATGTAGTAGATAAAATATGAGCGGGAGATCTGTATGTGCGTTTACAATGGCGAGCCGATAGGCGAGCCATTGTAAACGCCCACACAGATCGGACGCGAATATTTTATTCTACTTGTGAAATGAAAACAATAAATTGAATGCAAAGTATTATTATGCGAATCAGTAGAGATCTGTATCAAAAGTTAATGAATACTAATTATAATTAGCTGAGCAGGAGTTTGTATCAAAAGTTAATTCTATTGATTGATTTGTATGGGGGTTTACAGCTGTGTACATGTGATCTGAATACTGTGCTGGGATTGGTTTGCACCCTCATGAATTATTAATGAATTTTACAAGTATTTTTATAATCCCGTTCAAGACTAAATAACATGTCAAGCTATCCATCTTGCACTGACAACGAAGTTTATTTACAGATATATCTCGCCAAATACCCAAGTGTGCCATTACAATCATGCTACTAATACTAGGACTATAACAGAACGAAAGAATTGTCTCTTCAATCTTTATTGTGCTAAAAGTGTCCGGACTTCCTTGGAGTCGACCAGCTGTCCTCTGGCCATGTTTGGACATGCGCTGTAAAGACTATTAGCTTGGAAACACCAAGCAAGGCTCTGAATCTGATCATCCCAGCCCTCCTCCCATTCGGCTTCACTATCCTCACTTGAGACATGAAAAGGTTTTTCTTTCAAGTCGCCATCCTCCTAAAAAAAAATAAGGTAAATTGCTTCCAATGTCTGTAAATCAAAGAAGAGTCTTTCTTTTTTCGTGACTAGTGTGAACCCTAAGGGAGGTGGGGGGGGGGGGGCGGACCGGAGGCTACTCCCTTACATAAGCCGTCCCATGGGGCATGGTTTTGGGGCCGTTAGGTCTAAAACTAAGGTATAAATTTGACCCTTTGGTCTTAAAGAGGGTATGACTGTCATCATTTATCCTCCGAGAGGTGCGATTTAAAAACTTCAGCAATTTGTGTCCCATCTAAAATTTTTAAACAAACTAAAGTAGTTTCAGGGAGTGGTTAAGTCTAAAATTGGCTCACAATTCTGGTCGAAAATAGGGAAAGAAATACTGCCTTTCGAAACAGTGATTGCAATCAAATTCTACAGTTCTGTTAATTTATTAGTTTCAACTGCGCTAGAATACTTCCTTACTTTCTTGGGGCCAATCAGTTGTTCCTTGTTCATGATAGGACAAGTTCTGTAAGAACCATTGGCTTTAAAATACCAAGTAAGGCTCTGAGCCTGCTCTTCCAATTCCTTATCCTGTTCGACTTCACTGGTACTTGCGACAGGAAGAACGTTTTCTTTAAAATCGCCATCCTAAGGAAACAACGGCTGGTTTAACCCTCGGACGTACAAGCAAATTCATACCCCCGCCAGTCGAACCCCTCCCCAGAACGTATTTTGCACTGAGTAGAAAGCCCGTCGCTTACTCTACAAGATGACATAATTTTTGTTGACTGTGACGTCATTAGAGCCGCCATCTTAGATCCGTCATCTTGGATTTCGCCATTTTCTTACAATTCACAAAATAATAAAAATTGATGCAAAATCAAGTCAGAATGGTTATGGAATGTACAAATAAACAAATTGTTTAATTCTGTTTCACAAAACTAGAAGAAATAAAGAAAAACGTTAAAAGTGACGATTTTGGCCAGACCTTCTTGTAATTATGACGTAATGGACATGTGGTTGACAAATCAAAATTTCCGCGAGGAATGAATGGGCAGCTACTGAAAGTTTCAACATTGTAGAGTAAATCCTCTTTTCAAAATTTCGGGAAAAACCTTACGGGGGGTGGCATTTTCTAAGACTAGGGAAAAGTTCTGGAAGCGACAACGCGTAAGAGGGTATCATTTTTTTTTTTCGCTTCCGTTGTTTCGTGCTATACGATACAATGATAGAAAGAAGTGGCTTTTTCAGAAACCTAAGAATAGATCTGGGTTGGTTAGGACTATTATTAAAACCTTTAACTGCAGTCACGCTCGTATTAAGAATGTTATCAGTCGGATAATGCCAGATTACAACTGTAACATTAGCTAATCTCTGTAAGTAAGCAGTTTTTTGGGGACCACAGATTTAGTACTAAATCTGTGGTCCCCAAAATAATTATGTCACGCATTTGTAATGACAGGAGAATAAATCAGTTTTACAAAACAAATATCGTTCGTAGCTATAGAGTGCTGCCCACTAGTTTATTTTTCAAAAAATCCTTTAACCGATGAGACGTTTCTGCAGCTCTACGTACGTTATCAATGTTGAATTTTTGGCGCGAATCCTACATGTCAGATGGAGGGAAGGGGATGAAAAAAAAAGAGATTTACGATAAAGAACGTTGAATCGACGTCGTCGATCTGAATATTTATTTTAGTTAATATAACCACTTACCGAATGAACTTCCTTTCCTAAGTTTCCAATAAAGAAAAGTTTCATTTCTGGATTGAAAAATGACGTTAAAGTCGCTACGCTTGACTCGCCATGGAGAAAGTACCCACATTTTGCCAACAGCAAGATGTCGATAAGAACCTGGGAACCAATCTCGATTGGATCAATGTCGTTCGTGAACTCGCCGTTCATTGGATTCGCTGAGTAGTACTTGTTTGCTCTGACGGCTGCAGTGTAAATCACCTGAAAACAGAGAATTCACTAAAACAATTCAGATGGTTAATTGTATCTACCTACCGCTGTTTTCAGCGATCACCGGCTTAAAATTAAAAGGAAGCCTTATCAAAAGGTTACACACAACCTTTATATCAGACGCCACACAGTTCACGTCACGTTATCCTTGCCAGCCTGATTTTTGGAAAGGAAGTTGCGTGACGATCGACTCACATAACGGCTGCATAATTAAGATAATTTCGTTAATTTGTGTACACTCGATCTCTGCCTTTTGAGATCAAGCTTGTATATCATGCTGTGAGTTGAACTAATAAAAGTGATGAACTTTACATATCAGTTTCCAAGCTATCAAATTGTTGTTAAAGGGCAAGAGATCAGAGTCATGCAAGTGAACGAAAGGCTGCAACTAACAAGCTTGGAATGAAAACGCTTGCATAAAAAGCTGCTTTACTGTTTGTACTACTAATAGTGAGGTCCCATTAGGGGGGGGGGGGGCGGAGTATCCCGTATCCCATTATTTTTTGGCCTAAATATCCCGTATCCCATTAATTCCTGAAAAACTTTAAAGTTCGATATCCCACAATCTCTTTTCTTAATATCCCATATCCCTTTCATTTTTCATTGAAATATCCTGTATCCCTATAATTTTTTTCACAAATATCCCGTATCCCTAAAAACCCCTAATGGAACCTCAATACTGTGTGACCATCTGAAAAAAACAAACAAACAAACAAACAAACAAAACAAAACAAAACAACTGAACAGTTCTATCCAGTTGGTGTTTGTGTTTTAAATTCTCCCGAATGAAACGAGAAAAATATCATTAAGCAAATTTCTATGGAGAAGCTATACAATTTATAATCTATAGATCAAACCTTATTTTTTCCATCCTCGGAGACCCAGGGGCAGTTAGTGGGGCGAAACGAAGGAAAACCGGGCAGAAATCGTAGCGACGAAAGTTTTCAAGGACGGCACGAAGTGCCCCTGGGCAACGAGTTACTCCAGACCATTTCCGAACGGCTCTCCGAATGCTGGCTCCCGATTGGGCAGAAAAAAACCTTTGTATTATTCTGCCCAATCGGCGAGCAGTAACTTGGGAATCACTTTGGTGTGTTCTTACACGCCGTCTACTGTGTCCGCCATACTTGTGTCGTTCGTTCACCAAAGCTCTGCATGCGAGGGAAATTTCCATTTAGCTTACATCAGATAGCCCAAAAAAATCAGGGAATCTTTTCCGATGTCAGAGAGAAAAATATATTTCAAGATCGACGGGAAAATTTTCGTTTGGACTGATCAGAGGTATCGTAAATACTGGCTTGTTTATCGATCGCCCGCTCGATTGAACTTGTGCCTAGGTTTCAAATATTTATTTCTTTATCCGAGCTTCTTATTTTGATAGTATCGCTATTTAAGGCTTGTACATTTGGATTCTAGCCTTTCCTTATAATTTTCTCGGCTAACTGGAACTTTCCCGTATTGCGTGGACCAGACAAGTATGCCAAAGAGATTTACATTATGAAACAGCTAAAGGTGTTTAATGGGTTGATCCAGATTTTTATCTTCGTGTAGATCGATCTGTATCTGCTTTACATAGGCAAGATTTCCGCACAACTCCATACATACTGTGCGGAAATCGTACCCAGTCTTATACTTTGATAGCACGTTGAGCACTTAAGACAGGAGTTTGTACAACAATTATTATTAGGAGGAGTTCGTTCAACTATTTATTGAAACAGTCATGTAACTCGGTCGACGTTTGAAACAAATAATCTTGACTTGAATTTAGCACTTCCTTGTACATACTTTTTTGAAACTCCTTTAGTAAAACTTAGTGCTTTTCTTTCACCCTGTTTTACATTTCTGAGGGACAACATTGAAATCATACTCCCCAAGTTCTGTGGGCACTTTTGTCCATATGTAGACACATTATTTTGCACAGAAATCACAACATATTCTTTTTGTTCTGAAAAACTTCCTAGTATCTTCAAAGAAAGCAAGTATTTGTTTTTGTCTACAAGAGGTGGATTTAACATACTGAAACATTTCAGGTTCACTTTGCTGAAGTTGTATCCTTTATCATGAAATAATAAAAGTATCTCAGATGGCTGAACATCTCTACCTCCCTCTCCTAATTCTTGCAGATATGATTTAATCACAGGGAGACTCATAGTTGATGCTATGAGGCAATCCCTTCTGTCACACTTAGGAGAATTTGTTGCAATTACAATTCTGGCTTTACCAATCCAAATAGCAACACATGCTTTTGAATAGAGGGTGAAGTGCTGACATTGTGGTACATTGACACCATTCCTTTCACAGGCTTCTAACAACAACATCCTCTTTATTTCCTTATCAATAAATTAATTACAGAATTGTTATATAAATATATTGCTAAAGATAAGAAGTTCTGGCAACCCGAACTAACCACTAGGTTAAAAATGCCGGGTTGCCAGTTTACAAATTGCCCAGCACCATCTGGGTAGTGTGCTTTGTGCGATAAAGTTCCCATGAAAACTGATTTGTACAGTTTTCTGCACATTTTAAAATCTGTTACATATATTTAGATTTGTAGACATCTGATTTTTTTTTTTTTGCTGAGTTAATAAATAACCAAGGTGTTGCTTTACCTTGCATGTGGTATTAACTTGGTATATAGATAGTCTGCAAAGTGCATTTCCTGTTCCTGGAAATACAATTTGGCATGTGAAATTTCTGGGGCTCATTTTAGGTTCAAGGATTCTTTGGGCTTTGTTTGAAGTCCTAAGAATTTTTGGGGTTTTAAGTTTTGACTCCATACAATCATCCCCATACTTGAAGTCCCAATTATCCACCCTGGACTCACCCCAAGAAAATGTAACAGCTAGCACCTTCCCTTTCCCCAGCTGGATAAATAAATGAAATTAGATGTTACTGGTATTGAAATAAAGACAACAGTCCGTGTAATAATATTTTCTATTACATACTGATGAAAATTAAAAGTGGGTTGTATATTTCTTTGTATTTCAAGACTACACGGCAGGCATATGTACACTTTGGCTCGACAGTAGGCTGGGTTTATCTTCTTGCCACCTTGAACAATGAAGTGTATGAGCTACATAACAGCAAAGTTTTATCTGTCTCTTTGGTTGGTACACAAGTCATCTAAATTGAACTAAATTGGACTACAGGGTGAACTTTGTCACAGACAACAGCAACTACATTCTGCCTGTATTGTAATGTCGCGTTGCAAAACAATTTCTAAAACTTAGCCTTCCCTTGTCACTTTCTTCAATGAATGCAGTTTCCAAGCCAAGAGACCTTTTAAGGTCTCTTGGCTTGGAATTTAAAAGTAATTAACCTGATCTTTAACAATCGACTCAAAGGAGAAACTCTCGACATACATAACTCCAATTCTATAATCGCTTGGCAAATCTACAAAGTCAATCTTTCAGCAAAAATAATTATTTTATTATTATTCGATAGCTAATGCAGCAAATATATCCTTCCCAACAACATTTTCACTAATTAATTTTTGCTCAGGTATAAGATCGTGGAAAAAATAAAATACATGAAAAAATATTTAAACTTTTGACGATTCAGAAAAAAGTAATGGCTTCGCCCGTACAAGAACATTAAAATACCTCTCACGGTGTGATGCATTGGCGGCTGTTTGGCATACTTGTCTGGTCCACGCAATACGGGGAAAGTTCCAGTTAGCCGAGAAAATTATAAGGAAAGGCTGGATTACAAATGTACAAGCCTTAAATAGCGATACTATCAAAATGAGAAGCTCGGATAAAGAAATAAATATTTGAAACCTAGGTACAAGTTCAATCGAGCGGGCGATCGATAAACAAGCCAGTATTTACGATACCTCTGATCAGTCCAAACGAAAATTTTCCCGTCGATCTTGAAATATATTTTTCTCTCTGACATCGGAAAAGATTCCCTGATTTTTTTGGGCTATCTGATGTAAGCTAAATGGAAATTTCCCTTGCATGCAGAGCTTTGGTGAACGAACGACACAAGTATGGCGGACACAGTAGACGGCGTGTAAGAACACACCAAAGTGATTCCCAAGTTACTGCTCGCCGATTGGGCAGAATAATACAAAGGTTTTTTTTCTGCCCAATCGGGAGCCAGCATTCGGAGAGCCGTTCGGAAATGGTCTGGAGTAACTCGTTGCCCAGGGCACTTCGTGCCGTCCTTGAAAACTTTCGTCGCTACGATTTCTGCCCGGTTTTCCTTCGTTTCGCCCCACTAACTGCCCCTGGGTCTCCGAGGATGTATTTTTTCCAAAATGCTCCACGAATCGATCAATGATCTCGTCGTTATCACTGGCTAAGAAGATTTTCTTAGGTTCGTTCAATGTCTTAAATACCGTTTCTGTGTCTTGAATCCATGTCTCCATTGTGGGTAAAGTCTTATCTTCATTTTCGGACCAGTGATCTGTAGCACGCACATGAACACCAACAACGTTGAATCCACGCATATAACTTGTATAAAATTTACCAACACGTGACTGTATATTTTTTTGTGGTCGGACGTGTTCAGTTATGAGACTGTGAGCCCATTTTCTTAATTCTGGTGTAATTATTGCACCTTCTTCGTAGCCTGGTAGATTCTGTCGTTTTCTGAATCCAACATCTAGTAGAGAGCTTTTCCTTAAGGCTATGTTAAACTGTTTAATTTGCTGTGCATTTAAACGCGCAAGTGAGCTGGCAGATTCACGCGCAAGAACTCTTCCCACGATGGCACCCCCCAAGCAAAGGACTTTGTTAGCTCTCAGCTCACTCTCTGCATTTAAAGGCTCAAAATAGGCTGGCCAGGAATTTTCCTGCGGGTCCTTTGTACAAGATGATTGACAGTTTCTCCATTGAATCATTACCTTATGTATTCCAAGCATTCTGCAGTACGACACGTGATCCAAAGTGGCCAATAGCAGAGCAGCAAATCCAGCTTCCTGACATTCTAAGACTGTTGGCTCCGAAACGCAAACGACACTGTCCAACGTTGAACCGCTGGCTGTGTTTTCACTTATCGCAGCAAAGAATCCTCTACGAAGCTCGTTGAGAACTAGGTCCGTTACATTTAATCCCACCGGTTTATCTTTATAACTCAATCCTGAACGACCCTTCCCTTCCGTGGCTTTTTCGCCTTCGAAGTCCATCGCCCTCTGCTCAGTTTGAGTAATATCAGTTCTCTTTACTGGCAGAAGACTCCAATGATCGTCAAAGGCGTCTGTGTGAGCCATTAAACATAACACCAGTATACAGCTTAGAAGCACCACCGCTGGCCATCTCGAATGACGACCCCGTATAGAACTCATCAACATTCTGTACAGTTTACTGCAGCTTTAAATTAACGGCTCGTCAAGGGTCCTATCTGTTCTGTTACGTGAGAAGAGTTCCAAGATTCTCCGAATGACAGTTTTTGACTTGTCTTTGTCTTCTTTACCACTGTCTTTAAAATATCCTGCTGTTGAATTTAGAACCCTTAAACGAAGGAACAAAGGGTTAGAAGCATCGTCTTGCACAGAGTGACACAACCATACAACGAAACACAATAGACCTCTTCAGCTACGTATGTAAATTACACATTCCAGATCATGCGCTGTTCTCCAAAAACTTGTTTTTTGTCTATATATATATCTGGAAATTATTCTTTTTTTCTTAAAAAAAAACATGACACTTTTAAGTTTGCGAACGTGTTTCGGCACAAACATCTGTCATCTTCAATGTGATTGAAGAAGGTTAACAATAAAGTATAAATAGAAGAGAAAATTACAATAATAAGGGACGGACCATTACTTTCTTGGAGGGAGGGGGGAAGGGAGGTGAAAAATTTTCCTCTGCATTTTTTTTTTTTAGTTTATGCACCTCTGCAAACAATTTTTTCGAAATTCTTACTATTTTTTGTTATACATATCGTTTTTGCAAACAATATATTTTGTCTTTCCAGGCCCTGCAAACAATTTTTTTCAATATTTTTCATCCCCCCCCCCCCCCTCCAAAAAAATAATGGTCCGTCCCTAATCAGTTTCGTCATCCTCGATCAGTCCTCTTCAAAGTTGGCACGCAAGATTCAACAAGCGCTTCACATCCTTTGGGAAAGGCCAACACTTAACGCACAAGTTTATCACGTTAATTTAAAACTTTCTGTTTAATTTTGCTCATTATTGTTACTGTTCTAATTATGACTATTATTATTGTAATTTTCTTTACTATTTATGCTTTATTGTAAACCTTCTTCAATCACACTGAAGAAAAAACTTCTAGCGAGCGATATTTGGAATAATCGCCCCTTCGAATAATCACCTCTTCTCTTATTATCAATCCTTTTGGTTCAAAAACTAAAATAATCACCCTGGCTGTTATTCAAGGAAATACTTAAAGTTGTTAAAGGCCTGTTTGCATGAAAGCGTTTACTTACTAGACGGGAAACCCGCCTTGCCGGGGAACCCTGTCTGCTTGCTCGGGGCACCCTTCTTACCACTTACGGGATAGCTTTTTGCCATGTAAACGGTTATGCCCGGGCTATCCCGGCTTGCCGGGATAAGTCTTCGCGCATGTTCTTGAATTAATTTTGAAGTTAACGGCATAAAATGTATAAATTCTGAATCCAAGCAGTGTAATTTAACCAAAATCAATTTAATCTGTTCGCTGGAAAATATTTCTTTGAGCAACAGCTAATTAATTCGAAATTTTCGTTGACGGCCAAAGACTATTGAATTTCGATTGAATTCCCCAAAAAATGTACGCGGTAAATTTCTAAGAGCTTAGACATTAAAATAAAATAGATTTGAGGACGGCTAGCGTTGAATTTTCAGTAAAAATAAATATTTTTCTTCAATCATTTGGAGCTACATCGTTTTCCCACGCTGTGAAACTTTTCGATGACGCTGTCTCAACTCGGATAGAAGGGCAATGATCGATTTCAGCATGTAAAGGCGGGCTATGTTTCATCCCTTCTAGCCGGGTTACTCGGTTAGCCGGGGCACCCTCCCTCCATGTAAACAGGCCGTTAGTCTGCGCTGGGTTCAAAATTATTGTTGTCTTTATTGATTTAACTAAAAAATTAGCAGAATTTTAGTCACTTCACATTTCGAAGTTTCAAGACCTGCTAGAAGTTATAGCGAATACTGAAGAGAGTGAAAATGTGAAAAGCAGACTTTAAAAATCGATTTAAAGATTATTGAAATTGCTTTTTTTTTATCCCTTTAAAATTTTTGTTCATTACTCGTTGCTGCGTTAATAAACATCTTCGCTACCACAAAGGCTTCGTCGACGAAACAAAACCCAACTAATACGCGAAATCAGCATGACGAGAGCCATCCAGCCGATCATGATCAAACACGCGCGGACAACACCATATGCTCGGCAAAAGGGGCATAACATTCTAGTAACTACTTAGCACACCGTTAGTTTATGAGGACATCAAAATATTTATACTTGTTGGCTCAGGACCTACCTTTAAATAGCACGTCTGCAACGCAGGCTAACCTTTAAATTACCTCTGTGAACTTATTTAGAAATGCCCCCCCCCCCCCCCCTTCTCTAAAATATTACTCGATCGCCCAAGGAGTATCATGCAGTTAAGTAACGGATAGTATTCGAAAATAAGATACAAGTATTACTTTCTTTTACCTGATCGTGTTTCACTTAATCTATGAGGTACAAACTGTACTGACTGTACTGCGACCCGTGCAGTCGTCGACTTACAAATCTCAGAGTGGATCATGCAAATTACTCGTTTATCTGAACGAAGATGAATTTTAATCACTGATCAAAGATCATCAAAACTGTCAGTCTTTCGTTTTGTTTCAATACTGCCAGCGCCAGGTGGCAGAATAAATGGAAAATAATCAACAAGCTTAATCTACTCAAAAATTTTCAATCAAGGAGGATGTTTCGATCTTCGATTACAAGCTAGTGCAAGGAATAATTTAGATATAAAATGTTTCGATTTTTTGCCGATTTACGCAATTTGGATGAGAATTAACCTTAGAGCCCTCGGTCCTTCAAGCTCGAGAAAAGACTGACTCAAATAACAATTCTATATAATTAAAGGATATTGTCTTGTTTTGGAATATTCCTCGCAGCTGTTTCTTAATGCATTTTCAGTTTGAAACATGCAGTGATACCGGACTTTTTAATGGGACAATGACTTTGTTAAATTTGCGTCATAAGGCAACACGGGGCCATTACATTTATTTACCTGCGAGTTTCAATGGCAGCCTTGTCGCCTAGATACGACTGTTCCGCTTTGACCACAGCAGTGATTGTCCGACTCTCTATACTTTCCAGATTCATAGTAAATAGCCACATTCGTCTCCCCTGTTCACATTTCCGTATTTTTCACTACTTTTCGTAGGTTTCGAAACATAAACTTGCAGTCAGCATGTGATATGGTCAGACTTGTGTCAAGCGGGCAAACAGAGCGCACGCGAACTGGGCTGCCTTAAAAGGTCATTATTGAGCCTTAAAAATTTTCCTCTGCAAATATTTTTTTTTTTTTAGTTTATGCACCTCTGCAAACAAGTTTTTCGAAATTCTTACTATTTTTTGTTATACATATCGTTTTTGCAAACAATATATTTTGTCTTTCCAGGCCCTGCAAACAATTTTTTTCAATATTTTTCATCCCCCCCCCCCCTCCCCCCCCCCCCCTCCAAAAAAATAATGGTCCGTCCCCAATCAGTTTCGTCATCCTCGATCAGTCCTCTTCAAAGTTGGCACGCAAGATTCAACAAGCGCTTCACATCCTTTGGGAAAGGCCAACACTTAACGCACAAGTTTATCACGTTAATTTAAAACTTTCTGTTTAATTTTGCTCATTATTATTACTGTTCTAATTATGACTATTATTATTGTAATTTTCTTTACTATTTATGCTTTATTGTAAACCTTCTTCAATCACACTGAAGAAAAAACTTCTAGCGAGCGATATTTGGAATAATCGCCCCTTCGAATAATCACCTCTTCTCTTATTATCAATCCTTTTGGTTCAAAAACTAAAATAATCACCCTGGCTGTTATTCAAGAAAATACTTAAAGTTGTTAAAGGCCTGTTTGCATGGAAGCGTTTACTTACTAGACGGGAAACCCGCCTTGCCGGGGAACCCTGTCTGCTTGCCCGGGGCACCCTTCTTACCACTTACGAGATAGCTTTTTGCCATGTAAACGGTTGTGCCCGGGCTATTCCGGCTTGCCGGGATAAGTCTTCGCGCATGGTCTTAAATTAATTTTGAAGTTAACGGCATAAAATGTATAAATTCTGAATCCAAACAGTGTTATTTAACCAAAATTAATTTAATCTGTTCGCTGGAAAATATTTCTTTGAGCAACAGCTAATTAATTCGAAATTTTCGTTGACGGCCAAAGACTATTGAATTTCGATTGAATTCCCCAAAAAATGTACGCGGTAAATTTCTAAGAGCTTAGACATTGAAATAAAATAGATTTGAGGCCGGCTAGCGTTGAATTTTCAGTAAAAATAAATATTTTTCTTCAATCATTTGGAGCTACATGGTTTTCCCACGCTGTGAAACTTTTCGATGACGCTGTCTCAACTCAGATAGAAGGGCAATGATTTCGGCATGTAAAGGCGGGCTATGTTTCATCCCTTCTAGCCGGGTTACTCGGTTAGCCGGGGCACCCTCCCTCCATGTAAACAGGCCGTTAGTCTGCGCTGGGTTCAAAATTATTGTTGTCTTTATTGATTTAACTAAAAAATTATGAATTTTAGTCAATTCACATTTCGAAGTTTCAAGACCTGCTAGAAGTTATAGCGAATACTGAAGAGAGTGGAAATGTGAAAAGCAGACTTTAAAAATCGATTTAAAGATTATTGAAATTGCCTTTTTTTATCCCTTAAAAATTTTTGTTCATTACTCGTTGCTGCGTTAATAAACATCTTCGCTACCACAAAGACTTCGTCGACGAAACAAAACCCAACTAATACGCGAAATCAGCATGACGAGAGCCATCCAGCCGATATATCAAACACGCGCGGACAACACCATATGCTCGGCAAAAGGGGCATAACATTCTAGTAACTACTTAGCACGACGTTAGTTTATGAGGACATCAAAATATTTATACTTGTTGGCTCAGGACCTACCTTTAAATAGCACGTCTGCAACGCAGGCTAACCTTTAAATACCTCTGTGAACTTATTTAGAAATGCCCCCCCCCCCCCCCCCTTCTCTAAAATATTACTCGATCGCCTAAGGAGTATCATGCAGTTAAGTAACGGATAGCATTCGAAAATAAGATACAAGTATTATTTTCTTTTACCTGATCGTGTTTCACTTAATTCTATGAGGTACAAACTGTACTGACTGTACTGCAACCCGTGCAGTCGTCGACTTACAAATCTCAGAGTGGATCATGCAAATTAGCTCGTTTATCTGAACGAAGATGAATTTTAATCACTGATCAAAGATCATCAAAACTGTCAGTCTTTCGTTTTGTTTCAATACTGCCAGCGCCAGGTGGCAGAATAAATGGAAAGTAATCAGCAAGCTTAATCTACTCAAAAATTTTCAATCAAGGAGGATGTTTCGATCTTCGATTACAAGCTAGTGCAAGGAATAGTTTAGATATAAAATGTTTCGATTTTTTTGCCGATTTACACAATCTGGATGAGAATTAACCTTAGAGCCCTCGGTCCACCAAGCTCGAGAAAAGACTGACTCAAATAACGGATATTGTCTTGTTGGGAATATTCATCGCAGCTGTTTCTCAAAGCATTTTCAGTTTGAAACATGCAGTGATACCAGACTTTTTAATGGGACAATGACTTTGTTGAATTTGCGTCATAAGGCAACACGGGGCCATTACATTTATTTACCTGCGAGTTTCAATGGCAGCCTTGTCGCCTAGATACGACTGTTCCACTTTGACCACAGCAGTTATTGTCCGACTCTCTATACTTTTCAGATTCATAGTAAATAGCCACATTTGTCTCCCCTGTTCACATTTCCGTGTAGGTTTCGAAACATAAACTTGCAGTCAGCATGTGATATGGTCAGACTTGTGTCAAGCGGGCAAACAGAGCGCACTCGAACAGGGCTGCCTTAAAAGGTCATTTATATTCCTTAGACGTTTCGAGTCACGAACAAATGCCCTCTTCTTTGGCTCGTACGCGTTTAATTATCAAAAACATCAACTTCCGGTTGCCACTCGTGTTCAAAAACGTCTGCGCCAAGCAGATGTATCATGAAATCCACTCTAATTTCAGCCCGGGGACTTTCGCCTACCCATCGCAAGTCAACGCAAGTTTGCTTTATCCTTTAGCACTTCCCAGGCGAATTCAAAAGATCTAGATATATATATAGGCAAGTCCACAACGACAAACCTATGAAGAGTGTTGGATCTTTTGAATTAGACCTGGATCAGTAAAAATCTTGAGATAATATGTAAAATACAGTAAGCGGATCATTACGGCAAGGGAAGAGATTCAGACAAAATAACACCAATTAAAAAAATAATAGAAAATATTAAAACAAATCAAAAAGTAAGAAACTAAAGAAAAATAAAATAAAAATAAAAAAGAAATAAAATAAAAAAGAATAAAAAAAGATTGTTTTATTTTCATTTGTCGCAATCTCTTCTTCTTGCTGCAGGGAACAGCTTACTGCTTTTACATATGAATTTAAAAGAAGGCACACTGTTTTGGAACTTGCGTCTAATTTCAGGGCTTTTTTGACTGATTATCTAGGAAGCCGGAATAAATAATTATACGAAGAAATTTAACATGAGTGGGATTCAAGTTTGTCAGATTAGCATGGATATCAACCAAAATACACGCTTGAAGAAGATTAAGAACGGCGGCAAAATCTTGAAAAAAAAAACCTTCAAAATAAAAAGGTCAAGCAGCTTGTTTAATTTTTGGCTGTCAGTAGTTGTAGTTAAAAGTAAATTTCAGGTCAAACTTACTTCAAAATAGTTGGACTTGCATGTAAATGAATTACAAAACAAACCTGCTGAGTTTGAAATCATTTTAACCTGAAGCTAATTTAAAATACAACACAAGTATTTTTTATTCTGTTCCAGAAGGCGAGTAGTTTACAATTTGTATCGATTAAAGAAAATAGGTTCGTAGTTCGCGATTGAAGCCCCTCCCCTCTGAACGCCTGCCACGCATGCTTAAGAGGTATACAATCTCAACAAACAGTTCTTTATTCTACATGACTCATACCAAGATTTACATAACCCTGAAGCCGCAGCAACTTCAACAAATTACATGAATGTTCTTTACTTTAAATACTTAATACATAGGCAGTTTTTGGTTTGCCAACCGCGTGACTTTAGAGGATAGAAGGCATGAATGGACGAGACGAACCTAAATAGAACTACAGGTTTACTCAAAAGTAACCACGAACGACCAATGGATAACTTGAAAGAACCAGAACTCGCGTACGAGAAGTACAAAACAAGAACAGGAATAGTTATGGTATTGAAGGTCAGGAATAAGGCCCAAGAATGCCTCTCGGCATAGATGAGGCAAAATGTGCGATCGTGGAAAGCACGAGCCACTAGAGAGGTGTGGGGAATGCACCCGAGACATTTTTAGAATCTAGAAGCTCTGAAACGCTATTTGCAGCATTTTCATAACGTATTTCTTTCAAAAACATCAATCTCGTTTAAATGGGGATTATTTTCCTAGCTAAAAACATTTTTTTTAAAATTTTGGGTTAAAATCTAGAGGAGGAAAGTACTTCGTTTTGCCCCTTGCTCGTTACGCCCTAGTTCAATTAAAAGATAAATCAGTACTCAACAAGATAGCCAACGCAAGTAGAATTTACATATTTCCATGTGCAGGCTAATTTAGATTTACAAGACTATCGCGACGGTCCCAAAGTAACGGCGCTAAACGCTACAACCGTTAACCCTACACTTAAAATCATGATCACTAAATAAACAAAATTCACTTCTCAGCACCTATTTACATTCATGCATCCGACCGCTGAGGTTAGGCGCGTTACGCGTTGTCGCCGGTTAACGTCCGAACCACTCAAGGTAAAACTGCTCAAGTGCTGACTCGTATTGTGACTCCTCATCCTCCTCGTCTGTGTTTTGGCAAAAAAGAATCCCTGTGCCGTAACTACAGCTCTTCTTAGCAAGGAAGATTGGGCGCTGATCATCCCTGACCTCCTCACTGGTCAGTTCATCTCGTGGTTTTGCTGGAGTCGTCTCGCCTGGTTATCACACAAAATTCTGTTAGTTACTCGAGAGGCCTGAAGGGGTTAAATGGGAAATGTGTTTTGGGCAAATTTTTACTGGCAAAAATTAAATGAAATTTGAGTCACTAGGACTAGAAATCACAAACAAATGAAGAATAGAACTGGGACGGGGATTTCAAAAATCGGGAAAACAATCAGGCTGGGAAATGAGATGTGGGCAAAATTTTGCCTGAGAAATGGGACCCTCTTACTCGTATTACTACGCCATGGCCGAGTAGCCTGAGTATCACACGGAGACCCAACTCAGAATCCCGTTTTATTGGGAATGGGTACAACATTACCAGTGCTAGCTCTTCAAATTGACAAGTAAATGGAAGGGTTGAGTACAAAACTCCTTTCAATTTAATTATATAGTACACTTTTGTTTCTCAATTGTAAAGCTGAAATGCTCAAGATATGCTTTACCAAGAAGAGAAAACAATTTTTAACTAAACCAGATTTAGTGATGAATACTTTTGCGTAGTCTTGTTTCTTTTTTTTTGCCAATATTTTGCATTTTTCAATTATGAATTTTATAGAAAAAGGCCAATCCCGTAGGGAAGAATATCATAGTTTTGATATTCCAGATATTTTCCAAACCAACCGGTGCATTCTGAGACTCTATACACTCTATGATTTTGATCCAGTTTTTGGTCCATTCTTAGGCGTTTTTTTCTTCTGTACGCAGTCAGTTATAGCTTGCCAATGCTAGGCTGTGGCGTCAAGTCCACCACTTTCGGGTGACAACGACATGGGACTGAAATTATTATTGGAAAGGGCTTTTAGAAAATCTTGGCCAATTCATTCATCAGTAGCGGAAAATGTGGAGCGACATGGGCCCAACAGTTCCTCCTATTCCCGGACACGTCTCCTACCTGGTTCACTGTTAAACGGTCTGCCAAAGACGAGCAATGAAATGGAAAGTAACAAGCAAAGCCAAATAAAATAAGTGGATCCCATCACTACGGCCGCTTCTGAAAAAGTAACAAGAACAGGCAACCAGGACGAATAACGTCAAAATATAAATGATTGATCAGACAGATCATGTCACGGTAACATGACAAGATGGGTCCATTTCAAGAAAAGTCGAAGCATATATGTTCTGTCCAAGCGCTGGACAGCTAACCGTCATGAACTTTATTCAGTAACTATCCTAAACCAAAGTCATGTCCTTTCTTATATGGACGAATAAACATTTTTATGGAAAAAAAAGAAATTACCATTCCTGGAAAACAGATTGCCTAAAATTAAGGGAGCGCTTAATTGTTTCCATTGGTCCTCCAAGAAAAAAAAATCGCCTTGGATTAAAGTGAATTAAAAAGCAGCCGAACTAGTCGCGGACGGTTATAATAGATCGATCATTTCAATATACTTCGTGTTTTTTCTCCTATACTAGTTTACACAGTCCCTTTGAGCAACGTTCTGAATAAAAAAAAAAACGTTCTGAATCGAATGCGAATCTTAGCCTAAACCATTGTGGAATTGAGAAAAAAAATTTCTAATGAAATTTACCTTCTAATTTTAACCTCTAACTTACCACGGTTTAGTTTATATAGTTATTCTTGCTTCGCCGCTTTTCTTGTGTCGACTGATCTTCAATAGTTGCCTGTATGGGAAACGTCCTTATGGCATTCAGTTTGACGCACGTAAAATGCCAACCCACATATCAATTCGACAGCTATAAATGTACCAAATCTCGATGGGATATTTCAGAGTGAAAAGGCAAAAAGCTTTTGGCTACATGGTAAACATAAATTTGAACTGTTTCATTTCCAATTAAGCAGCATGGAAGAACCAATTTCTAACATTACAAGGGGCATTCCCATTGGAACCGTGTTAATGGGTTCATACATTTAAATAACACCGGACCCCATCAATTTATTTACAGTCATAAGGCACCTAAATTGAGGCATTTAACTGTAAAATATCTTTTTAAGCAGCGGGGAAGCCAGTGCGGTGTCATGAGAGTAAAAAAGCGCCGGATCGCAGGTTACACTTGATAAAACACCCTCCAGTTTTGTCATTAGTAACCATGATATTCGAATCGCCCGTGCAATTTTGAAATCTTCCCCGCCAAGTAATTCCGCAATCTGGTTCACTAGGTCCTCCCCTACATCGAACGATAAAGCCGGGGATTCTTCATATTTTCGCTCCAAAGGTGCTTAGTTTTTTTAACCGTGGAGTGGCCCTGGGTACAAAAAATTGAATCAACCCAAAACGTTATATTACAGTAAAAACACAACTCGAATTTATAAAGGACCCTTTATTCGTGGCAAAAGACGCCAATCGCTTATACACATCAGTAGCACTATCATGAGCCCCTATCCTAATGATAAGCATCTTACGTCTCCTCAACTAATCAGTAAATCTAGCCAAGCAAGTCATGAGAATTAAGACAATGAACAGTCTCCAAACTACAGTACCTTATTCCTTCACATAACAATTCTTAATGGTAAACTATCCGACGGTTGCAAGGAATTGATTGAGTCAAACGTTACTTCTTAATAATAGTTATTCACGCTTTGAATTATTTAGAGATGTCGGGCAGGAAAAATCTAACTTGATTTTTACGGCATTGTATCTCGTAATAGTAGATTTTAATTTAAGAAAAAAAGAAAACACCATTCAATCAGTTCGTTTATTAATTTCCGTTAAGAAAATGTAATAGACATCAAAGCCATGCCAGGCGAAATGGGAAATCGAAATATCTGTTTCCAATTTCAAAACCGACCAAGATGCAGATCAATAACATTTACTAACACTGCTGATTTAAACCAAAAATAGAAGACAACAAACAAATACTATATTAGCATCAACGCCACGCATATGTCGGAAACGTGCGTCCTTAATCTGCAAGACGCGCGGTAAAATACGCGATCCCACGCTCCCTGTTCTTAAAACGTCAAAACTGAAACCAGTCAATCTGACAGTTACGCAAGTCCACTGTTGATGAGATCCGCAGTTTACTACTGCTACTACTACATCAATTTAGGCAAATGCAGATTTTTGTCACAAGACGTGCGTCTATGCGGCCAGCTTGCGTGACATAAATCGAATAGGACTTTCCGGGGGCGGGGGGGGGGGGGGGGCGGCGGGGGGGGGGGGGCCGCGGGGGGGCGCGGCCGCGGGCGGGGGGGGGAGGCCCCGGGCGCCGGGCGCGGGGGGCCCGCCAGGGAGGAGCCGCGGGGGGGGGGGGGGGCGGGGGGGGGGGGGGGGGGGGGGCGAGGGGGGGTTAACTACAGCTTCCCCAAAGCGATTTTAGTGTAGCGCCCAGCCAGTTTTCCAGATGAACACATTCTCTTATAACAAGCAATATTTACACTGATAACTATTTTCTATAATTTCACTGCACAGTAATTACAACTTGTTAGACGGATACTATATCAAAATTCCTATATAAACAGTTACCTAGTATATATACAGTGATATTTATTATATACTCAATTATAAAAAAAAATTGTAGTGATGCATGTTTCTGTGAGTAAAAAGAGACAAAGCGCGAACAAAAGAAATACATTCAAGTTACAAAATAACAAGCCCCTGTAAACGAAGACCTTCAGAAGATTCAATAGTTTAGAAGTTTAAGTACCCTTTAAGTAAACCCTGAAAAACAAAATGACCGCATTGAAACTAGCGATCGCTTCAAAATTGCGATTCTTCAATAGTAACATTAATTAAAACTATGTTTAACTTTTTTGGATGTGTGATCGATTATTTTAGCTCAATCTACGGTTTCTTATGCGCAAATGGGTTAGAATTTTAACAATTTGAAACGACCTCAGCAGTTGTAACGGCTAACCAAAATATGCGTTTTCATGATCAGCTAAAACTGGAGGTAATAACTGCGATATCTTAGCATTTCTAAAGTAATTTGAATTTCATATTTAATCCAGCGACTACCTACTAACAAGCCGACAGCAGTGAGGAAATAGAAAGAAAAATATCAAATGGCGGATATTCTCTTGATCTATCATCATTTTCTCATTGCTAATCTTAAAAAATATACTGAAGTCACTGTGGAGAATTTGTATTTCGAGCCTAGAACTAAAAGTTAAAGGATGTGCACAGAAACATATCTGCTATCTTGACCGCGACGGGCGCGGCGACACCAGAGCACCCAGGCCGGGCGCGCGAGGCACGCCACGCCACCCAACGCACCGCAGCACCGGCACCGCCCGCGCGTGGGGGCCGGCGCCCGCCGCAGGCGGACACGCCAAAACGTACAGCAACGTTTCAGTTTCAGAAGAAAATTGGACTAGCCTAAGACTTTCCAGTTAACAACGACGTTTCAAAGACCGTTTCAGATGTTACGTCGGATTGTTACAATTTAGGACACATTAGTTACCTGACTGGCTAGAAGCCGACCACATGATTTGGCTCATTAAACAGTTCTGGAACTGTGATTTATGTACAACACGGTATTCGGAATAGTGATTGGATTCGCTGCATTATTTTCCAGCCTCTAGTTTCTTCATCTCTTCCTTAATTTCCAGACATTTCTTTAGGAGAACGTCGCTCGTTTTTGATGTGGGTTTCCCGAAGAGTTGTGGGGCGCCGACTTCTCCCCGGCTTATGCGATCAAAAGTGTTCATTAGATCGTAACAGATCGGCTCACTGACAACTGAGGCCTTCTTGTAGTCAGGGTGCTCCTCGACGAATCTGCGAATCCACTGCGCTGTGGTCAGCAGTTCACCTAAAGCACAGACGAAAAGGGTGTCACACATGTTTTAGTCCTTTCGTAAGAGAAACTGCTTAATAATTTCCAAAACCTATACTAAGGATTCCACTAAGTATCTACAAACAAAGACAATGGTAAGCATGCAAATCGACGTGGCCCATATTAACTAGGCGCACGTTTTCCGTAGCATGAAGCGACTACGAATATTGCTTCCCCCCCCCCCCCAACCCCGGATGCGATGCTAGTCCATCCCAAGCTTTCCCTTAGCATTTTTGTAAGGCACCCTACCCACAGCCAGAGCTTAAACCCCTACCTTTCGAAAAAGAGTACCATGGCCTAGCCATTGGGTCACTTACAATTTAAGGTAGAATCAAAATTTAAGTGAAAACTTAGGTTAGTGAAACCTAAGTATAACTTACTCCAGTTTTGTGTACACCCTTAAGGCAACCTTGAACTTATACAAATCATTTTAAAAATATAATATGTTCAGTGTCTCGCTTATAGAGAATACTGTAGTCCAAATCTACTAAATTGTTTGTTGCACAATGACATCCACAAGTGCTAAGTTTTGTTTTAGTTAGCCAGGAAAATTATTTTTCAAGACACTATCTTCTTACTCACCAGATGCCCTCCTCGAGATAAGTTTCAAATATTGGGAGATGGTGCAACGCGTGTCGATGTCGACATCCACGTTGCCAAGGTAACTCTCGATCAGCGGAATGAGTCCGGGAAATTCACCGTCCTAAACAACAATAAAAATATGAGTCACAAAGACTGGCTAACAAAAGAACAGGATGAAAGACGGGATAAGAACAAGTTGAAGAAAACAAAAAAAAAAACAACAACAAGCAAGAAGAGAAATAAAACAGAAAATAAACAAGCAGGATTAATGTGACCTAACGGAGTTTTTTCACGAGATTATAAGTGAGTTATTCGTGATGTGCAAAAATCACCTTCAAGCTAAGAGAAATCTCAAAATAGCAGATTAATTAAGGTGGAACAACACTAGGGAGGCAATAACAGACCATACAGTAACAAGGGCGGTTAAGTCTGGAGAACAAAGAGACGAGAAACAAACGAAGAACAAACACAAGGCTTTAATTAATAAGGCAGTAATTATTACTTTATTTTTTTAAATATACAACATCATTGATGTAGCGCATGAAAGAGTCGTAGTCTCGTTTATTAACGAAAAAAAAAATAAAGAAAACTATTTTGTTCACTGTAAAATCTGTCTTACTGTACCTTGCCGTTGATGATTTTGTCAATGGTCATCAGCTCGAACTCGTCACAATCTGTTGCGCCATTTTGGGCGTCTCCATTAGCCACGGTGGGGCCTTAGGAATGGAAAAACGAGATTACTATTAATACAACACCTACTGAATAACTGATTGGCTGGGCGAAAGTCGCACAGAAAGCAAAAGAATCGTAAACAAATGATGTAGCTGAACATGGTAAAAAGCAAATACAATTGAATCCCGATAACTCGAACCTTCAAGGGATATCGAGAAAGGTTCGAGATATCGGGACTTCGAGTTATTGAGGGTAAAATTAGAAAGAAAACAACCTCTAGGGGAATCGGAAAGGTTCGAGTTAGCGGGAGAATCGAGTTATTGAGGGTTCGAGTTATCGAGATTCAACTGTAGAAAGGTTTTTCACTTCTCGTACAAGCAAGCACCGGAAAACGAAAGCACGCAAGCAAACGATTAGCTTGACAATTTATTTAAAACAAAATTTCACAGTAAAAGTGTTATAAATAACAAGGCAAAAAGCACTTTTGTTCTTTAACACACTGTTTAGTCCCTCTTCTAGATTTAATTCCCAACGACAAATTTCAGGATCAAATACTACATAATGAAAGTTCCCCTTACATCTCTTCAGAGTCTTCCTGAAGTAGAACTTTCCCTGTCGGACAGCATCTCTTTGCTGTGCTGTGATCATGTTCTCGTCCACCTATGAAAAACATTGACCACAAAAGATGTCCAAAATATTTCTTTTGAATTTGGTTTCTCGAGAAAGTAGAAAGAAAAGAGGAATAGAAAAAAGACTACCAATACTACTACAAAGTATCATTACTGGGAACATTTGCAATAAATTATGAAAATTACGTTTTTTGTAAATATATTTTATTTCGATCCGTCAGTCTCTCCCTCACTCGTCTGCTGATAGCACTCAGTTTTTATTTGTAATAATTTCTCACCTTAGATAAGGGAATAAGCATATTGAGGTCAAACGACAGAATGACTCTCGTGAGAAGCACGATGAATGTCACATAGGCGGCATTCTCGAAGTCTGTCAGTTGAACCTGAAAAAGACAAAAGATATTCAATTAAATAAATACACATAGAATGGAAGTGTCTTGAGTTAGCTCAAGGTTTTTCTCCTAGAAAAAAAAAACATCGCGAATCATCTTAAAATTTGCAACCACGATCAGGAAGGAGAAAGAACATCGTGAACAGAGCTGGCGAACATATTCAGTTGTTGATTTTTAATTCAAAGTCGCAATTTAGGTAAAACTTTCTACTTAATTTGGGACACGTTCCAGTGACCCAAGGGAAGATCAAACAAACAAACAAACAAACAAACAAACAAAAAAAAAAAAAAAAAAAAAAGAACTTGTCATCAAAGCTTGCAAAAGGGATCACGTTTAGTCTAGGAATTTGTGTTTGTTTCTACGTGAGAGGGGAAATTTCCGAAATCATAGTGTAACACTGAATGCCGAACTGGATTTCCATGACTTTTGGTATGCTCGGGGTTCGCGCCTAAGCTGATTGAGCCCGCGTTTTTCTGGAGGGACGTTGCTTGGCAACAAACTAATGGCGGCAAGCGGACAAAAGATAGCATTACAGACGAGAAATACCTTGTGTATCTGTACATAACACCTTACCTCAGTGGGCCTGAACTCCACCCTCCAGCCGATGGAAGAGTTCGGGGGAGGCGGTTTGAAACGCATGGTCTGCCAGTTGGTGGACTGGATATTCTGAGAAGCAAAATAAAACATAAATTGTACGATTTTCAGTTTAATTCCTCGTCGTTTATAAGGGATGGACACATCTGTCGACGCGGAGCAACGAATGGTTCTAGACATAATTGGTGGTACAGCCAAGTAGGGGGAAGTAGACTAGAGTGTTTACCATAGTACAGTAACAGTATATCATGAACAAGGGTCTTGCGACCTACAGTCGAATATGTTGACGAGCTTGGGTGGGTCACCGTTTTATTTTATTTGCGGGAACTCTCTTTAAACTCCAATAAACGAATAGAAATATGTGCCGATAGTGAAAAACAAGGTGGTGCGAAGTAATGAAAATGTCATCAAATTTAAACAAAATGTCGACATTCAATTATTTTAAGCAACAATGCTACGTGTAGATGCTGGCACCTACTGTAACAATTACCTCATCTTATTCAGACAATCGAGCAAAAAAAAATCCTGTCATTATATTGTGCGGTTTTTAACTTGGAAAATTCATTATAAGAAGAGAATTCCTAAAATCAGAACACAAAAAAGGGAGTCGGCGGGGTATACCTCAAAGTGATCCGTGTTCTGCTCGTCATCTTCATAGATGTGTTCATGGAACAAGGTCAGAGGATCCCGGATGAACAAGTGCGCGTAATGGCGGGCCAACTGTTCATCGATGCCTAATATTTGGAAACAAAACAACGATAAGAAAAAAGACAAACACCGTTAACAAATGTTGGAAAAGACGCTGTCGAGTTTATCGACTGAGCATTGGTCGGGTCCATCTCAACTAACTAACCATAATATATAATATATGCTACCATCAGTTACTCACAACATGGCCTATTCTGTGTGTCGTATTCACGGTAAGGATTGGGTTTGGTAGTTTTCTAACTCCAGAGGGTAATTCGAAGTAAAGCTTGTACAAACTTCGCCGGCTTAGAACTAACTGGCATATACCTTTAATTCACGGCTAAGCGTCCAGTACGGAGTTCATCGTCTGAGTGTTAAAGGAGCAAAGTCACGGTATTTTAAGTCATTTTTCTGATTGCTTTCAAATTGAAGAAAACCTTGAAATAATAGTTTTCTAACATAGAAAAACAACAAAGGAGCAATAAAAACGTGAAAATAACCAACGATCATCCCGGCGATGGTTTCGACTGACGAAGATTAAGGCGGATTACGAATAACAAACTTGAAAAAAAAAACATGCCAATTTTTTCAAGATGAGTTGTCCGTGACGTAGCGCCTTTAAATGTCAAGCTTATCTTCAGTCTATACGTTTGTGCTAACCAAGCTTTGAAAGAAAGGCAAAACAGCTACTCATAGTTGCTACCACTCAAAAAGTTATATTTTTTAGTATGGGTTAATGCCTATATCATGACAGGAATTAAAATGCTCTCATTCAGTGGCTACAAGTTACTCATGCGATATTTGCAATGTTTCTTACTAACCAGCATCCACTAGCTGCTGATAAATCTCCTTGTCGTGCACCAAGTCAATATCACTGTACTTATTTCCCTCTGGTGACAGGTATGTACTGATTGAGTCATATCGTGACTTGGGGATGACAAACCTGTTTTCCTTCAAAGGCTGCAAGAAGGAAATTTTCAGAAAAAGAAAACAAAATTACAAACATCGGGACGGAAAAAAATCTAAGCCCATAAAAAAGTAAGTACAGTAACGTGTTTCGTTCTGAGAATTTGTTAGTTAACTATAAGTTCACATCTGATCAACAAAATCTGATTCCTCTGTTGACGATTTCTGTTATTCACATCACGAATTATTTTGCAATGAATAGATATTGTAACGGGGGAAAATACGTGTTGATTTGAACTCACAATTCTAAGCAAGTCAACTTTATCAACCCTAGCCGCGCGAATTGGCCTTGGTACTCAACTTTACGACGCAATTGCCATAAGGGACTTCTTTGCTACACTTCCACGAAGTTTTCAGTTAATCTTTGGCAATTTTTTTTCACCACTTTTTGACACAATGGAAGATAGGGCAATTTACTGTAAGAGTTAACGTCAGGGCGGAAGAAGACGCAATCATCAACATTAACAACTCATACAAATCGGTAGATTGCATTTTACGAAAGAGGCTTCTTCTCGTAACTCACCTCCAGACCTCTCTCCTCGGGTGTACGATCATCCACTGAGCCTGCAATCACACTCCAGCGGCAATCAAGATCAGCGAGGTATCCGCGCAGTATTGGAGTGCCTGCAGACAGCGCCATCTTCAGGAAAAGCAAAAGAAGAGACATCTAACCGTCAGTACCAGTCGAGGTGAATTTCGTGTGTTATATACGATGCGTACTTACAACTATTGGAGTGACTGCTGCCAGCTGATCATACAGACACCTTGCTTCGCTGATACTACATGCTTGGAAAGTCATCTGTAATGTTAAATAAAAAGCAGCAGGTATATTAATCAACACACAAAGTAAGATTCTTAGTACGTTGCCTGGTAAAGGCAGTGAGATCAATTTAACGAGTATTTTTAAAGACGTACATGTCAGTTTGGGCACTAAAGACAAACCGAAAAAGGATCACTGAACCAAAACGTCTGTATTTGTTGCATTCAGAGCACTATCTGTATGTACAATGATTGACACTTTAATTAACGAACATGCTTGGAAGTAATAATTTCCGTCTTCCTTTATAAAACCCGGCAAAACAAGGAAACATGTTTCCGTAATTGTTTCCCCGTTTTGCCATGGTTCCATGCCGCGCGGAAACATGGAATGTTTCTGCCGTGAAGCAAAAGCAAATTTTGCTCCTTGGAGACAAAACTGACGCGGGAAACCATGTCTCCCGCATGGCAAAAGTGGGAAACATCGGCGAAATATGCCTGCGCTACGAACGTTTCTGGAGACATGTTTCCTCGTTTTTCCTTATTTTCGTGTTTCGAGAGCTCGGTAACACATACAACGCGATATAGCCAATCATAGCCTGCAGAACAGGCGATTGATTTTTTTCGGGGTTATTGCGAGGTCGCGCGAAGCCGGTTTACCTGTTCTGCAGGCTTAGCCAATCATAACAGAGCTGTTGCCTACTCAGCCAATCAAGTGCAAGACCAGTATCAATCATGATTTGGCTGACAAGAGTCCCAAACTTGGCATCCGTCATACATATTTTTCGCGCGCTTCGCATCCGTGTTACGTGTTACTGTACGTGTTCCCGTGCTTGGCATCCGTGCTACATGTTTTCTCGCGCTTCGCATACGTGTTGCATGTTTCTGCTTCGAATTCTCGTTTATTTATTACCCTGTTCCTGTTCACTTGTAGATGAAGTGCTAGGTTGTGCGATACTCCCAATAGTTTACAGTTTACGTGGCCTGTTGTGAATCAGTTTTGTTGTATGGCTGAAAAGACACTACTTCCACCCGCGCTTGTTGAATTTTATGATTGTACATTCTTAAGGTAAGACATTAATTTTGGAAAGAAATTACATCGTTCAACTTTACATTGCGAATGAAACATGGAACAAACTCAACTTTGTGCGCCTCGTTGACTTGTACTGTAGGCGGACAAGTCAGCAAGCTTGTGGCCCAAATGCTGAGCTAGAGAACAGATAACTACTAATTATCTTTTCTAGTACTCTATTTTCCCTCGTGAAGAATACGGCTGACTATTCGCATCAACAATATGAACATTACCTGAAGGCAGCACATTCCCATGCCAAACCCCATGCTGTCCATATAGATATGATCTGGTAAGGCAGCCTTAGCACCTTCACCTTCCACATCCGGGAACTTTTCAATGAATGGTGATGGAGTGTTTACATCCTTGAAAACTGTCAATTAAAACACAGCCACAGTACATTAATCTATGTGCATTGTTAAAAGTTAAACCCCCAAGACTTTTGGCAACATTGAATTTCTGTTTTAAAACAGAAATAGATGGTAAATGATAGATGGTAACATGGTCTGAGGGTGGGGGCAGAGGGACATTGTAAACCTGAATGATGCAGTCAAACATCTTCGTTCACCGCAAAATTTACTGAGAAGGGGATTGTAGGTGGAGTGGTAACTGCCTTACAGGAGTTGTTGTTCACATGTAAACTGCTGACATGTACATGTAAAAATGTATATCAAAGCTGGTATTTATTTTTTTTTTCTTTGGAGGGTTAGGTGAAGGAAAGCTTGAATTGTCAGTTGTATTTGATCCTAAGTCTGAGGGCAGGAATGGCACATAATTTCAGGCTAGCTGGGGGGAGGGGAAGGGAGGAAGTTAGCCTGTGTGGCAATCGCAAATGATCGCGCTTCGCCCTCTCTCTCGCTCGCACTTCGCGCTCGAACTTCCCTTCTTCCTCCCCTTCGAACGTGGGCCACGCAGGCTAGGAGGAAGTATGCCCTATATACTATAGTCAGCTATATACATTGTTTCCGCATGCATACCATTTCAGGCTAAAGAAATATGGAGGTTGTTTATTACTGAAGTTTGACTCTTCATACAGTCTTGATAAGGTGATGTTGATATTGTAAATTGGCAATGGTAATACACTGTCATACAAGCAAAAAAACACATGCATGCAAAGGGAACTGTGGTAATAACTTACTTGGAACATTGATGGCGACTTTTGAGCCCCTTCGTTCTCGAATGTTCCTGGTCAGGGTGCTAAAATGTGAATGTTATCAAAACCTCAACATTTTATTTAAATGCAATCTTCATGGACATCTTATAAAAACCGGTGGAAATTCAAACTTTGATTATTTCAACAGCTTTGCTTGATTATAAGATGCATGTAAGATCTGTGCTTAATTTTCATGGTTTATTTTTCCAATGGAAAGCCAAAACTAAAGCCCATAATTGTGTACATACATTTGCTTGACTGTACATGTATAGATAGTAGTAACAAAAAAAGTGCATGAAACTGGTGCACAAAGAAGCATATAGCTTTCGAAATTTTGGATTGTCCTAAAAAATTAATAGCAAATTTTCATAGCTTGCATGAGACAAAATGACTGAAAATGTCAAAAATATTGTAATCTATGTCCACTACAAAGCTGGATTTTCACTTTGGGATTCTCACAATGGCCCTATGGTACAAAAGAAACTGTACTGATGATTTCCACAGTGAAGTTTGTTGAATACTCTGTGGACTACAAAATAATTATGTTTACATGTGTAAATGCACTTCTGATACAAACTTTTGATGCAGATAGCTGATAATGCAGCAGTGCTACTGTGTTGACGTACCTGAATCTTGGATGTCCCTGGTAAATTGCCTGGTCAGGAAAGAACAGGGAGCAGGATGTTCCATCAACTGGGGTGGGGTCAAAATTTGGGAAAGTAAAGTTGGGACATCCCAGTCTGAAAGAGTAAGTTAGAAATAACAGTGAGAGAACCAAGACACCTTTGGTAGAATTTTTTTTTTCATATTGTATAAAATGATGCTAGTGTTCTTGAACTCAATGCTGATTATTTTACATTTATTTAACAAATGTATATGTTATTGATGAGAGTAAAATTATAGAAGAAGGGCCACAAAGGAAGATATTAGGCTTTGGCACATCAAGTGCTGCAAGGAAAATGTAAAATATGGCTGAAGACAAACATCTTCCCTTCCACCCTGGACTTCCGTGTGTAGCACATCAGTCAAGACATAATTATTTTATCACAACACTTTTATAGAGATTGAGTTATTTCTTTTATAAGACTGATGATAATTATAAGGTGTAAAAAAAATATTCAGTTGGTGAATGCTCTGGATTGCAGGCAGTAAATGGACTGTTGCCATGGTCACCTGAAGCTGGACACCCTTAAAGTACAACTGATATCACCTTGACTGGCCCTAAACATACATACATGTAATCATGGCTCTTATAGAATTTTTTCCCTGGCTATAGGATTGCACAAGCTGGGCCACATAGACTTTGTGGTATAATAAATAAAATAACATCTTTATTACCTGGGAAATCCACAGATTGACAGAACAGTCTCTCCAGGTTCAGTCAAGGTTTTCATGATTTCTTCACGTCTGTTGGTCAAGAAAGGCTGGATAAGTTCCTCAAAATATGCAAATAAAGTTTTACACAATGGCAAAAGGCAATACCTGGTAATCTCATGCCTAAAAATACTGTTTTTGTCTACAGTACCGCTCAAAAGTAAGTTACCACCCCTCGTCTCGTTTCTCACGAGATGAGAGTCTCGTCTCTCGAGACAAGATTCTCATCTCCCTGCAAGACGCGAGACGCAAGTGCGAGTTGTTTGGGTATGAGAAAGATCCTCCCATTAAAAGAAAAGCAATGAGTGTAGAAACTAAAAAAAAATATTAAGTATAATTTGTATACATGTAAGCCTGCAGTTAGTAATTTACTTCCTACAGTTCACTTTTTCCAGTTTTACCTCAGTTTCATGTTTGCTTCAATCATGTTAAAATGCCTCATGCATCCACCCAATGGCTGGCCTGGTGTGCCTAGTACAAAAATCAATCAATCAATCAATCAATCAATCAATCAGTCAATCAATCAATCAATCAGTCAGTCAGTCAATAAGTCAACCAATTATGAATAATTATGTAGTTAACTGGAGTGATTATCCAATGGAATATGGATTTTGAGCCTAATAGATAGATTTAAAAAAGTCAATAGCTGATACCTTCAACCATATAGCCGGCATACTCAGGTCTCCAAGCAGTCTTGTTGGTGCTGGAAAACAAAGCAGTATTCAATCATAACATCATATGGAGGAAACCTGTAATTTTAATTAGTCAGGTGCAGCTGTTCTGTTCTTCAAAATTACTCTGAAAATCAGCTGACGACTTTTTACTTAGCTGATGAGGTCATAGTATATCTGCCAACTCCCACGCCTGCGAGTTGAAAACTTCAATCTCACGCCAACTCATGCTTACGAACCAATTTCTCACGCCTGGTCGAAAAATGTGAGTTTTTACAACCAAAACGGACACACTTTCCAAAAAAATAAAAATGACGATACTTTCTCCGAAATCTTATCTAGAGTTTTGATGAGAAATGCATTTGGAACAGGGTCGTGTTTATGCAAAACACGCACGTCTTCGGAATACCTCGGACGTCTTCGGGAGGCTTCGGACATTGTCGTATCCTCTTCGAAAATCCTGGCACTCTCAGGATAAAAATCTCACGCCTTTGACCCAGAAAAAGTTGGCAGGTATATCATAGACAGAGATAGACAGAGAACAACAACAACAACAATTTTTAATGCATTCTTACCTTACAAAGAAATAATACAAAAAGTTATTAAATATAGTTAAGAGTATTGGCTGCCTGGAATAACCATAGGGGCTAAGATGAATGATGAACATTCCACAAGTTTAATCAGAATATCTCTTCTCCTTGTTGTTTTTATTATTCAACATATTGTCAAGGTAATGCATTATACAGCTGTACAGTAGATACATACACCTGGCCCGCTTTCAGTGTTACGTACATAGCGGCTTTCTATGAAAATCCATTTTTTGCCGCGCTTAACAAACAAGACGGATCGAACTGAAATCCACTGATCACAGCCCACTAGCATGACCGTCTAAACTTGTGTGCTTATTTGCATGAAACCAACACCGGTATACATCTGTTTTGTTTGGCTCATTGTGCAGTTCCAGAAAACATCCATAGCCACCTCAAAGTTCTTAAAGGAAAGTATGGAGTTTAACTGGAATTTCCAGAGGGGTGGAGGGGTTTGAAAAAAAACGTTCTGTGGGAGGGGTATGGATATTTCCTGGAACAACACATTTCAAACAGCATGTTGAAAGATGATGTTGAAAGATGGATGTAGAAAGATAGCTTTGCACTTAACACTGAAGGCGGGTGCTTTGCAAGATGTCGGACAAATTTTGGCAAGCTACTGTATTTATAGCGCAGGATATCCAGGAATTCCTGACTACAGCTGTATATGGGCATCACTACATGTACATGTTCAATTTAATTGTTAAACAATAACTTACACTGTACATGTAATATGTTATGTATTGCCAGTCTCTTACCTGGGATTTTTTAATTCTTCGATTGTCAAAACATCTAGCATTTCTTTTGCCTTCAGATTGTTGTAAACCTTCTTGTTCTCATGGTCAAATTTTAACAATGTGTATTCCACCTAAGAAATTACAACAAAAATGATTTTAGTGTCTCTGGATAACTAGAGTGGTCAAGGTTCTATCCCTGGCCAGGGCACTGCATTGTGTTTTTGGGCAAGACACTTAATTTTCATAGTGCCTCTCTCTGCCCAGGGTACCGGTGAACCAAATTTAATGCTGGGGGTAACCCTGTGATGGACTAGCATCCTATCCAGGGGGGAATGGAAATATTCATAGTCACTTCATGCTACCGAAACCAGGATAAGCTCTGGCCTGATGAGTCTCTAGGACTGAATTTCTGTAGCATGATGGAACTTGGAGTAAAGTATTGTTACTCCCCCTGGAGGGGTGTATAGTTTATCACATTTACTTCTCAAGAATTTCATTACTGAGGTTTGTTATACCTGGGATCTGTTCATGTCAATACATTTTAATGTTAGCAACCTTGGCCGGGCTGAAAAAATATTACGTGTGGTGAATACTCCTTCAAAAATGTACATCTTGCATAATTTAGCCAAATTACAGGGGCCTTGGCATCTCAAATTTTTCTGGGACACCTTCTCTGAGTCTCAATTTCTTTTACAAGTATGGCTAAAAAAGTTTTAAAATCGCAGAAAAGAGATCAGTCTTGCCAACACGCAGTCTCAAAAGTTACCATTTGACAACCCGAAAAATTATACCACAAACTTTGTTATAAACTTTGTTTATTACATAGCTTATATTAGATTTCCAATGAACCACTAATCATCTAAGACAGACAAATAAATTGTGTTGAGGGTAAAGAAAAAAATTGAATTTGGCAATATTAGCATTGTTTTCCTACGCTTTATCTTGTATAAACTTTGAGCAATATGCTTTCTTCCTCACTGGCCAAAACTAGAATAATTTGGCTATTTATAATTATAACTTTGCATGCATGACTGGGCATTTTAATAATGTTGCTGTAGAGATGACACAGCAGATTATAATTATACACTTAATAATTGAGGAAACAAATGCAGTGACTCGACAAAATTAGTGCACAATTTAATATCAGGGCAAACTAATATAAAAAGACCCTTTCGATCAGATTCCATAGAAAAAGTCTGGTACATTCAGTGCATTCTTGACAGATTGAACAATAGCATTTAACAGATTTTAATATTTGCCCTCCAACACGAGAGAATATAATCGAGGCCAAAGTAAACACAAAATAATTTAAATGTTATGGAGATCTGAGATGTTTGCCGAAAATGTAAAAAAATGATCTCTACTTGAATCCAATTTTTTTATTCCCTAAAGATCCCTTTTAAGCTTGATATATAAGCGTTTTCAGAAATTTAGCTTAATGTACGTACAATTCTCAACGATAAATTAACCTTACACGGGCGATTTAGCTGGAGGTGCTAAAAGCAATGTCGACAATTTTTAAACGTTTTTTAGCAGCATTTGCAAGCAAAGGTGACATGGAAAATGTCAATATTTTGATAGCGTTTGAAGAAAAACACTTTACAATAGTGAAAAACCACGATCTAGCTGTAAGTCTCCATTTAGCTAAAAGGTGCAAAACAACAGATAAATGATTAAATACATCAATTTACGACAGTCAGATGTATTCTGCATATAATTAAAATCGATTTACCTCGTCGCCCCACTTCAAGCAGTCGTTTTCGCGATCTTTCAGCTTATTGTAGATGTGAAGAAACTGCAATATACCGTGCTTCCGAACGTGATCTGCATACTTTTTCGTCTCTGACCAGTCCAACGGCGAACCCAGCGAAAGAAGGCCCATCTTCGATACTCGTGCTGCGAAGACAAAAAACGCAAAAGAACGATTCAATATTAAAAATAAATAAACGTGAACCCGCTTGCAGTCCACTTCAGCCGCCAAAATTTACAAAGACTCACTCTGAATATAAGTCTAACTGCAAAAATCTCGCCGATCGGTGGCTTGTAAATGCCGGCCGACGGAATCCCGTGAAATATATTCTTAGGGCACCACGATTGTTTGTTTATACTTTGCACCTTAAAGGGCTAGGTCACGATTATAACCTATCAGGGTTTCCCAGTCGGGTGGAGTCGCTGGAAAGAGTGTTTATCCCGAGATGAAATCATCAGAAGAAAGTAGCAAATGGCCAGTGACGATAAATTCCGTGTGACCGTCAAGACACATGGGCGACTAATACCAGCTGTGGCGTCACTAGACAAGTAAAACTTACCACAATATTCCAACGAAGGGCGAACAATTCTTTGAAACTTTTTAAAGCTTTTTGTTCTTTGAATTTAGAGATAGAACGCAAAAAGAAATGATAACTTCTCAACTCATTCGCAGACTGCGATTCTGAGCCATTCTGAATTAGTGACCCGGCCTTTTTTGTACCATGACCTTCGAAAGCATGGGGAGAGTAACGAAAGACAAAGTCACGCAATCTTAATTTAGCGCACGAAGCTTGTGCGGAGAACATAGAGGTTATCAATTAGAAACTTGAATTTTAGCCGAGCAGTTTGCTTATCACTACTCGAGACAAATCCTACCAAGACGCTCTGTTTCGATTTTAAAGGAAACAAATTATACGTGCTTTATCATTGTACAACAGCGTGACAGTGCGATATTTGCGCAGTTTATAGAGCGCTGCCGGAAGGCCAGAACTACACTAAGTGCTCGCCATCGACTCGATTTTTCCTTGTTAGCGGTTATAAGCAAAAAAAAAAAAAAAAAAAAAAAAAAAAAATTCTGAACAAGAATCTCACTTGATTTGGAGTACTCAGCAGTACGTATGTAAGTAATTTTGCACTGAAATTGCCTTTCGACAATACGTGTCTCCCACGATGAACGATGATCGATAATTGTTGTATTTTTCGCAACAATTGATAAAGACTACTTATTTCGCTTTCTTATCGTTTTCCCTGGCTTTGAAAGCTTCTAACGTTATCATAACAACGACATCCTTCATTGGCCTCTTCTATGTTTTTCATGTATCTTGTATTTTGACTCGGCGGAAATAAATAAATAATATTGGCCCATATTGGTTGCTTTGGGTTAAGGCATTTTATAATCCAGTCAAGTCCGGTCGCGTAATAAGCAGTTTACCGTAAAATTCCGGTTAAAGCCCGGGCATACAACTTCGTAAGGGGTTTTGGGTGGGCAACACGGAGGGGCAATTCGGGAGGGCAAAGGGAAGAAAAAACGTCGAAACGAGCCTCGGGAGTGTTGATGGATACTTTTTAAGTAAAAACGCACAAAAAGCAACATTTAGCCCGTCAGTACTGTCATCCGGTGAGGGGGATAGGGGGGAGGGGGCATACCGGATGTTTTTGTTTCCAGGATGATGGGCCAAACCGGGGGGCATAAGCGGGGGGGGGGGGGGGGCTATAACCGGAATTTTACAGTATTTTTTCTTCCCTTTTTTTGATGGAGGGGGGGGGGGGGGGGGTCAACCTTTTGACTAATTATAAAATATTGGCTCTCTGGTGGTTATGTCTGCTTGTTTCCCACATGCAAAAAACAGTTAAATCCCGATAACTCGAACCCTCAATAGCTCGAACCTTACGCTAATTCAATCAACCAATCAAAACCTTTATTTAGACACGATGGGGTAAAAAAGCTACATAGCTTGTGGGATCGGGTGTAAATAAAACATAAAGACTAATATTCGAACCTTTTTCGTTTTCCCTCGTCTAGGTCACTTTCCGGGATAATTTTGCCCTCGGTAACTCGAATCACTGCTCGAACCTTTTCCGATTTCCCTTGAAGGTTTTCAGTTATCGGGATTCAACTGCAGCTGCTACTAGACCGAACTTTCCCGAACAGTGACGAACCTTCTTGAGGATTACTTGTACACGAGCAGTCGAACTTTCCCGAATATTACGAAAGGTTGTAACGTCAGCTGTCGCCAGTGAGCAGACAGCCGAACGTGCCGACGCGCGCAGAGCCGTCACGGAATTTTAAAACTAAATCAGAAAAGATATGATCACGAGGGATAACAGTTTGGTTAGAAGTTGGGAAGTAATTAATACTGCATTTTCGATTTGCGGGCAGGACTTTCCACCCCGTGGAAAAAAGAACAAAGAGAAAAGATTTCGCATAGCAGAATGGATTGCGGATAAAAAAAAAAAATTGAACCAAAGAAGCTTATATTTGGGGGCTTATCCTATTATTTTTCTTTGCCCTCTAGCCTATAAGTGAATTCTTTAGGGCAAGTTTACTCTCACAACATTGAATTTAGTAAAGATGTTCATGATTATTATTATTTTTTTTTAACAAAATGAGGAAAGTATTTGCTAAAGCATTCTGCGACACTTTTTTTGGACTACTAGAAAACCATATCCTTTCGGGAGGCACTACGCAAACATTTTCATTGCCTGTCCCCTCCCGTTTCTTTGCGACAGACGTTTCCCGAAAAGCCGAGAAAAATCCAGTAGATTTGATGGGCGTAACACGAAATCATGAAATGTTTGAAATTATTGATAACTTTATGATTTGTTTTGGTTAACTAACTAAGAAGGGGCATGCAATGCGTTGGGTGATAATCCCACCGGAGGAAGTACGCGTACGTTATTTAGAAAATGCTGTGGGTGCATCGTTATTAGAAGAAATTACAAAGATCGAAAAAAAAAATCATGAGCGATAATCATTTTATATAATATTGTGTTAAAAAAAATATAATGATTTTTATAAAAGTGAATGACCTTTACGGAAAATACCCGGAATAAAACACAAATAATCACTGTACTGACTGTACTGATATTTTTTATGAGAGGGGAAGTGCAGATAGATAAGAGGAAATCGTTTACGGATACAGCATATTAGCTCATACTGACGTTGCACAAAGCCGAGGTTTTCTCCCCTATCTGAAATAGTTAATATACCGTTGTCTGCATGTAGGTCAGCTGTAGTTGTCTGGCTACCAACAGAATATGGGGTTCAGGGTCTGCCAGTCAGAACATCGTTCATCATTGTTTTGAATAATTTAAAATAGCGCACCCGCACCATTACTGGGGGGCTCCCGGAACTCTCGCCCATGTAAGCGTTTAGCATGTACGTGACCTCACCCGCAACTACGTCACGCATCACAACATGACAGGTAGAAAATAGTATATAAGGAATTCAAATCCGGTGAAAAAGCACTCAATGAAATCAGTCCTACAGCAGCGAACGGGAGCACTTCCAGCTCTACGCTTCCAGAACCTTGACTTCCCTCAGTCTTACCAAGAACTGAAATGGAAATTTCACTGTTAAGAAGACGCTACTCCACATTGGAGGTAATACTGGAGTACAGTATTGTTACCATTGTATTAGGATGTTTTCTAGTGTTGACATGGTCTGCCAAACTTCTACGGACGGCGCAAAATGGCTGGAATCTGGATTAACGAAGAAAACTGAGGTGGGACTCTGAGATTTTCGCTGGATTATTGGTGCAACAATGAAGACAAGAAGATTCTGCTGCGCAAGATTTTCATTATTTTTAAAACTCTAGCTGTTTGTTATATATTTCTGTGATGACGGAGTTATTTGAGAAGGATGTCCTTTTAATCCAATTATTGACTGCAACAAAGGCCCAAGATTCAGAAGATTTATGGGACGGCTCTGATGTAAGACTCAAGCCAGCCAGGCTCAAGCAAGCTGCAAAATAAGCTGAACTTTACAGCTTACAAAAGTTGATCGACAAGTACTCCTTATTCAGTACGCATTTTTTACCACGACAAGAATCGCGTGTTCAGTAGTCTTTAGTATTTAGTAATTGATCTTTTGAACTCAAGACCTGGACCTTCGCCAAGATATAAAAGACAGTGAAAAGAGGGAAACTGGGTCGTGCTTTATTTAACGAAGTACTCGTTGAACAGAAATTAATTTATAATTACACTTACGTTATTTTTGTATAGATAGGTTAATATCTAAATATTTAGCTGAAAAAGGGAATTTCTAATGTTATCGATCGATAGATATATAAGTCATATAAGCTGACATATCACCCGTACTGAGAAAACTTAAGTGTTTACCCTGCGTGGAACGTAGGCGTTCAAACGGATAGGAAGAAATCGTGGGTTTTTGGGCAATAGCTAATAGGTGCAAAATGTCAGAAACATTCTTTTCGTGTTTGGTACACTTTAGTGACCATAATAATACTCATATACTTCCGCAGACGAAGATGCTACAAATACAGTGTAGATTCAAGGATGAAATCGTGTAAGTTATTTCATATGTCAGACAAAGGATTTTTTTTTCTGCTGTAAAAAATCGAGTTGTATATTTTATTTTAAGATGTATATGATCAAAGAAAAACGAAGTTGGAGTGCGCTGAAAAATAAATTTATAATTAAACATGTTTTAAAATCAGAAGCCTCAGTATCATTTTCGATTAATTCACTGGTGCACTGGAGTATTGCGAGGAAATGCCTACGTTGCAGCTTTAAAGACTTTAAAGGTAATGATCCTTTCCATGCACCCTCCCCCCCCCCCCCCCCCCCCGCCCCCTCCAAAAAATTCGCACAATTTCCTTATTTTCCCCCTAGGGTGTGATGAAATTGGTGAGTCGGAAATGACGTCATGTAACAAATATTGTGGTCCTGGCCGAAAAATATTCTCAGCCCAGGGGGTCGTAACTCGTCTGCATGCCTTGCGGCCCTGTTATCAGCTGGTTGAGATATGTAAGAAGACGTCAGAGTCGCTTACCTGGTCAACCTCGTGATTGACCACAAAAATATTTTTGTGGCCAATCAAGAGGAAGGAGTTCAAACGCTTCTGGAACTGGTCGGTAAGACAAAGTGCCCAGGGGCTGTTACGCTCTATGTTGTAAACTTTCGCCCGAAAATCCCGTTGTCCCGATAAGCTGCCCGTCGCCCCCACTAACTGCTCCTGGGTCTCCGAGGATGGGGTACCCATAGAGAGGCTCAAAGTATGTAGAGCCACTCTGGTAGAACCAGAAGCATTATATGCTTCTGGTAGAACTCAATGTCACTGGGTACGAGACGCTACGGGCTTTCCACTCAGTGCAAAAATATTTCGCTGCGCCTTAATAGGACGAAAACTCTGGTGAGGGGTTCCATCCACCCCCTCCTTGTACGATGGTGGGGGTATGAGTTTGCTTGTACGTCCGAGGGTTAAAATAAACCATTTTACAACTCAAAGCAAGGCCACGACCTTTCGAATCATTAGAGAATAGAGGGGGGGGATTTATCGATGAATGCCGACGGCACAAATGCGGAAGACGGTCTGATAGTCACGCAACTCATGTAATGTATTTTGCAAGATGAAAGTTAATTGTCAAGTGTCTACTTTGGAATTCTTCGACGCCCCTGCCTTTATCACAGACGTGCCGAAACCCAACCTGGTGAGTCTACTGATGATTTATTTTTTTTTTTTTGACGTTTTTTTCCCCCCCCCCCCCCGTTGGTTTGAAGGAAGGTTTATATTTTGGTCCTTCCTAATGCAAAATGTTATTGCTTGGTGACCCTTGCATGGGTTTAACTCTAACAGGCATACAATGCAAAATAATGATGTTAAAAAAGTCTTCGATGTTTTGCTTGAAACATTGTAATTGAAGCCTTTTTTTGCAGCCGTCCATGGAAGCTTAAAAGAATCCCTGTAAAAAATTCATGTTCTGCCAGGTTTGCTGTAGAGGGTGTTTTTAGATTACTACGGGGCTCGAGCAGTTACATTACAATTTTTTTTTTCGGGGAAGAAACAAGAAAGGGCTCTTCCTTAGAAAGAAAGCAGGGCGTGATCGCAAATTAATGGAGTGAGAACTGACAACTGCACACCAGACTATTTTTGCCATCATTTGTTTTTATTACGTCACATCCGTCAAATATATTTTCTCTAAGAAGTTACAAAGACATCTTTATCAGAGAACTCTGCTAGTTTGATGAAACAACCGGGATTTTTCGACTTTATAGTTGTTCTCATAGCCAACAAATAAAAAAGAGGAATGAAACTAAATAAAAATCACAGCCTACTGAGAAAAAAGAAACAAGGAAAAATTTGAAGAGTTTCTGTGCACTGCACAGTACATAACTACCTTATCGCGTACTCCAACGAACCCGGTGTTGAACTAATGCTAGGGGATCTAAAACGTTCCATCACCTAAACTAAATCTACATCTCTCATCTTGAGAGAATAAACTTTCTTTTTGACAAGTCCGGTTCATATGAAGTGAGAAGCAGGCCAAAACTGACTTCTCTGGCAAGCGTCAGCCGAAGAATGCATGGGTCGACTAGACTCAGTCACTGCGCTTATGGAATATTAGATGTTGACGACTCTCTAGATTGTTTGTTTGCCATCTTGCAGTACTATCATCAGCGACTCAGTTGATCTGCTCGCTGCATCAGTGCTGGCAGCATTTTTCCTTGGCTCGGATCAAGGACAAGGCACCATGCAGGGTAGCTCTAATCGTTCAACCGAAGATCAAAGCAAGTGTATTGCAGATCTGCAAGAATCTTTTGAGGATAAGGAAAGACGGTCATGAGTTTGAAGCCGTATTTCTTGTACAACCGAATGGCTGGTGTTTGTGCACTGGTGGTAGTCAACACAATGTTCTCGAAGTGTTGATCCTTGGCGTGGTTGAGCAGTGCATCAAGCAGTTTCCTGGCGATTCCCATTCGTCTACAGACTGGTGATACAGACATTCTCTGAAGTTCAGCGACTCCTGGCTTGTGGCTTTCGTCATGAATGAGTCCCACCATTCCTACAACTTTGCCATTCCACTCAGCCACCCACATGTGAGAGCCATCGCTGGACATGTAGCTCTTCTCAATGTTCTTTAAATCCGCTGCCAAGCAGGAGTTGATGTACTTCCAGCACTCCAGGTACACATCGACATACAACAGCGACAGCAGAACGACGCAAGCAAAGACGTACAGAGGAGCAATCCATAAGTTGTATTTAAAAGCGGCAAGGAAGACAAACACGCTTAGCACTGCAAGAAGCCAACAGTATCTAGGGAAGACTACATGTGTCACAAGGCTGATGAGTTGTTCCATTCCTTGTGTAAATATTTCTCTACAATCTCGATAATCCGAGCTGTTGTACGAACGTATTTTCACTTCGTTGGAATCGGCTGTTGATGGGGACATATTCTTTTGAAGAAGAAATTCTTTGGTGGATGAGGCCATCTGCGAGGAGCAAAGAAAGAAGGACAATTATGACAATGAGGTTGCCTTTTTTTACCGCCTAGCCTCGCGCCACTTTATCAGATGTTTGGCCCGCACCTTGTTCTGTTTAGATAACAATTGTGTTTCCCTTTATAGCCTTTTCATTTAACAAATCTCAGACAAGCTTGCTGGAGTTTCCTTTATCTGAATAATAAGCAAGACGTCGGATTAGTGCGTCTGACTACCCAGGCAGTTCATGCTCCTATATTTAACCAGTGTGTCGATTTGCTGATAACATAGCGTGTTTAACTACAGTCAGTATTCCTCATGCCTGCGGTTTCCAACTGCAGTTTTTGACAGAACGGTCAGCTCTGTTTTTTTTTTTTTTTTATCGGAACGAATATTCGTACATTTTTGCCCGATAAAGTGGTTTTAAAAATTTCTTTTCCTATTTAATGTTAACGAAATAATTTCTTCCTTTACGTGTAATAACAACCGTACAGTTAGCTGGCCTAGTGAACGTACAGACCGTACTACGGTATATCTTTAATTTTCTCCTGTTCTCAACAATCTTTTCACGGAAAATTTATTCCACGAGTTCTGTTTTTTTTTTATAACATACCTCCGACAAATTCAAAAAAATATATACAGACGGAGTCGCAGTGCAAAAACTGTGTACTGTTACTTGCTCTCAACGAAAAAAAAAGTAAAAGAAACTTTTTCCTCGTCTAGAAGGATTGCATGTTTACTAAATGCAGAAAATTCGTAGTGAATACAGTTTCTAATTTATGAATAAAAGAAAGAGTGAAATAAGTTTGAAATATCAAATACTGAAATGGTTAAAATTTGCAGAACGCTGGAAGTCGCTCTTTCGTTGTTTTGTGAAAATCAAGTTTGAACTATCTTAAAAGGGGCTCATGATTGTCCTTTCACCAAATTCATTTCTCGCTCTTGTTTTACAGATACCAGTAATTAAATTCTCTCGTGTTCAGGGTTTGTAAATCACTTGAATCATGCGACGGCACGCAAACTTCCCAATATTGCTTTCCTATATTGAAAGCACAAATGACTTGTACAGAAAAGCCGCAGTCCACAAAATTAGCTAGAACTGAACCAAGCTTAAATTCTCGTTATTTCGGCCACTGATATGCTTCAAAGTCATGTTCGCACCAACCTTAATTCTCGCTATTTAAATGATTTTTTTAATGCTAGCTGCATTTTTATGTTTAATGTTGTAACATTAAAGGAAAAATAATCGTCCTGGGTATGTTTGTTACCTTTATGCGATGTTCTGTTTGATTCCAGAAGATTGCGAGCGCTTTGTCTGGTTTGGCTCTGATTTTCTGCAAAGAAAAAGGAAATTTAGTTCCTTTGTCTCAACTTGTCAACAAAAGAACAGTTTTTATCCAGAAAAACTGACATACTTACAAGCTTGAAAAGCTCTTTTTTCCGCTTTGTACACAAACAAACTCGGAGTTTGCACCAGCAGCTAATGCGAGCACGACAGCTATAGAGCAAAAGACAGAGTTCGCCTTTTGTCTTCCCGGTTATAACGCTGGAATACGTGATCTCGATGCATGCTCTGTTTACAATGTTTACGACTATACGTGCTGGTATTGTAAGTAGATCGGCTCGTGATTGGCTCCTCATCACAGCTTGAAACTCAATGACGTATAAGTGGCGCCTATGGACCAATCACAACGCTTTAAGATTTCAGACGTGATGTTGATTTCGAAATACATAGACCGACGATTGTCTCTTTGTCGCGTGCGTCTCTATTGCTTGTTTACTTGTTTTCTTCAATGTTAGAGATCACGAATACTCTATTATTCTAGAACATCGATTATGTTACATGTTTTTGTATCATTCAACTCTGGCGAAATGAGCAAACCGTGATAAGTCTGACATTTCGAAGGACTGTGGCGTGATTTATCAAATTACGATTATTACGAGTGGGACGAGTTACGCTTGGATGCCCAGACTATTTCGTCAGTTGTAATTTGTACTTTAGATAATTGTTTGAAGTAGTGCACGTACAAAGGCTTAGCGAGCACAACAAGTTACGTTTCTCGCTGCTTGAGCGAGTGGTTTGATGCCCTCTTTCATAGCCATAAGACACGTCGGCAGCCGAGTCTAAGTTTTGAATGGAGAAAATATTACATTGGATACGAGGGTTTAAGGTTTGTGGCACTGGCGTCATGGTCATGTCCGTTATATCAAGTTGCACTATTTGTAACTTTTTCCGCCGCCAGATACAATACAGCAGGCAATATAATATCGCTTATTACTAATGGAAAATATGCAAACGACATAAGAGAAGAATTTATAGTCCATTTGACCGCTTTGTTAAATAAGTATGTCAAACAAGCCAGAACAAAAGTATATAAATTACGTATTTTGGTCTCATTTAGGGTTTTGATCGTGACATAAAACCAGATGTATTTTTAGCCGATAAGGTGTTGTTTAGGATTGCACGAGAAAGGAAATTGAAGAAAAAAAAAACGCCGTAATACTGCGTCCAGCGCGATCAGCCATGCATATTAGATTTAACCTTTCTGTTCCCATCATATGGATCCCCCTACGGGCAACACTTAGTGTCCGTAGTCAATCATGGGAGGCACCCGGGAAGGCAGCGGAGTGAAGCATATTTTAATCGGCAGAAATCCAACAGGCTTTACCAGTTTACGGGCACAAGAATTCCGTTTGCAAAATGATTTTATATCCCTTTGATTTTTTTTTTCAGAAGAATTCAGTGAGCGAGTAATATCGCTAGCGAAGCCGACTCGAGCCATCGCGATATTCCAGCAAACCTGCGATCAGGCTTTTTTTTACCCGCCGCAAAAGAAGAACGCCTGATCGCAGGTTAAATCCCGCCGGTTAGCTTCGCACTGACTAGCCTTCACGGAGGTCGTTTATGATTTACGCCCACTTTAAGATGGCCGCCAACACGGTCATCGACTGGTAACTAGTAACCTGTTAGCTTACTGTGCAGTCCGGTTAGCCTTCTTCGCTCCTTTTAGCTTACTTTTCACTTCGGTTAGCCTACTATGCGCTTTGGTTAGCCTGTTAACGGTTAGCTCTCTATACTTGTAAGAATAACACGATATAGTTAAAATTTACAAAATCTGGAGCCAGCTTCCGGTGGCTTAGTGGTTATCACTCTCAACAACAGCAAGCTTTATTTGCATGACTACAAAAGCTACTTAAAATTAATTACATATTATTTCATTAACTAAGGTATCTAGTAAGTAGAACATAACATAACAAAAAAAAAAAATGAGAGAATTACTACTGTTAGTAACGATAATTGTTCATTTAACTGTGATCGAAGTGGTGCATCATTGTAACGAGATTGTCTCTAAATTCAAAGCATGCCGAGATAAATGAAATTAGCTTAATGCTTACAAAGTAGTCAGTGGAATTCATAAGATGTAATAATAGAGTTTTGCGTGGTAGTAGTCATAGTAATGGAAGTTTGGATTCTATTTAAGAGAAGAATATGTCTCGTACCTGTGAATAAGCTGGGCAACCTAACAAAAAGTGAGTTTCATCTTCAATTTTGTTGCAATTGCAGGAGTTGCATACGGTCGTTGTCAGCGGAACCTCGGACGCGAAAAAGGTCCGCAAGTCCGTTACGAGAATCGAGGCGGAGAGGTAAGGAAGAGGGAGGGAGGTAAAAAGGGAGGGGAGAGAAAAAAGAAGAAAAAAAAAAACAAAGAAAAAAGCAGTGTCCGGGCCGGAAAGTCGTTACGAGAAGAAAAAAAAGGAAAAAGCGAGCGACGAGAGTGTAAGAGAGCTTCAACTGTAGTCTTTCATTTCGAGGTATATTGTCGTATATCTACCTGTTTCGATCCTAAGTTTGTGACAGCGTATTCTCAGTTTTACCAATGTTTTCCTTAAAGGGTTCCTTCTTGTTTAATCTAAGTAGGTAGAAGGGCTTTAATTATTTTTAACAGTGTTATAAAAACTAAGTTTTTGCGAGTTTTGTAGGGTCTGACTCTATAATAATTTATAATAATTTATACATTTATATAGGTAAAATATATTTTAGGTGTTTAATTGTAAAAATAATTAAAAATATAAAATTGATGTTAATGATTTAATTTTGGGGCGATGTGAAATATACTTCTGTTTCATGATATTAATATTTTGTTTAATTTTACAATCATTTAATGAACTATAGTTAAAGTCATAAAAATTATAGTATTTATTTATTTTCATGACTCTAGAGTAAAAACTATTTTTTTCCGTTATCATAAAGATCAATCGATATTTTTAAGCTAAGGCTTGTCTGACTATAGAGTTTTCATCCTTTTGGTGTAGGTAATTTAGATAACTTAGTACCTTCTTATTTCGGCTCTGCATGCAATATTGGATGCCTTGTTATGCATTCTCGCTCTTCAGTTCAACGCCACCACGATGCACCGAGTAAAATTATAGAACATTTTCCTTTTCCTCTTTGATAAAATTCGAAAAAAAAAACTAAGTTTCTAAAGTGGGTGTAAAAAATAAAAGCAATGAATCTTAAACCTATCCTGGAGTCTACTCTCCTTCCAAATTAGACAAGACACTGTAAAGATCTGTAAGAGACAGCCCCCTTCTTAATTTAACCCTTCTAAAGCACACCTGGCTGTTATCATTAACTTGGGCTTCCTGTGCAATAGTTGGCAAGATTTCCTCATCGCTTCATACTTTATTATACATGCAGTTCTCCAGTTGTTAAGAGAAATAAATTGCCCAATTGGGTTGAGCAATTTCTATCCTCCCGACGAGGCGTCTTTCATTGTTCAGTTGAACAATGCCCTTACAATAGTAGATTCTTCCACGCCTCGTATTCTTATGTTATCTCTAGAATTTGGAATCAGCTACCGCCGGCAGCCAAAAATGCACCAAACGTTCCAACTTTTATTAACCATCTAAATGCAACAAACTTTAGTGGCTGCCAATGCAGTTCTTGTTTTTAATGATTCTTTTACAGTATTTTAAAGATTTTAATGTAATAGTATTGTATTTTTTACTATATAGTTTTTTTGAATCTTTTTTAACATGTATTCATTTATTTTTATAACTTAATATTGTCAAACACTTTTATCATGAGCCTCTAGCTCGGGAGACTGGGCAACTACTCCCTGTGTATTTTTTACATTAAATAAATTACCTTACCTTACCTTACCTTAAAAACTATTCGAGCATATCATGTCTCACTTATGCAAAACACGAAACATGTAACGAAATTCTCTATGCTGGATTCGGAGCTGGATGGCAAGCCAAATATTATTAACGCACCTAGCTAGACAACAACTAAAAAAATTTTACTGAACATATCATATGGAACACACAATGACACTCATACGGACAACAACAACAACAACAACAAAAAACAGATAACCATAAGGATAACAAACTCAGACAATCTATATTTACATGTAAGCTTTATAGACAAAAAGTAATTGTTACTAAAACACTTAAATTTTAAATTACCATTGATGAACAATGTTCCCCATGATCAAATCAAGATCCCATTGTGCACACCTTTCTGGAGTGCCCAGTGTTGAAGCGGGAATTGACGGGGATTAGCGTCCAACAACTTCAACACTCAAAGCCCTGCCAACTTGCTTTTATTAGATCATCGTAGCGTAAACTATTCAGGTCAACAACTTTTACAACTCTCTTACAACTCTGAACGATAGATCTTGCTCGCGCGCTTATAAAGGCGCCAAACTTGAGCTGTCAATCAGCTGCCAAAAAAACACTTAACTTACAAATTTAGGCTTACGTAAGTTCATGCGCAGTAGGTTCTATATCCAATTGCGGCTGCGTCGCACGCCACCTTGGCCACGAACCTTCGAAAAAGTTTCTTCGTAAGATATGAATTCTTTCCTAAATTTTAGTAAAAAGTTTTTGAAATCACATTAAATCTCAAATATTTCTTATTTCGCTAAATTTTAATTAATCCTTTGAGGAAAACTATCTCCTCCCAAAAAAATCCCCAAAAATTCACAAAACACAGCAAAAAAAATAAAAAATAGATATGAGATAAGTGAAGCATTTTTGGATTCCTTGAAACGCGAACAAGATCCCATATTAAAGCATTGGAAAAACGGCCTTCAGGTAAAACCCCGCCTTAACCCTTGTGCTGAAGCTTTTTTAACTTAGGCCTCCTACTGAAAGAAGTTGTTCGATGAGTTTTCTCTTAATTTGTCGTTTTGATGATATCTTTCACAGGAGAAAAAGTTCAGATTGCTTTTTTTGGTGTTACATTTTCGGGGACTCTTAGTGTTGTAGACACGTACATCAGCTGAGATAAATCCTATTGTTTTCTTTTTAGCATGAGGCCTGATATTTTACCAAATGTATTAATAGGTCGCCAAAAGTCTATAGAGAGTCTATGTTGCCCGACATGAGAGTTGTATCGTCTGCGAACTGCGATAACCTGACTTAATGCGAGTTAATACCTTAACATTAATTGTCTTTGCAAGTTTCATTGCAGTAAAATTTTGCTTCAAGTATAAAAGAAAAGGCTATGCGGGCAATCCTTTCGTACTTTTCACCGACATTCAGTAAAGTAGTTTGTCATGAAGTCGGCATTCGTCACTCCACTTTCAATGTCGTTGTAGAAAAAAAGTGAGATTTAATTTTCTAAAGTAAGGTCCTAAGTTGAAGGTTTTTATTAAAGCTTCATTCTATGGTAACTGAAAAGATGCGATGTATCTTTCAGATCTGAAGATACCGATGACGTCATGTTTGATGACGAGTCTGTTATGTTTGACGGCCAAATGAGCAAAATTTGACGACATTTAGTAGTTCAAAAAAAGATCATCGGATCTTTCTCAAAGGGCTTTGGCAAGCGTCGGAAATCTTCCCAAAGTTCAGTTGGAAAATGCAATCTGGAAATATTCGGAAATCTTCGAAATATGGTAAGACCAATAAGATGCTTTTAAAAAGATGCTGTGACCTCACAGACTGAATAAAAGTTGCTTAGAATGCAAAAAGTTTCTCAAAATTTGAAAAGTTGACAAAAACGTTGCCGAGCAACTTGTGGACAGCCTTTGATAGATAACACCAACAACTGTATAGAAGATGAAGAGGCTGGGTATTTTCATCTTCGTCACATTGGCGGCATGACATTTCCGATATCAAGAGCTGAAATGTTTAGCTAGGAATGTTTACTTGGAATAATGAAAACTTTTCCAAATAACCATCAGTCTAGCCTTTCCTTACGGACACCTACATGTCTGGAACATTTCACTTAGGGCCTCTTCACATGAGCCAAGTTTACGGGCTGTCTCAGTTACCAGGACGGATTTGACCCTGTTCAGGATTTAGCCCGGTTGACGGGGAAAAATCAAGAAACGAAAGCAAAAGCGACACATAAGTTGCATCCGCGACATCGTAGCTTATTGACCCTGTACTTATAAAGCTAATCGCATATTTCTGAAGTGGAATAGATACAAGGCAATAAACCATTTGGACCACCCAATACGAAGGGAGCATTCTCAAAAAAGTTGCGCCCGGCGACCGGGCTGGAGCGTCAGGGAAATATTCTTCCCGGTTGTCGGACCGGGCAGAAACCGAGACGGTAACCGGGCGGCCCACCTCTCATATGATCACATCCAAATTTTACAAGAAAATAGGAGGAACAAGATCCGGTAACTGGGCCAGCCCGGTCAACCGGGATCATATGAAGAGGCCCTTAGTCCCAGAGTGAATTGATCGAGTTCACATAATCTCTACTTCTACAAGGGTCACCTCTATAATGCTGGCAGTCATCACTGTTCCTTTGATATCCCTATTGCAGTCTTAGCAGCTAACATACGAAGGAAAAAAACCTACACGCATACCACTTGAGACAAATCGCCTGATCCAATTTTGCGGTCTCGTCAGTTTACTTCGTCGTTTTGTTGTTCTTCTCGTCGGCGAGCAAATGATTCCATCCAGTCATAACCCTTCTTACTAAGAATTTTGTAATACACGACTAATCCCCAGCTTTAGCTTACTAAGTTAACAGTTTTAGCTTTCTGAGTTTTTTTTAATATTTTGGGCGCAAGCGGTTGAAATACTTATCGCGTAAATGTGTGCACACAAAAGTTATAATAAAATTTGACTTAGGGCACCGGCCGTGCGGCAGATGACAGCTGGCCGCGGGGGGAGCCGGAGCACGAGGGGACCCCCTGAGGAAGGCGGCGGAGGTGCCGGGCTGGCCGACCGAGACAGCCCGCGAGACCGGCACGCAACGAGATCTGGCTACCGGGCGCCGGTATGACGCAAAGTTGATTTTTGTTGCGTTTAACAGACGTGCCGAGAGCTCGGCAAAACGAGCCAGCCCGGCTCATATAATCAGGCCCTTATACATACAAAATTTCTAGACGTTGGTGATAAAAAGGCCAAGACCATAGAAATTCAATAGTACTCCCATGTAAGTCCTCCGAATGCAAAATGATTTGGGCATTCTTGTTAACTCAGGGTCGGCCAGGGTGGCAAGTGGTATACCAATATATATATTTATACCATACATAAATTGTGGTTCTTTTTTTTTTTTTCGAAGTATATACTTGAAAACATGTACCCAGTATACCCAAAACTTCCCCTCCTAATCATGCAAAATACCAAAATTTGAAAAAAAATAAAAAAACAGTATACTATATATCCATAAAAGTTCCAATTTTAGCGTAAAAATACTGGATACCCAATTTAAAATCATGTTGTATACCGTACTGGACTAAAAGCCCTGGTCTACCCTGTTAAATAAAAAAAAAGGTTAATTAAACGGGTTTTTTTTTACAAACTTTGACGTCACAAATGAAAACTCTTAGCATGCTTAATTTGCTTTGGATAACAACCGAATAATGAAAAATTCTGATAAAAAATGACAATTCACAGGTCTTGATGTGCAGTTTATTTTCAAAAATTACAATATTACAAACGGTGCAAACACGAGTTTTTGAAGCTAATATGTAGACAGAAATCTCTCCGAAGTCTTAATGCACGACCACAACGAGAAATCGCCTGGCCAAGCAATTTCTGTCGTCTCGTTTGTCTCGTTTATTTGTCTTTTTACGGGATCAGATAATTCCATCCTGGTAGAATTCTAATCTTCTTTTCGAAAACGTGGTATTACATACAGCCGACATCCCCCACGTGAAGTTTACTATTGACCTATTCTTGTCAACAGTCTGTTTGACAAGGTATGGATTCTCCTGGGATTCTTAAACGACAAATGTTCATCTGATTTTTTGGGGGCGTGAGAGGCTAAAATACTTATCGTTCAAAAGTCTTACCAAATTTTGACCTATATAGTTTGAATAGCTCAATAATCACAGTAAGACAAAAAGACTAAGCTTGCAGCAGAAATTTGTCTGTATTACAACTTTAGAAGTCCGTGATCCAATAACTGTATATAATATCTTTAACTTATCTTCCTGCTAATTAAACAGTTTGTTTTCTTCCAGAGTTGATCATGAGTATGTGATCAGTACTTCCCATTTTTCTCCACGGGTTTCGTGTGAATAGTGGTTTCATATTCTGTATTGCTCTGGTGCAGTCCCAAACTTCAAGTTCAAACCAATTGCAAAGCCATGGGAACGCTCTACAGTTCTCTTGATTTCAGTGTAGTTTTTAGTTGCAGTCTTAATTATCTTATGGAAGATGCGCCCAGGACGATGTTGACATTGTAAAGTGGCACTTCATCAACTTCAACAAAAGTGAAAGCAACAAGAAAAATCCCACAGTGACAATCACTAAGCAATATTCCAAAATAAATTCTTGTGTTGAAAAGTCTCTGATGTGGCGGCATCTGTATAAATCTCGGGAAGAAGGAGAATTCCTTGCGTTGGATGAATGCCAAGGCACCGACCTTTCCATTTTCACTAAACGTACGGGGACCTAAGTTTGAAATGAATCTGTTATTCTGGGCAGTGCTTGTAGCTTCAATCTGTTGCCAGCGCTTGATTCTTGTAACTTTGGAGGTTAATGTTTTGCTTCAGTCTTTTTATAACACAAAAACAGGAAACACAGGTCACAGTATTATAGCTTCACCGGACGTAAATCCACTTCCGCCGATCGCTATATTACTTTGCAGATGCTCTTCAAAAGCAAGTGTCAGATAAAGGGAAAACATATTTTAAGACCAGCTTAAATACCAAATTATAAGTTTCTTCCGCGGCAGGGACTGATAAAAGCACTAGGTATTTGGATCTGTATTATTAGTCAAAGAACTATTAAATATTAATTGGATTTCTGACTGCATGTGTTTATTCAAGACTAAAATAATAAACACTTGAACCTTACTCAATTAATACATTATTTAAGCACGTGCCTATGATGCCCCTCCTCTGCATTCTTTTTAAAGTTATTATTGCAACGTGTAAACGTTCGGAATAGTTAGTCTCTTCCCTTCTTAAATCGTCACTTTTCACCATAAAACAATATTCTAAAAAAAATGTTGTTGTTATTTATTATTGGCAAGTTATATTCCTTAAATGAAAACCTATGCAAATACTTTCAGGCATTTAAACGCAAACTGATAAGGTCATGTATGATCAAAGCCGAGACATCACTTTCAATTGAAACAAACACGCAATGCAATTTAGGTCTAAAACTACTCCAAATGATCAATTTAGAGAAAAATATGAAATAAGAATATTCAGTAAACCATAACCCAGATGGACAGCTGTGTCATAGGTATTTTCCATGCATTTTATTGAAAATATTGCATGGAAAGTCCATGGTTTCTAGATTGTCCGATGATGACCTTAAAATATCTCCTTTATATATCTCCTAACGTACTGGTCACGTACATGTAACTGAAGTTTCCGTGCGAACTATTCTTAACGCGATTACAAAACATAAATAATAATAAAAATATAAAGATGGAACTGTAAAAGTGAGAAAAACATAGACGAGTCACGCACTAATTCAACTCGTTTCTGTAGCACTGATACTAACATTAGTTTATATCATCTCTGACCTAGAACAATCCACACAGAAGGCTATTTGGTAGCTCGTGCTACACCCCTTTATTGTTTGGTAGGCAAGTATAGCAGGAAATGACAACTTGTCAAGATACAGAAATACCTGAGGCACGCTAATTTGAATTCTGGTAGGTAATCGGAGCAGAAAACTATGTCATGTCACGTGATGCTGCGCACTGATTTAAAAGATATTCTAAGTACCGTGAAAGGGGACATGGTACTCCAAGAGCAAGGCTTTTCGCCCACAAATATTTGGCAAATTCAGACACCGGTCCAAAACCGTGGTTCCACCCTAAAATATGAAGCTCATTTTTATTTTAAATTAGAAAAGTGTTTTATTATGGCCTCTGGTGGAGAAGATTGCTTTTGCTCTTTGCTCTTATTGTAGTTTATTTTATATTAACCTTATTAGCTGGGTAAATTAAGATTTAACGACACCAACGCTTAAGGAAGTAACTGACTATTAATAAAGGATGTGGAATAATTGACCTTCCCGCTTAACTGTATCGATCAACGTGATTTAGCGGAACGAGAAGTGGATGTTAAGGAAATGTAGCTTTCATTCAAAAAGGAAGGCTCTATCTGTTTATATTTCTATTAAAGAAAGCGAAAGCGATAGCAAATATTTTTTGTGTTTTTTAAACGACCAAACTTCCGCTTCTTGGAAAGAAGGAAACACGATTACAAGGCGCACGGTGGTCAAATTTAAGAATCAAAGAACTCAAATGTTAAAGTTTGGACCTACACTTTCCATTCGTTTTTCCTTATTATTCGCACCGTAGTTCTGACAGCTTACTAAGGTTTAGTGTAAAGTGAAGACTTCCTTCTTTGTGAAGCCTAACGCAAATCTTGTTGCCCTTCCTTTAAATAATACGCCCTTTATGCCTTACTTTTATCGTCATCGAAGCATATGAAATAGGAAATTGTGAACAGAATCATTCTGCTATACCGTGTACGTGATAGTTTTGGATCTGAAGAAAACAGAAAAGTGTTAAAATTGGGGCGGTAATGTTTATCTCGTATCTTGCATATTCTGGTAAGAGATCTAGAAATAGCTAGACTTATTAGATAACGAGCTTTGTTGTGTCGGGTGTAGAAATATAAAACACCATTATAAGTGGCTTATGGCAGTGTAGTAATAGCATGAAGATTAACCCTTGTCGGCAAGTCCTTAGAACATGTTAATGTGTTGATCTCCTGGCCATGAGGTAAACATATCCGGCTTACTGCGTGACTGATGATAAGTGAGAATCTAAGGCGACTGAGACAGCTAAGCTTAAGCAGAGTTATCTCTTGCGCGTAAAAACAACAACAACAACCAGAGGGGTGGGGGTGGGGGTACTGCTCTTAAATAAGCTATATAAGGGTATCGTTTTCGAACAGTTTTGGTCTAAAATAGGGTTTAGATTTTGGCCAACTGCGTCTGAAATGGGGTATGGTTTGCGCACTCTGGAAGAAATCATTTTTATGAAGTGCGATTTAAAAAATTCCGTAATTTATATTCATCTTAAATGTTTACACAAACCAAGGCAGTTCCTTGGTAAAGACTAACCTGAAACACGGTGCAAAAGAAAACAATCGTATATTTTGGTACGAGTTTCAGGAAGCGCGCCTCACACCCCTACCCACATTGTCGGATAGTGTCCCCCCCCCCGAAATCCTCTGCATTGTTGAGCGGTTTCTTTAGGTCATACATAGCTTACTAATTGCTGCAGGTCTCACAGTTAACACGTAAATCGTAATTTATTAAATTAAAGGCTATTAAAAAAAGTATACGATTTCTGAGAACATTTCAAAGGTGGTGTTGTTTGAAAACTAATCAGAAGCTACACTTAACTGGTGCGAGTTTGTGTTTCGTGTTCTATAGTTAACTAGTTTGTTCGGTTTATTTCACTTCTTTGGTGTTTTCAACCTGAAACTGACGATAACTGTACGGTTTTCGTCCAATTATTTGAAGATTATTTTGTATATACCAAATAATGAATTCTAATATCTAAAACATTTTTTTCATAGCTCTTTTAGCTCGACTTTCGATGTTGGTACCTGTCGCAGTCTATGATCAAAAAATAATAATCCAGTAATCTGTCCCTGTTTATTTCCTAGGATTGTCCAACATTATCGTGGGTGCAAATAGGAGAAAACTGCACGCAGGCTCTCTAACACAGACGTGAATGCTGCTGAGCCTTAAATGTCTTGGAGGTGTTTTGCAGGTATCGGAATGACTGGTGCCGAAAAATATCGATAAAGAGAGACGTTAAAGTGGCGGTTACACAAAGACCACTGCCAAGCTTATCCATCTCGCAATCGCGGACCTCCGAGTCCGGAATAGTATGTCCTGCGGTACATTGCCGTAGAAGCGAACGCAAGAATTACAAAGAAAATTATGGAGAATGAAATTTTTATTAAATATTTTTGAACCATTAGGACCACTCCAGGTTCAAAACTAGGAATACAATATGCTTAGAAAAAGAAATACAGTTAATAATAAAAATTGAGACTTTAATTTTTGTTTATACGTTTACTGTGTATCAGTTGGTCCGACACTATAAGGCGTAGAGGAGAAATGTATGGCGAAAACGAAAACTATCACTAACGACGAATGTACGAATCGTAATTAAAAAATATGGGTTTTTTTTTTTTTAAATCAGCATTGAACAAATCAGTGCTGACAGTTATTGGCCTAGATCACTGTACTTACTCAGCTTACTCGTTTCGATTTTAAAGCCTTGTTTAAGCTCAAGTCAAAAGAACCCTCACTTGCAATATAGATATAACCGTATCAAGAAATGCTCTATTGTTCGGTATCAAATTCCTCCGCAGCTCTTGAAACAAAAGCCTTTTTTTTTCTGTCGGGGGGCAAAGTTGAGGGGGGGGGGGCCGACGATAATTTTTTGTAATAGGGAGATTGGGGGGGGGGAAAATTAAAACCTGGGGGGGGTGTGGGGGGGGGGGGGCCTTTTGAAAGGTTTCGCACAAAGATATTCACTTAGAGATAACAAAAGTTCTTTCCTTACATGAAACAAAAACAATATAGAGCTAAATAGTAATGATTAATGTGGTCGCTTGTAATCTTGGCATCCAGACAGAATTTTATTGACCAGCTTGAGTAATTAGCAATGCTTTCGAATAGCATTACCTTCAGATCTCCTGAAGATTAGGTAAATGCTCTTTAATCTCGAATATCGATGAGTGAAATATACATTTGGTGAAAGGTCTAGTCAACACCCACGCGATTTAATACAGTTGGCCATGGCACTCGTGGCATTCATTTGCTACTAATTATTTTGTTTTGAGCTTCTTCATAAGCAGTTCTAGCTGTTTGATCACTTGTGTCCCTCTTACCACTAACTACTTGAGTCGTTTTTTTTTTAATTTCAAAGTAATCTGTACCTAGGAAGATCGTACCTTCCACGTATGGATATTTTAATGGCACCCCTTCCCGAATTTAAACGGCTAATACGTCACTGTTAAAGCTCTGCCCGACCATCGACCTTATATCCATTTACTGCTATAAGGTGGGTTGAATGGCATCGATGTTACCATAATAGCAGGACAGTGATGACATCAAGTAATTTACGAATTACCAATTTTCTTGATATCAAGACATTTACTTCCCAAATAACCTTATGTCTCTTATATCCATCGCCTGTATAATTGAAAAATGGGACACTTGCTTACGATGGTGGGATGCCCCCACATTTTCAGTCATTTGTCAATTTGCCTTTACAACTGAAAGGTTCCCATTTATAAACCAGCCGTGTAGAGTAGCACTGTGACAGCTACATATCAGGACTGGGGCATGGAACTTTCAATACGGGGTCACACATAGATTTTCTAAAAGTCTTTCTTTTTTTTTTTTTCGCGCTTCGCGCTCTGTGTGCTCGACTTTTAAGCAAGTCTGGTCACACACTGTGCCTCCTATAAAGGACTTGTGATAATTTATTAGTTGGTCATTGAGACAATATTCAGAATATTGTTCAGTGACGAGCATCATCTATTAATTTGTATTTCATCAACCTTTTGTAACAAACTTAGTGAAACTTGAATAAAGAAGTTAAATCACGTGACGTACATTATGTCAACGTTCTATAGCTCAATTTCTCTTACTTCAGGAGCTATAATGGGCGGGGATTGTGGCTTCTGCTTACTTAAATAAGTGATATTTCTCCAAAGTGGATTGCTCAGTCTTGCTGTGAACATCTCAGTACGAGATGGAAATTAGTATCGATGAATGAATAAACCCTGAGAACTACATGAAGCTTATTGAGAGTCCAGATGGAGATTACTGACGGCAGACAATAACCCAAATGCTAAACGACTATGATTTCACACGCGATTGTAACTCTTTCACTATTACAAAAAAAAAAAGAAAAAAAAAAAACATTTAAAATAACAATTTACGTTGATGTAATGCTAAGTTGACTTCTTGTTATTCCCTTCTAAATCTTGTTTCATTTTAAGAGACTGAACACTATGCTTGCATGCGGGGATGAAAAGACATGAAAGAAACTCGTGTAGCTAAATGAACTTTTGGATGAACTTACATAAAGAGCACCGGTCACCTTGCGCCAAGCACGTACGCAAACTTTAATCTTGGCTGTAAGACAGATAATGATATTACAACATAAAGATTCTGTTAATCAGCTTGAGTTGTGGGCAAATGATCCATTCTTCTGGTAACGAGGTTATGTGCAACTTAATCTTGAATCACGATGAGTGAAATGAATATAGTAGGTCAAAGGTTTAGCCTATCTTTTCTCTCATATTGTGTTTAGTGCAGTTACCTTCTATAATAACAGGGGCAGTTGAGCTCAATTGCATGGTTGTAACTCTTCAGTTCTGTCTGCTTCGTTAGTAACGGAAAATAACATTTAAAAATCCATCAGATCTTCATGAGAAATAGCTTTGCTGCCCATCACAATTCTGCTTTATTTTATGCAGCACGGTAGGCGATATTGACCTTTATTATCCGTCACCCGTTTCCCTTTACCTCAATTTTTTCAAGTTCTTGAGCTATTGACCATCTGCAGGCACGAGAGACACGCTATGCATTAAATTTCGCTTATCGATTAGAAAGAAATTCCAAATACAATAACTTGAGATAACTTTGTTAACACATTTCAGTGATTTGAATTTGCAAGGTGTGTGTCTCTTTTTGTCCGAAATTAAGGGAGAAAAATTATTTGGAGTACTAATCACGCCTCCAACATGCAAACAGACAATTGCAATCTCAGCAGACATTCCATCACGTCCTGTCAGAATGTGCATCTCTTAAAAATGACGAGGCCGAGTTTGCTTAAATTAATTGGACATTATGCCCCACAGTCTGTTCTTCAACTGCTGTTGACACAACCATTTTTATAGGCATTTTAACCTGCACTAATTCTTGTTACAACTAAGGCAAACAAAGGGGAAAGAATAGATATACCATTACGATAAGTAGAACAGTTGGAATGCTTAGGGTCGTGTGAACCACTTGGACAATTGAAAAGGTCTACAGATAGTTTTTTGTTATCTTTTTGTTTAAGAAATAAAAGTACCTTAATGGACATTTGGCTAGACATAGATTATTAAAGAAATTACAAGTCTCCCAGCTGTTGCAACTATCATGTCATTTTACGACATAGTAAATTTGGTACAGTCTGAGTTTGATCGATCTTAGAAATCATGCGCCTACAGCCACAGATTTTTACGAACTAAAGTTTTTTTATGGGTATTTACAAGCACACCTTTTTGTAGGTATTTCATTTTCACTAATATTGACCATTTCTTTTAGTATAAGGGTGAGAAGAGAGACAAAAAATGAATTGACTATGTTTTACTGGTTCAAAGTACAAGCCTAGGTAGAGAATTGGAATGTTAATGATCTGGAGTTAAGGGGTATCACTTCAGCAATTGAAAAGGTCAGTAAAAACATCTTTGTTATTTGATTGCGAAATAGAAAGGTTAACGGATAGTTGGATACACCTGTTTTATTGTAGACATAACAAGGAACACAGGTTTTTCCACAGTTTTTTTTCCTTGGAAACTTTCCGTTTTGTCCATGCATGCAATAAAAACTCAAAATGTGCTATATTGTTTATGCATGCAATGCAAATTTAAAATAATGTGCTATTTCGCCGTGAATTTTACGTTTTTTAAAGTAGTTTTTGCAGTTAAATATCCTTAATTTTTTCATTGTTGGTGGCGAAGGTTAGATTCACTCCTTTAGTTACAACGAGAATGCGTTGACACCTAGTGGTAGTCCTGTCATCACATGTATAAAGTTTCAGTGGTACACTTTAAAAGCACTGCTCTTCCCCCATCACGTTTATGAGAGAGGAACGTTTTTCCAAACTGCCTTCCGGACTAAGTGCTGCACAGACATAATTCAAGTTTATTTACTGAGGGGCAACTATGGACCAACCACTTCGTCTAAACTTGACTACATTTACTACTAATCAGTCCAGAACTCAGAGACTCATCACAGTTCAAGAGATGCTACTAGAGTACAGTTTGGTCATCATTGTGCTGGGATGCTTTGTCGTGGTTTCACTGACTTCAAAAATAGTTCGAGTGCCTGGAACACCTGAAAATGGAGTATCCTGGATAAGTTTGCAGTGAACTTGAATTGTGTGAGCAAACACTGTCTTTTAAAACACTTCCAGAGTTTGGGGCGCCTGAAGATAGGGTATCCTGGCCTATACAGATTGAGGTGAACTTGAATTCCGTGAGCGAACACTGTCTTAAAAAGTAGTCCCAGAGTTCCATCCGAAGACTCCTGGAGTATCCTGGACTATAGAGATTGCAGTGAACTTGAATTGCGTGAGATGAATTGCATTTTGTCTAGGGCTGCTATGGTGCAAATGCGCGTGTATAAATTAAAACGCTGAAAACGGCATTTAATTTGGCAAGTGGCATTAATAAAGTATCTGCGGAAACACTAGAGGAGGCTAATCACATGATGAAGAACGCTTGGGGCTATAGCACAGTTTAAACTGTGTAACATTGGAACATTTTGTCATAATTTATGGATCACTGTCGATTGTTTTGGCTTCAGTGATAACTTTTTGCAGTATTATAATAATTTTTTTTTTGTGAGTGAGAACAATAGAGTAACCTATTGACTGTAAAAAGCAGACTTTTACCGTATTCAATTGTTATCAATCGTTTACACTATTTAGATTGTTTCGGAAAGGAAAGGAATTTAATCAACCGATGTCAAACATGGTTTAAAAGGTTTGAATGGTCAAAATATTTCTCAATAAATAACTTTTGTACTAGGGCGATGGGAAAATATTAGCATATACTCTATGTGTACTAGATACTTAAAACATTGCATTGTTCTAAATTCACTGGTCATTGTGTTAGCAGTTAATTCCTCTAACATTCGCCCAACTTCACAGTGAGGACTTTCCATGTATTTAATTTGGCACCCGTGAAAAGTATAAAGTTTCATTCATTATTATCTCATTATGTGCTTAACTGGTGAAGATGTTAGTACGTGTTCTGGTGAAATTGTTTCCTAAGTAGTGAGAGGTCCTCCACAACCACAGGTCTTTGTGGTCAAGACCTGGGGAAAACTGACAATTGGTAAATGTTGAAAGTTATTTCTAATAAAGAACAGATACATAATTATGGACAAGGGACGATTTTTGTCGTGTGACATTACATTATGTCAATCATTTAGCGTTTTATTTAGCGTTCTATCATGTAGCAATGACGTCAATAGTCTAGTAGCTTTGTAACCTGAACAACCTTTTAAAGGTCGTGCATTTTTAGGAGTTTTTTGAACTCATTATCGCAGGAGAAGATCATTTTTGAGACGTACTAGTGTTTTTTACTGTGTCTACCAATAAATGGGTTAATGTTGAGAGAGACTGATGTTGTGTCTGTCCGCGTTTCCAAAAATTTCATTTATTATTGCATTTATACACATCACGACCATAGCACTGTCCCGAGAAAAAAAAACAATTACCAGGCTTATTCCCTTAATAAATTTCTATTATTTTCCCATTTTCGAAGCTTTGGACACGTCCTAAATTAAAACCTCGAGATCTTTATTAAATTCGGTAAATTAGATAGAAGTGAATTACAGCTGTCGCAACAAACATCCTGTCAGTGTAACGAAGTGATACATATGTTCAATCTGAGCGAGTCTACATGAGTTCCATCAAACTTCGGAATCCTGTACCCACAGCCACGCTATGTTCTAGAACAACTGTGGTTTCTTTTCACTATAAGCCCTGTTGCTTTTTCTGTGCATTTTATCTACTTGCATTTATATATATTCATTTTCATTTAGTGGAAACAAAAGATGTATGGACGTATGCTATACAGTTACAAAGTACAATAGTAGTAGGCAAAAGGTTGGAATGTAAGGTGGACCACTTCGGTAATTGGAAATGTCAACAAAAACATTTATGTTATTTGATTGCAAAATAGTTGGTTAAGCCTGTTTTATTGCAGACATAACAAGGATCCCAGCTGTAGCAATTTAACTCTTACAGTTTCCTTGAAGCTTTCTATCGACAGTATTTGCAATGAAAACTGACAATGGATAAGTAAAGTACTTTCTGTTGAACGGTCAAGAAATAATTTGGTATTTTACCTTGCATTGTAGACCATTGTATGTTTTTTTCAACTGGTTTTTGCAGGGATCCATCCATAGTACTTACATTTTTTTTTCGCGGTTGGTGGCCAAGATAAGACTCACTGGGGACTCACTTCTTCGGTTGCATTGAGTATGCGTTGACATTCTTACTAAAAAGGTAGTTGTTATCGCATGTATACAGTTTCAGTAATACAGTTAAATGCATTTCTTTCCTTCCTATCACGTTTATTGAAACGGCATTTATTTTTTTTAATTGCCTTCCACGCTAATAAGTGCTTTACAGAGGTCAGATAAGTTTATTAATTGAGGAGCAGCTATGGACCAACCACTGCGTTTTACCTTGACTACATTTGCTACTAATCAGTCCAGAACTCAGAGACTCATCACAGTTTCATTGTACTGGCTTTGTCGTGGTTTCACTGACTTCAAAAATAGTTCGATTGCCTGGAGCACCTGAAGATAGAGTATCCTGGATAAGTTTGTAGTGAACGTGAATTGAGGGGAAGGAAGTTCATTTCGTGTACTCTTTAGCTTTATTTTTACATGTGTGACAAGGCTGAAACAAGAATACTGAAGGAAGTTGCATTGACAGGTATATTAAAGTGTTAATCGCTAAAATAGAGAACGTTTGAATTCTTCGATACGTTCAATAAATTATTTATCCTGCTGTTATGAAAGGAAGAACAAAACAGGCCTAAAAGTGTCCAGTAATGAACAATTTTTATGATCAATGGATAATAGATTGTGTTCGCTTCAGTGGCAACTTTTTCAAATCTTTTTTTCTTTATTGTGTGAAAACAATAGTGTTAAGATGATGTATGTCAGCTGTACCAGGATTAGAGAAAATATAAAATAAATGTAAGTACTTCGCCTGTCTTATCAGTCTCATCGGTTATGCGCCAAATTTCATTAAACAAAAAAAAAAAAAATTCAAAACAAAAACAAACAACAAAAAAGCAAAAAACAAAGTGTAGCGGCATTTGGCTAGTCGAGTATCAATTTGGTTTTATTCTTCACCAAACTCAGTTTAAGTGACTGAAATTTGCTAAAAAAATATATGTACTTGAGGCGATTGAACAATACTGAAATTTCTTTGATAAAGCAACTCATATTTTTTCGAATAAAACCTAATATAAAAGTCTCAATCGAGTCAACAAACCTAACGTTTCCAAATAAAATATAATGATTTTATTGGATCAACTAAAACCGATTCCGGTCCTGAAACGGTTGGACTGCAAACGAAAACGTGAATCATAATAAAAAAAAGAAAGAAAACGCTTCTCGTTACATAGTAACGTGCAACTTTGCATTGTTCTGAATCCAGTGCTAAATGTGTTATCAATTAATTTCTCAGACATTCGCCAGATAGAGAAATGGTAAATTGTATAAATTTGTCACACAGGAAATAGAAAATCACCTGGCACGTGATTCCTTAAACACCGGTTTTTATTTCCGGTAGAAAAATTCCCGCCTTCTCCGGGTCACACAGCGTATTTTGGAGTAAGTAACAATAACTCCATGCCCCCCACCGCTGAAGTCGATTTTGTCGACCTGACGCCATTGTGTGTGTGGTTTGATGGGCCGCGCATAACAAGAAAAGCAAAACTCGCACTTTGGAAGAATTTTCTACGCTTCTTTGTGTTGTTATCGTAATGTTTACTGGGGCACCCGGAACTAAATGGACAACGACAGGAAAGAGAAATTACCGGAGATTACGGTCCTGGAAATTCTGTAGCGATTTGACCAATTTCACGGAAGATATTTCGCTTCGAGTGAAATGCTGTCGAAAATAGTTTCCAGCCTTGGAAATATTTTTAAAGTACAACGTGTTCAAAATTTCGCAAAGCAATAACTCGTCCAAATCGCTTCAAATTGGCTCGAGGAGCTGGCAAACAAGAATAGAACACGAAACTGCAACAGTGTAAGTCAATTTTATTTCATAAAACGTTCGAATTTCTATGTCGTAAAATAAAACTGTTTCATTCCCATACAAATCCTTATAAATTCGAGTCTTAGTGTACGTGAGTTTTTGTGGCTCTTATTTTTTCCGGGGTTTTTGTCCTCTCTCGTTAGCTTGGGCTGCCTGTGTTGATACAAGCACCAAACTTTGTGGTATTACAAGCATTGGTGTACTAATCAATTCTTGATATAGTGCCAACGTCAATTTCCTATTTTCATTTAGTAAACAGCAATGAAATTTTCAGCCGAGAGGCCCCTCCCCCACGAAGTTCTTCTTCTTGTACTTTTATAAACCTTTTATTGTAGATTTTTTATTCATAAATACAGATGTGAATGCTTTAAATTGGCCTTATAATTGTCATTTTTTACCATCTGTTTGATACCAATAATTTACTAGGAAATTATTGCATGGGAAAAGATTTTTCGTTCCCCGCCCTCTGCTCCCTGGCGTCTTTCGTTTTGCGCTAGCGTCCAGGTCTCTCCCGATCGGCGAACCGTTCGCTAACAGAAGAAAAATAGGCAAATATAGGGCTGTGAACAGTCTAAATTACAGCATTTCATTCTAAATTTTGTACGTGCGACTTGATATCACTTCCTGACATAATAGTATTTGTCTATAAACCAGGACAAACAAATATTTCACGAAATTTAATTGATTTTGATAAATTACGGTTTCCATGGAAACCGATGTTTTTCGGGCTTGGCACTATATCTGAAAAAACTTCTGTTGGTGACTACTTTCATTGTGCCAAGTTTCATGCTTGTATCAAAAAGTGCACAATTCAACTAAAATTTCGAGCTAAGCCGCCGGACTAAAGTTGGAGGCATGGAAATAAATTTGTGGATTTTGCTGATATAATGCAAAAATATTAGGTTTCCACTAGCCCACCCACACCCAAAGACAGGCGAAGTCCACAAGAACCTAATGTACGTGAATTGAACACACCTTGCCGTAGCACCCTGCTCTAGGCATTACCAGGCAAATCTCTCCCTGCATCCAGAAGAGTATGATAAATGGTATGACTGATATGTTTCCGCAGTGGACATTTAATGGGAGAATAATGAGTACTGAATAAGCGAAGCCCAAAAGTTCCCTTATTCTGCGATCTAAAAGTGGGACGGCTTCGAGTCTACAGTAGATATGGATAGCAAAAGCAAAGATGCTTGTTTGGAAATCTTATTGTGTCGTTTTATTGTGTGCGCAGCTCACGGTTTTCATCAAACTGATAAGAAGCATTAAAATCGGTGTTCCTTTTTTTTTTACTAACGTTCCTAACGAAAATTACGCTCTCTCGTAGCCCTTTTTCCGTTGCGTTCATTGATTATTGGCCACGTTTAATTTGCTCGGACGAACAGCATGTAGAGGTAAACCACTCCTGTCCGCGTTTTTAGCAAAAGCAATTGGACGAGATCCTTTTTGTCCAACACGTGCTAATTTCCGGGATTGGTATAGCTTGGTTTCTATAAACTACTCAGAAATAGGACATCAAGTATCTTTGTGCTCTAAATCTGGTCTGTTTTTATCTACTAAGCCAGAAATATCGCAAAAACACAATTGCAACCGGATATATGCATGGTATCGAGCTATTTTTAAACCTCAAAGAGGAATCATTAGCGACCTGTATTCAGTTACAATATCATCACGTACTAGTTTATTAAGGGAATGCAAATTAGGAATCTTGACGACATCGCCTTCTAACTTGTCGTACCGCAGGGCGGGAGAAACTGGGACGCTTTTTTCTCTTTTCGTATCTTGGCCTGCTGCACTTTTTTCGTCAACCAGAAGTGAAACTCTTTTTCGCTCAAGAGTAGCTTGCAAAGTGAGTTTATATATATTTTCTTGTCTTTATTTACGTTTCCGATCTGACATTTTTATCTCGCACAAGTCGTCATTGTAACTTTCTTAATATATCAACACAGTCTCCGCCAGCACTGTGGAGATGTTGAATGCATATGCTAGCCCAGAGAGGACAAATACATTAGCATAATGGAATAAAATGAGAATGTAAGTACAATTTTTGAACTGTTAAAGTTCGTTGTCGATTCAACTGCCAATTGTCCATAGCTCCATAGCATTTTTTAATCAGGTAATTCATGTTTTAAGGCTTTTCCTTCCCTCAAGATCAAGATTTTGCCTATAAACAAAACAAAATTCTGGTATCTTTTTTTGTTAACAAGTTTATTGTTTGCAGTAATTTGCTAAAGAAACAAGGACATCAGCCGCCTTTTTTTAACGTTCTTTCGAGAACACCGTTTAGTCAAAACTTCATTGTTGTCTGTTTAGATGCTCAGGTGTTCGATTTGAAACTCGTTCTGTTTTCCTAGATTGCTGCTGTGAGTTGAGGAACATCATGGTTCCGTTTGATTGTCCTTTGTATGCCATTTACAGTAAGAATAGAGTCTTAACTGAAGCAAATGCGACGCTGCCTCAAACATCAAGGTACAGTAAAAATATGCAATATGCCATGACAGTTGCCAATTGTGATTTGAAGAAATACTACAGGTTAAAGCTGTTTCCGTCGTCTCGGTGGTTTTTTTTTTTTTTTTTTTTTTTTTTTTTTTTTTTTTTTTTTTTTTTTTTTTTTTTTTTTTTTTTTTTTCAATTAAAAGTGCCAGAAGCAATTGAGACATGATACTTGTTTTGATCTTGCAACAGTGATATCTAAGTCAAGTTCTTCTGTTCATTCTCTGTAAAAACCTTATTCATCTATCTTTTAGACGTTATCTGCGGAGTTTTCTGAAGTAATAAGTGGTGGACAACTCTCTTCGATGGCAAACGACACTGTCCGAATAAGGGCGTACAACAACGCAGATCTTCAGGACTGCCAAGAGATTTTCGCTCAAGGTATGAAGCAGTTGATCAACCTGGTAGCACGTGTTATCTTCCCAAAGTACCTTCGGTTTTTTGCAGCACTGAGCGTATTTGTTCTCGCCGTTCTTGCTGCATTACAGTGGACGGTGACAACACGTCTTCTTTACATATTTACCTGTTTCTTTATGTTGGCCTTCTTGTATATCCGTGTTTATATGGAGTGCTGGAAGTTCATCAATTCCTGCCTTGAAATGGATTTAAAGAACATTGAGAAGAGTTACATGTCCAGCGATGGCTCTCACATGTGGGTGGCTGAGTGGAATGGCAAAGTTGTGGGTATAGTGGGACTCATTCATAATGAAAGCCACAAGCCAGGAGTCGCTGAGATTCAGAGGATGTCTGTATCACCAGTTTGTAGACGAATGGGAATTGCAAGGAAACTGCTTGATGCACTGCTCAAACACGCTAAGGATCAACACTTCGAGAAGATTGTGTTGACTACCACCAGTGCACAAACACCAGCCATTCGGTTGTACAAGAAATACGGCTTCAAACTCATGACAGTCTTTCCTCATCCTCAAAGGATTCTTGCAGATCTTCAATATTTTTGCTTTGAGATTAAGCTGTGAGTTATATCGCTTCTGTTTTCTTTGAAATGCTGCGTGTATGCAACAAGTAGGCCGGCGCTTTACGGTCAGCGAGTACTGTGTGCGATGCGCTATGTGCGAAAACAAGATTCTGCGAAATAACGTTAACTGTAATATTGATCGATTCGACAGAAACTTTCAAGGACGTTTCTTGCGTGAGCAGTGCAGCAAACTTGTAATTTGTTAATTACCCCATATGCATTAAAGATGTCGAATGAAAATAGATGTTTGCTCAAAACAAGAATATAAGCAGAATTATAGCATGATTCACAATCTATCTCAAGCACCCGTTCTACTCACTAAAGCATATCTTTCCTTCTTCATTTTATCGTTCTAATTTTAAAACTTCTCCTCCTGGTTTTAAACATACATCCCACCAGAGTCAGATTAAAAGCTGGCTTTTCCCACCCCTGACAAAGTTGTTTTTCTTTTAATTTGCCTCGCTCATGTTGCTACCCATCTTTTATTTTATTTGGTGACGTATTTTTGAAGCTTGAAGCTGTCAAATACGGTTGGAATCATTACGAGAACGTTACAACACCTTCATTCAAAGTTTGCTTCCAAGGTTTTGTCTTTTCTTTAGGGGTGGGGGGGGGGGAAGAGAGGGAGGGAGGGGTTGGATGGGATGGGGATGAACGTCGTCTCGTTAAGGGTGTAAATTAAGTCAGTTTTGGTCTCACTCTGGGTGTCCAGGGCAGAACGCCAATATTTTTAGCTGTCATGTCAAGGTCTCGTTAAGGGCTGCACGTGGCAAAAAAGAAACAGCAACAATCACCGTCATACTGTGTTGGCGGCCTCGAGTGATCAGACATGAAAATGTCTGTTTTAGGCGTCAAAAAAGCTTGAACCACGCCCAGCTAGAACGGTCTCATTTTGGTTTTTAATTTTAATTTTCCGAAAAGGTATCCCCGTCCGTTTCACACCAGGGTTCCCCCGGGGTTGATTTCTGTATGGCCGAGTTTGCATAGACAAGTTAACTTTAATCGCGTAAAGATTGCCGGTGAATTTAATTGAATTTGTTACTGCCGCAGAATTGATGCACTTCTCCGCGTGTCTATTTCCCTTTCATTCGTGTCTGTTTTTTTGGAATGCAATGCAAATTTTAATCTTGTCCTAGAACGTCACACGAACGTCCGGTTCCAAAACCATTCTATTTATGTCTAAACAAATTTCCGTATTAAAATTTGAATTTCGCTTAGCGTGTATTTGCATCGAGCACTCCGGGGACTCCGCAAAGCAATATTGTTTCTTAGAATAGAATAGAATGTTTATAAAACGTAAACTTGACTTGTCAACCTTGCTGAGTTTATTCTTTCCGGGATCAGATGTATTCAAGGTTCTCTTTTCAGTTGTCCCGATTGTTTTTCTCCCTTAAAGAGTACCAGAGATTGTATACATTCATTTATGGGCGTGTTTTGTCTTTCTTAAGAGCATTGCATTCGACAACGTTTGCTTACGGTGCGAGTTCCAAACACCGCAGTTGTGTTTTTTTTTTAGTGCACAGTGGTGTCAGTTACGATGACGTTAGAAAAGGTTTAAAGAGCAGTTATTTATAGATAATGGTATATGGTCATATATATATAACATCATACCCCGGGCATCATACCCTCGGAAAGTTAACGTAAACAGTCGTATTTGCAGTCTTACTTGGTATTTGAGTGACTGAGATAGAATAAAGTCAGAGTAAAGTAAAGTCCAGCATAATGTTATGGTGCCATAGATTCCCGTGACGTTACTTGATATTCCAAAGAAGTCACGAAAACTACCGCCAAGACTAAAAATATCCATTGCAAGCCACTTACGGTACACTGATAAAAACAGATTCGGGTGGGCGGAATCGTGAAACACGATCTTGTTTTGATGGAAATCATGACCTTTAACGATCGAGAGGTTCACTTGCATGACGCAAGTATGGTAATCCTATCCAGTTTCCGGTCAACAGCAAAGCATTTAAATACAGAGCGGCAGTAAAACTAAGGTAATGTAAAGTGAACTTGTCGAAGAGATAACAAACAAGGGAGATCCAAAGTGCAAGAATGGACGCCTCTCGTGCCAAACACGAACGTTTAACATTGAGAGTAAACACATATACTACCGAATACGTTGTAGAAGAGTCGCAGCAACGACCTGAAAGGAGACTTCAGAGGCTGTATGGAGCTCAAGAGTTGCTGCTAGAGCTCGCCGTATTTACCGTGATACTGGGAATCGCTTTGGCGATGGGTCTTTTGAGGCATCAATTTTCAAGCTAAACATGTCCACTACAACATAACCGTTGGCTGGATGGTGTTGAACTATGTTCATTCCACTGATTCGGAGTAAAACAAACTCTCGATTTTTTTTTCGGATAGGAGACAAATAATTTAGAACACACAGCGGTTCTTGATTGGCATGGAAACAGGAGGCCAAATTATAGCAAGAAAGCCTGAGAGCAAGCTGTCTTCGGGGGTTATAAAGCAAGATACTCACTTATGAACTCACTACTTGAGCACGTGTTTTCTGTTCAACCATTGAACGCCTGTGAACAGAGTGTAGGATAACTACTCCTTAAAGATTCAAGTCAAGACTTATTTTAGTCCAAACAAGAAACGCACGCACAAACATATGTTGGTAAAAAAAACGGTGTCTCAGATTTTTCTTTTCTTGCTCCATTAATTTTTATGAATTTTTAATCCCACAGGCAGACCACCCTATGTGTTCGTAGTTAATTATTGTTGTTGACATGAGACGAACAAAAGAAATTTTGAAATCGATAAGGGCTACTGAAATAAAGCTCTTGAAATTACATATCTAAACTACATTTCGCTCTAAATATCTCAATAAAGTTGAATGAAACGTTTATCGACTCAATTTTTGCATTTCTTCGCCTGCGCGGGCCGTTTTAAGCGCCTTTTTTAAAAAGACGCTTAGGCGTACGAAACCTTAAGCTTGCTTGTTGCTTAGAATGGATGTCTGAATTTATCTCTGAGTATAAGGAGATCGTAATATTTTGAGGAAAGGGGTTTTTAGGACAACAGAAGTATCAAAATATTCGAAATTCTGTGACACTACTTGACGTAAATATTTATGCTAATTTATGCAAATTAGGTTAAAAATTTGCTTAGATAAATTGTAATAAATTCTATATTTCATTCTTTTTCAGCCAGAATTGCTGGATATGTTGCCAAAATAACAAGGAACATATTTGCGTTTAACTTTTTCTTATAACCTTAAACATTTGTGAAACTTGTTGCTTTTTGTCCAAAATTTTTGGCCAATTTATGGTAATTTAAGGTAATTAAATCAATATATTCAAAAATATTATGGTTTGTTTCGGACAAAAACATTTTTTTCCTGAAAGCCTGTTCTATAACTTTTCAAAAGAGGTATGTCTTTCTTCTCAGTTGTAAATATCTCCTGAGAAAATAAATAAAAACAAAATGTGGTCAATTTTGACTGTTTTTTGGCCTTACCCAGATGAGTTAAAAAAAGTTTGCACATTTAATTTTGACCCTTATAACGTGCCATAAGAGAGCAGGAGGTGCATTCGGTTTCTTCTATAGGCCATGTTTTTGTCAGTTCTTTCTACTTTTAATTGCTTTTAATGCGTACGTCTCTCAATCTCGTAAATTCGGGATCAATGAGTATCATTTTCCTATATGCGCCGGCGTCTGTGAAACTGCTTAAGGAGGCTCGATGTAGTTTTTTTAGCCGAAGGGTGGTTGTTTTGAAAATTAAAATTATCTTCGATTTTTCCCAAAATACACTATAATGATCCAATATGACCAAATTTTAATTTTTTACCCGTCACTTAGTCACAAAGGTTACCATAGCAACGATTTTCTCGAAATCTAAATTGACTCTTGGTATTCATTTTTTGATATGTTAAAGTTAAGTAGATTGACTAACTGTTGACGAAATTTTAGAAAAATCTGTAAGAGCGTTTTCAAGTAAATCAGGATTGAAATTTTCAGAAAAACACCGTTTTAATATAAAATAGGCGCGTTAAAATTGTTTCGTATTATTTGAGCACAGCTACTCTCACTGAAATATAAATACTTACACCATCAAAGACCATTAACTAAAAGCGAAAGCCTTTTTGCTTTAATTTGTTAAAATATATCGACTGCCGATTGTAGGAAATTATAAGAAAATACCAAAAACTCCATTCTCGATTTACTCTAAAACGCTCTTACAGATTTTCCTAAAATTTTGTGTACAGGTAGTCAATCTACCATACTTAAACATATCAAAAAAATGAATACCAAGAGTCAATCTAGATTTCGAGAAAATCAAGCTTGTTTGAGAACAAAAGAAAACGTCAGTGGTTGTTATGGTAACCTTTGTGACCAAGTGACGGGTAGAAAATTAAAATTTGGTCATATCTGATCATTATGGTGTATTTTGGCAAAAATCGAACATTGGCTTCTTAGATAATTTTAATTTTCAAAACAACCCCCTTTCGGCTAAAAAAACTACATCGAGCCTCCTTAAGTTTAACACACAGCTAAGAAACCGTTATTTTGGAATTTAAACTTGGCTAAATGTTGCTTTAAAGAAAGGCTCTGCTTTATTCGTGTTTACATCAGATTTACAGCTTATAAACGAAATAAAAAACAGTTAAATTTGTTGCCTTTTGTTGAAACTAAAACCACTAATATAAACAAATAAAACAATACAAAAAGGACAAATTCGCCGCACTGAGCGAAGTTCCGGTTAACTACTTTTAAATTATTGCGGATAACATGGAGAAAGATGTGGACGGTTACATAGAACTCTTATTACAATGTCAGGCTCAGAATGTCCATGTTGAAACATTGATAATTACGTTATTTATGAGACTGTATACGTACATACGTACGTAGTTTCTGTGTTTTTTTTTATATAGTTCACGTACTTCCTGTTGTTTCCGTGTAGCTCATGAAGTTCCTTTTAAATGATACATAGTTTCTGTAATTCATATTGTCCCTGCAATTCGCGTGCAGAGTTAATGTATTACGTAATGAAGGTTGCTGTTAACTTTGTGTAGTTTATGTTGTTTATGTCGTGCAGCTTGTGTAGACTACAGTGTTCGTAGTTCACACAGTCCACAGTGCTAGCACGTCCTGCAGTTCATCCATTGCTTTTTCATTAGCTCCGGTCAGAATTCAGATGTGTGTTTTTCGTTTGTATTACCGCTCTGAAATCACAATGGAGACGTTTTGATAAATGCTTATTGTTGTACGTTTTGATCACTATTTCTATACGTATCGGCGGAGAGTAAAGAGCTAATTCATGCTGGCACCTAAGCGAGGGTTGTACCTCACATCTACCACCAGTCATTGAATTTTTTTTTAGATGGCGTCATGCGCGCATGCCACACATTGTTTGTTTCATCAGCGGCAGCGTGAATAAAATTGCAACATTTTCGTAACGCAAAAGAAACGACAAATACGTGTTTAAATGTACAATAAAACAGTTATTGGTGTCGGTTTTTCCATGGCAAAACTATCAAGGCCTCTGTGTTTGTGACATGGATTTGAGAATTTTCGCTATCCTGCTCAACCTCTTCCAATGATAACCGATAAATAGTTAGTTCAACTTCGGATTAAGATCGTCTATGCGAGATCGAGGAACGATTTGTCAGATAAAATGTACAGCCCCTTTTAAAAGTCCCGAATTGATATTTGATTAATGTTGCGGGATATTTGACAAAATTATACGCAGGTGACTGGTCTTGCAGCAGATCAAGAAGATAAATCCCACTTTCTCCCTTTTGTCAAAAACACTTTTCATTGCCTTAGGACAAAATGTACTAACAAATTCCAGGTGAACTTCAACATCTCCTGCATGATAACGTAAGAGGCTGAAGTATGCTGGGTGTAGGTCAAATTAACCTTGGCAATGAACTTTCTGAAGAATGAAGTTGCGCCTATAATTATTGATAAATGCAGGTATGCACACGAAACACTGAAATATGCACCCAACTCAACCCCATTTTGCCTTGCTGACATCTTCAGGCAAATAATATTAGCCAGCAATGCACTAAGTGTTAACCAAAGACTTCCAAACCTGAGTACATTTATAATCTCCAGGCCTTGAATTCATCAACTCAGGTCTCGTGAAAGATCGGCTGCCTCAGTCGTCCAAAGATCAATGAAACAATCAGTCACGCCTAAATTTGGATTAGGTGATTTGGTCTTGGAGTTTGGTTCCTGAAATGTTTGTGGTTTATCTTTTAAGTGTTAACAAGCGTTACGTAATCTATGTTTTAGAGACTGTGTCTTATTAATTCTTAGTTTTCTTACCTTTAATTAAGCAGCAAGACTTACGTGAAATATCCCTGGGCTAGGCACAACTAAGTAAATTTGCCAGAAATAATTCACCAAGAAAAGCCAGATATCAGAAGGCTGTAACATAAACCTGTTACATTCCAATATTGACATTAATCCCATGTAGCCCAGAACGCGTATTACAAATGATATGGCACGACCTTGACGTTAAATTAAACGGTGTTTGAAATATAGGACAGTACATCGTATTCAACGTCGAACCGCACGATATAGCTGCAACAAGTGGTATGAACAACTCACCGTCCATCGTAGAGCGAACGGGTTTAGATATGTCGAGATATTCTCGCGTGATCAGGTGTTATTCAGTCCAGGAAATCCTCTTGGAATACTGTCTGTGCCTTGTTTCGTTAGTTTCCGTTGCCTTGGCTACTTTCACTTTAAGTTTTCTCAGAAGCGGATTACGTGCTGGCGGACATGAAGCGGCGAACCTCTCGAGTGTACTGGCATTATTCTAGCGTCGTGAGAAAGGGCGCGGATTGTATTGTTCTTCAATGAGCTAATAATCAGAAGGAAAGTATATTAAACTGTACATGTAAAGGAAAATACGATGAATTGGCGGTAGATTGGTAAGGAAGAAAATCGTGGAGTTAAACGGTAAAGGAGCAGTTCCACATTCTACGATTCACGGGACAAAGAAACTAGAGGAGTTCGGCATGGAAACAAAGCAAAAGAAACTAATTATAACATTGAAAGACGTTTTTGCCCAAGTTAATGTTGAGTTGGTAGGATCTACCACAACAACAACAACAACAACAACAACAACAACAACAACAAAATAAGTTAATTGCAGATAATTAGCAACTCTTGAAAGATGTCTGGGACGTACTTTTCTAAAAGCTTAGTCTCATTCCTGTCAGGCTTGTGCTAAATTTTTGCAATCAGCAACCAAGAAGACTGAGACCCAGTGGTAAAGTGTTGACAGTCTAACGTTAACCTCACGAAAACAGCAAACCTTGTCGAAAGGAATAGTTTAACAATTTAGTTGTATTTTCATAAAGCCGAATTTGTTTACTAGCGATTCACGATCTCGCCAAACATCATTTTATCGCAGTTTCCATAACTGCAGGCTATCTCCAAATTTTTTTTCCTGTATGTGCATTCCGTCAATACAGAAGGTCAAGGACGTTTTCGAGCGCTTTAACGATCAAGGGGGGCTGGTCACGCTATTTAATGCAGAAGATGAAACACTAATGAAATGTGAATCACCTATTTGTGATACCAGCAAAAATCAAATCGCTGGAGACGAAGGCTTCGTTCAATTTAATGGTTGACGACACGTTGCTATATTTATAATATTGCTAAAATTTGAAACATTTTTTTAATGCACACCAAAACTAACGGCTAACACCGACTCACACTGCACAAGATATCACAAGGTTAACTTTAACCTTCATAATGACCATTTGTTAAAATTGTTGATCTTAAGTCTGCCTTTTCTTTTAGTTCGAACATTCTTCAGTGTTAATTCGCAACAAGCTAAAACGGGCTCAGCGAATAGGACAGTTTAGAATTAAGCTCGGGTACCTGCTTGGCAACTACATAGCCTTCTATAAGGCTTTACTGATATTATTATATTTGTTACCTTCTGATCAGCCCAAATTGTTTAGAAAACATACCATGGAGCAAAATGTCTGCTTAAATTTTGTTTGCCTGCTAAACTGATACGTTATTATTTTGTAAGCAAATTCAGACAAAAATCAACAAAAATCAACTTGCCGTAAGAAGTATTAAGTCAGAGTAGCATTAAATACATGATCCTGCTTTATTAAAGGCAGTTAACTGGTTTCCAACTTCTACACACTGAGACCGCAATTCTACGCACATGCTGATTTGGTATATGCAACATTTTTACAGTTTGCATTGTGTTTAAAGTCTCATATGTTTACGTCTCTTCCAAGGACTCGTCAGGGAAAAGGTCATGCGAGAACACTTGGTTTCTCTTGTCAAGGATAATCAGTGTTCGTCTCCACAAATGGCCACGCACTTGCCAGTACAGTTTTTTAAACAGGTAGGCGCTAATTTTGCAGAGCTCCACATTGAAAAAAAAAAAGCTGCGTCTGAGTGTTCATCCACTATATGGTTCCTTAAATAAGCCCTTCTCGAAATATGGAAGTTCACTACAACACCTCTAAATCAAGGAAATCTCATCTTCAAAGGTGGCTAGGGCTCGAAGTCCCTTTATGGGTAGTAACACCAGGAAAAAGCACCCCAACAAAATCATAACCAAACTGTACTCCAACAACAGTTCCTGAACTGTCATAAGTCTCTGGACTCTAGAATGGTTATGGGACAAGTTCATGTTGTCACGTGGTAGGTATTCCTCCATGGCTACAGGAGACTGTCTTGATGAACGCTCCAGCCGTTCAAAGTCGTGATTTTCTGTGGCCGGCTTCATGCTTGACAACAGTTAACTGCCAACATGTACACCTGATGCAAAGAGGTGCTCATCTTCTTTTATATCCATTCATTCGTCAAGTGCAATCAGGTGATCTTTTACCCTGGGTGGGTGTGGAAAGATTATTAATTTGTCAATTAACAGTAAAGTGAGTTCATAGCTGGGGCATTATCTTACTATGGAAGCATTGTCAAGGTAATTTGATGCACCTTATCTGTTTATGTAGGCTTTAAATGCATACAAAATGGGAGGACTGCAATTGAGATCACGCGATGATTTTATTTTATTTCAGTAGCGAAGAATAAACACACATGAATATATTTTTTGGAAGGCTTCTTTAGAAAGCACTTATCTTGTTGTTCCACTTTTTATATATTTCTTTTGTGCAGAAAGCTAAGCATCAAACCACTGTTAAAAGGCAAACGAACTGTTTGGCAAGTGGAATTATCAAATAAGATTGTGGACTTTGTCAGCAATGGTCTCATCCACTAAAGCCTGCTTTCATAAAACCTTTATAAGGTGATTAGGCGTTCAAACAAACTGATGATTGATTTCCTTTAAAGTGTTGTTTTTCATGAATGAACAATAAGCTATTACGGCTGTCGTGCAACGATGTTTGCATTTTCAAAGTCAAATATTGACATAGAAGGTTACTTTGATACAAATCCTGACCTAAAACCACGACTTTCTGTTATACAATGGCGAAAAACGTTTCTAAGGCCGGGGTGTGTTACAAATATAGCAGTGTTTCAAAATCTATTTTCTGCAGGTGGAATCCAGGAATTCGGCCTGGTACATTCAAAATCGTGGCGTCTCTGGCCGATTTCATCGAGGATTATGCACCCGTAAATTCTGTAAAGATTTTAATGACCTTCAAAATCATATCCAATTAACGTGTATTTTCTTACTTTAACAGGCTAACATCACGATGTTGACTGAACATTCCTTGGTTAACCCTAACGTTCAAACAGCAGCTGAAACGAAGAATTTGTAATTCGCTTCTGTCAGCATTTACTTTACGTTTAGTACATTAAAGAACAAAAAAATAGAAACCGAAATGCACTTGATTAATGTGTTTTACGTGATTGAGTGTCGTGTTCAGGTGATATGCCAAAAAGGAAACAGAAACTCTTAAATGGAGTATTTAACCTTAAACCTTCAAAGCATTTGTATCCGATGGATGAAATGACAAGATAACATCGGTTCTGAATACTTCTTTTGGCACAAGGCGGAAGGATGCTGGGAAGTAATTAGTGAACTCTTTATTGTGGTAACATTCTCCAAATTCTGGCCCCGTTTTAGGCCAAAACTCGTAAATTTCCCATACCAGATTTCAGATCTGGCCCTTAAAATCCAAATCCTTTACTGACCAGACTTTGTTGTTTGCGTATCTGCTGCAGTAAATTGTGTTTGATTGCGCAAATCAAATTTGGTTAGTTCTGTTTCACTCTTTTATCCCTCAAGTTCTCATGGGGAAAAAAAGTTTGTTTGTGGCGGTAAACGCTCTTGTTTTCAGACAAAAAAATGTAATCATTTAAGGTGGCCCGCGGGTATTTATGAGGCTGACAGTTCCCTTTTTTAAGCGCGTTTTAAAACGGGAAAACGTGAAGCGATTGCTTAGATTTTTGAGAATCTGAAAGAATAATGCTTAAATTATATCAAATGATAAATTTTATGGCGATCAAACGCGATTTGTTTAAACTAGGATTTGTTTAAATTTATGCGACGGTCAAGATAGACGCATAACACAACAGTTTTTAAAGGCAAAATAAAGATGTCGCTCGTTCAGGAGTGGATTTTCCTGTAAGTTGTTGTGAGTAAACTTCAACTGTTTGGCAGCGTTTTGGGGTAATTATAGAAAAATTATGAAAAACGAAGGCTTCCGAAAATCGCCCATAACTTAAACTAATCGCGTTTGATCGCCATAAAATTTATCATTTTATATAATTTAAGCATTATTCTTTCAGATTCTCAAAAATCTAAGCAATCGATTCACGTTTTCTCGCTTTAAAACGCGCTTAAAAAAGGGAACTGTCAGCCTCATAAATACCCGCGGGCCACCTTAATCGTGAACAACCTTACAGAAAATTTCGAGTTTTCCCCGAAACTGTACTATTTCTTTGTCTGCATTACTTCTTGAATATTGCATGCAAGACGCCTGCTTTTTCTTTAGTGGTTTATAGATTTAAATCCACTTTATTATAGCAAATTTCTTCTCAACTCAGCAGGAATAACATAAACAGCATTAAAAGATTTATCGGTTTACAAATTGCTTTTACTTTTTTCAAATGGAAACAATAATTCAAGTCCCGGCAAACAGCAATTTAGCCTTGAATTGAATTTTTATGTTAGCTTATGTTCACCCGTACTGTTTGACTTCTCGGTAAAAACCCGGAGAGAAACTTAATGATTAATTTGCAAAGAAGTATTGTTCGATCAAGGAGTTCTTACGTTGGAATATAGTCTCTTGGTTTTTTTTCTGTATTACTGATATTTAGCAATTCAAAATGTTCGCGTCAAATTTTTTGTCTGATGTTCGAGTACTTACAGGTACATTATTAATTGATAAGTATTTAAGCTGCTCACTCCCGAAGAGTTGTTCGATAAACGCTCCCTTTCTTTCTTGTTTTTCTTTTCTTTTCTTTTTTTTTAAAGCAAACGAAATAAGACGGCTATAAGATTCATGTGGAAAGTAGGAGGATTACAATTTTGGATCGAGCCATTTGGTTGCATGAAGAACAATAGTCTACGGGAGAGGTCACTTTACACGTCAGCTTTTAAAATTCATCATTTAGCACGCTTGGGCCTGCACTGTAGCGATAAAACAGTCAGAGAAGACACGATTTTAAAAGTGTACATGTAAACCTAATCCCTGAACAGTAATTGCAGTGTTCTTGGAAGGTGGATCCACCATTCTTCGTGATCATAAAAACGAAAGTTACGGTTTTAGGTCAAGATTTATATCAAAGTACTCTTGTTTGCCATAATTGGACTTTGCCAAATAAAAATATCACTGCACGGAAACCGTAATAGCCGATTGTTAGTTTCCCCCCTGGAGTTTCCCTAAACGCTGCACTTAAAAGGAAATCAATCGTTAGCCTGTTTGATCACCTAATCACCTTACAAGGTTTTGTGAAAGCGGACTTTAGTGTTTAGGATGTGGCCATTGCTAACAAAGCCTGTCTTCGGTAGTTCCACTTGTCAAACTGTTCGTTTGCCTTATGAATTGACCCAGGTCTTATGCTTTTGCTTTCTACACAACGGAAAAAAGCAATAAAGCAGCAAAATGAAACGAAGAGAACTTACTAAAATAAGAAATCTAAAAAAAAAGATGTCACATGTAAGTCTGTTTATGCATTTCGAATGCGTTGCTAAAAACAAAATAATAATGAAATAAAATAAAATCATTGCGTGAGCTCAATTGCAGAAATTAACAGATAAGATGCCTTAAATCCCGGGGGGGGGGGTACTCAAAAAAAGTTTTATACGGGGAGGCTCCGCCCCGAGTTTTAACCCCTTACCCTTTTATATACCATTTTTACAGAAATTGTACCCCTTTCGTATACCTTTAACTGAAAAAAGGTACCCCTTTCATATACCTAAAAGACGTGGCGTGGACTTAAAACGAGGACGTTTTCTTGTCATTTTCATGTAGCGCTTAATAAATTAAAATAATACAGCCATAAATTGCGTCCGTTCGAAATATTTTAATTAAAAGCCCTTTTAAATACCTAAGTGACAGATTTCCATACCCTTTCATATACCTAAACTCGTGAAATCCCTACCTTTTTATATACCTGAAGCCTTTCGGGCGGAGCCTCCCCGTATAGGCCATTATAGGGAGTACCTCCCCCCCACCCCCGGGCCTTAAATTACCTCATACCGCTTGCTATGAACTAGCTTTACTGTAAATCACTGGATTGCAGTCGAAGAACGAATGGATAGAAAAGGCAATACATCCGCTGCTTTATCTGGTGGTTATGTAAGCAGATAACTACTGTCAAATATGACACTGACCGCAAAACGCCTTCGACGACACCATCGTTCAACAGCAGCTAAGTCCGCTGTAGCGATTGAGTGCACCCCATTTACGTGATGGAAAGAACTCATCTCAAAACTATTCTGAAGTCCAGTGACTTTTGACTGATCAGAAACTGTTATTGGAGTATAGTCTGGTTATCCTTGTGTTGGGGTGCATTTACCTGGCGTGACTACCTTAAAAAAGCGTTTGTGAAGACATGACCTCCCAGATGCAGAGATCTTTAAGTGAACGTCGATGTTTCGAGATGGGATAATTAATTGGATGAACACCTAGACGTGGCTTTTATTTTGATGTGAATCTTTGCAAAATCAGTATCTTCATGTGACAATCTGTCAAACTGTACAAATAGGTAATGCGATGCTGCTCTTATACTTTTCAATGTACGTTGATTTCTGTTGCTTTTGTTTGCATATCATGCATTAGCTTACAAAATAATAATGTTTACAGCCGAACAAAAAAAGTAAAAGGGTTAAAATTGCTACAGGCGGCAGTCACGAATTTGTATTATTTCGTTTTTTTGGTTCGAGAAACGACAGATTCATGTTAATTTTTTTCTACAGCAGGAGACAGGCTTACATTTTTTGGGTTCTCCATGACAACGTCACTATGTTGTAATAATGACAAAAAAGTATACAAGAGTGATTAAAATCCAAACTTAAGTACATTAAAGATAATAAAACTATTAGTCTTAAAAACAGGGTTAAATTGACGTGACTTAATATATTTCCAAGGAGCAACCACATTATTCTCAATATAGAGAAGTTAAATACCGTATTTATTCGATTAAGCGCTCACCTCGAATAAGCGCCTACCCTGAAGGTAAAAAAAGTTAATAAGCGCCCAGCCTCGAATAAGCGCCCACCCCCTCCCCACAAAAATAAGAGAAGTGCGCAAGGGGAGTAATGATTATTGAAATTGACTAAGTACTACTAAGAGACTTCTCCAAAGAGCGAGTTTTCTTAGTATTTTACAATTCTGCTTTGGTACATCTTCAAGTTTTGTTATTATTTATTGTTTTGTTACAAAATAAACTTACTTCTTACTAAAAATGGTGAAAATTTAATAAGCGCCAAGCCTCGAATAAGCGCCCACTCTAGAGGCTAAAAAATTTAATAAGCGCCCAGGGCGCTTAATCGAGTAAATACGGTACCTTTAAAACGTAAAATACCTTATTCTTACTTATTTTCGCGAGCACTAATTTTCGCGATATTCGCGATTTAAAAATAATCGCGAAATTTAGTACGCGCGAACAAAACATTGCGCGAAATTTAAACACGCGAAAATTAATACCATAACTTTAAATCAAAACAAAAATTTGAAATGTTTGAAAATTACACTATCTATCCTTGAAAATATCTTTCCGTCTTGTTTTCGACTAGCACCCTTTCCCTGATTACTGTTTTTAATCGGCCAAGACTTCTTTTGTACAGTCACCAAAGTTTCCGTTTGCAGGCTCTGTTCAGGAGGAAAGCGTGACTTAAGCGTGACCGTGACGTTGTGTTATTTGAGTGACATATGTCAAAAGATTGGATGTGCATGCGGTGAGGTGTAAGGTTTCGAGTCGAGTAGTTTTCCGGCCATGTTGAGCCATGATGTTAAAAAACAAGACAAGTTTAGTGTCTTTAGTGGATTAAAGTTGTGTTATTTCAAGATGCCTGTCTATCTTCGCAACATTTTTTGGCGACCACGACGGGAGACATGAGCTAGTGGAAATTCGAGGAATTGTCTTGCTCAAGGGGAGCTCAAGGTTGATTTATTCGCATCGCATCGCATCGCATCGTCTCGATTTGCCATTTTGGATTTCGCGTTCGCTTGTGGAACTTCGTACAGGATTTGGACTGTTTTCGGTGGTAAAAGTTCAGGAAAGTTGAGGTCAACGTTTGTTATTCTTATCGCTTCGCATGTATTTTCGTTTCACGGTTTTGTGGTTGTTTATTATCTTGACGTACAATTATTCGTCGGAGTCGTTCGTAAGGAAATCAAATCAACAAGAAGGTCTTCGAGGTTGTAGAGCGTGTGTTAAGGGTTTTGTTTTACGTCGCACGATAATGCCGCCCCCAGGAGAGTCAGAAGAAGTTGACGATAATGAAGAGCGAATTATAGAACTTAAACGGGAAAAGAGGAACAGAAAGACTACACTTACGAAAACGCGACACAATGTGGAAAGGCTTTGCGCGAGTGGCGAAGATCCCGAGTTGATTCAAAACGAAATTGACACTTTATGGAAGGTACTAGAAGCATGCCTTGCTGTCATGGACGAGCTACAGAAGGCTTATTTACACTTGGGCGACAACGACAACAAAAAGTCGGTCGCGGAAGAAATAGAAGCTGTGGAGAACGAAATAAACAATGCCATCGAAAAGGCCGAACGTGTGGCGAAGGAAATCCTGGAGAAGAAACACGTGGACGCAAGTAAAGAGGCATTGCCGCAAACTCCTTTGATGAATTTACCTCCTCCGTCAGGACATTCGCCTGCTTACAGCCACTTGTCAGGTTCTCAAAACTCAGGTAACTGTAGTCAGCGACTTAAGCCTTTAAAAGTTCCAGTGTTTAATGGTGAGAAAAGTAAATTCGAAGATTTCTGGGAGATGTTTTTGAGTCTTGTCGACCAGGGAGGGGAGCCGTCAACTATTAAAATGGCAAGATTGAGACAGAGTCTTACAGGAACTGCCCTTGAGGCCATTAGGGGTCTAGGGGTTTCAGAACCCGAGTATAATGAAGCTAAAGATATTCTTCAGTCGAAGTTTGGTGGAGAGCGAAGAAAGCTACAGGCATACATGGACCAGATCGAAAAGATGCCCCCATTGAAGAGTGCTGATGTCCAATCTTTTGAGCGGTTTGCTGATCTTGTTCGAATAGCAGTTGTTAAGTTGCAGGCAGAAGGGCGTGGTGGAGAGCTTGGTGATGGTACACTGCACAGTTTGTTAGTTAAGAAGTTGGCCGACAGTCAGGTTGAAAGTTACAGTCGCTGGTTGAGAGAACATAAGAAAGACAAGTCGGTGTTAACCTTGAGGGATTGGTTGAAGGAGGAAGTGAGGGTCCGAGTCGAGGCAGTGGAAATGGCACATGGCATTGAGGCTGAGCCTGTTGGAGGTGCTGCGGATGGTGGTAAGCATGGTGATAGAGGTCGTGGAAGCAGGAGTTGTTTCGGTGAAAATGGTAACTTTGGTAAAGAAACACCCTTTCTGAGAAGCAAGCCACCATGTGCATACTGTAAAGGATACCATGGAGTGTGGAGCTGCAGACGCTTTCAGAATCTGGAAGTGAAAGAGCGTTGGAATATCGCAAAGGAAAAACGGCTTTGTTTTCGTTGCCTGGCAAGTGATCATGAAGGAAGAGCTTGTACCAAGACTCGACCATGTAACATTAACGGTTGCACGCGGAATCACCACTACTTGTTGCATGGCTTCGCACAGGATAATACAAAGGATGGGAGAGTGGTGACTTCACGGGAGGGGGCACCTACTCATACACACACATCGACCGCCAAGCAGGAGACAGCAACCGAGGCCCTTTCCCTTCGTACAGTGCCAGTGTGGTTGAAGGCAAATGATCGCAAAGTAAAGGTGAATGCTATTTTGGATGATGGTTCTAACGAGACTTTTCTTAACGAAGAAGTCGCAGGAGTTCTTGGTCTCAAGGAGAGATACCAGACAGTTACAGTTAATGTTTTGAACAATGAAGTGGAAACATTTCAATCAATGCCATTAGATGTGACAATTGAGAGCCTTGATGGGGAGTTTAGTAAGGATATTAAAGTAAAGACTTGCCCTAAAAGGGTAACTGGAAACTACAAGGTAGAGAACTGGAAACAAAGTAAGGACAGATGGCCTTATCTTAAGGAATGTGACTTTGCTGAGCCTGCTCAAGATGGACTTGTGGATTTGTTAATAGGTGTGGACAATGCAGAGCTGCATTATTCTAGAGCCGATATACGTGGTGAGGAAGGAGGCCCAGTTGCTCGCCTTGGACCTTTGGGTTGGACATGCATTGGATCACCAGAAGGAAAGCAGTGGACAGGAGCAAGGGCACATGTTAGTCGCACTTTGTTTGCCCGGGAGCCCAATGTCAGCGTTGATGGTGTTTGTTGTGACATTGATCGTACTTTAAAGGGATTTTGGGAGATAGAAAACTGTGGCATCGAGGGGCATGACACTGTGATTCTTACTGAAGAGGAGAATGAAGTGTTGGAGAAACTTAAGGGATCAATTCGTTACACTGGGAAAGGGTACAAAGTGGGTGTACCGTGGAAGGAGGATAAACCTCGGTTACCTGATAATTGTCAGACAGCATTATCTCGGTTGTGCAACACAGAAAATAAATTGAAGAAGGACTGTGCTCTTGGGACAGAGTACTCTCAAGTTATCAAGGGTTATGTTGAGAAGGGGTACTTGAGAAGAGTTAAACCAGATGAACCATCGCCACCGGAAGTTTGGTACTTGCCTCACTTTCCAGTCGTCCGCATGGACAAAACTACCACTAAAGTACGCATTGTGTTTGACTGTTCTGCGAAAACAGATGGGGTTTCGTTGAATGATGTCATTTGTGCAGGTCCTAAGTTGCAGAAGGATTTGTTTGATGTGCTTATTCGGTTCAGGAGGAACCCTGTAGCTTTAGCCTGTGACATTAAGGAAATGTATTTGCAAGTGGAGATCGAAGAGGGAGATCGTCCTTATTTTCGAATATTATGGAGAGACCTCGATTCCAGTCGTGAACCTGATGTCTATGAGTTCAGTAGAGTAGTATTTGGTAAGAACTCTGCACCAATGGAGGCGCAGTTTGTCGCTCAAGAGAATGCTAGAAGGCACCAGGATGTGTATCCAATGGCCGCTGAAACTGTACTCAAATCAACTTACATGGATGACTCGATTGATAGTGTGGAAACTGTACAGGAGGGTATTCAGTTGTACAAAGAGCTGGACAGTCTGTGGGGAACAGCAGGCATGCAGGCAAGGAAGTGGATATCCAATTCTCCAGAGGTTGTTGCAGCCACGCCTGAAGCTGACAGAGCGACTGAGTTGCAGATCACTGAGGGGCAAGAACCTGTTGTTAAGACACTTGGTATTGCCTGGAATAGTACAGAGGACACATTTACTATTTCGACTGCAGAGGTACCTACGGAGATTCAGCCGACAAAGCGAGATGTGCTGAGGAAGGTTGCTACTATATTTGACCCACTTGGTTTTGTCAGCCCTTTTGTCGTCAAAGCTAAGATTCTGCTTCAGGAACTGTGGTCGCGGGGATATGACTGGGATGATGTCATACATGACGAAATCGCGAGTAGAATTGGGAGCTGGTATGAGCAGCTTAAGAGCCTGGGTAATGTGAAGGTGCCTAGGTGTCTTCGTGAAGCAAAGGAAGTAGTTGCTAAGAGAGTTGTTACATTTGTCGATGCTTCATTACAAGCTTATGGGACTGTTGTATACTTACAGTGTGTATACAATGATGCTACCACTACAAGTCGGTTAATTGCTTCAAAGTGCAAGGTAGCACCATTAAAGCCAGTGACTGTGCCTCGCCTGGAACTTATGGGAGCTGTACTTGGTTTGCGCTTGACACAACGTTTAGCGCATGTACTTGGACTTCCCATGCAAACTGTAACATTTTACTCTGACAGTATGGACGTGTTGTGGTGGATTAGGGGTCATGGGCGGAACTTTCGTCCTTTCATTGCCAATCGCATCGGGGAGATACAGATGTTGACCGAGCCATCGCAGTGGCAACATGTAGCCACAGGAGAAAACCCAGCTGATCTATGTACAAGAGGGGCAACACCAGAGGAACTAATGGAGAACTCACTTTGGTGGCATGGACCAGAGTGGTTACTGTCAAAGGATAAGCAAAGTTGGCCTAAGATGGATCTTAGGAGTCGTCCCACTTCGTTGCCAGAAATGAAGACGTCAAATCGCAAGGAAGAGGTAGAAGATGTTGCAAGTGTTCTTACCAGTCGTGTACAGAGTCTGACGAATAGAGAAGAGAAAAAAGGGAAGTGTGAGGATTGGAGGCTTGAAACCACCCGTTTTTCAAGCTGGATACGGTTGGTACGGCTACAAGCCAGGGTGTGGCGAGTCGTCTACAATATGCGTAACCCAAAGGACAGGGTGAATGGGCGGGAACTGTTGCCAGAAGAAATTGAAGATGCCGAGGAGGAAATCATTAGTCGAGCACAGTTGGAGGCATTTCCTGAAGAATATGAGGCATTGCTGAGGGGAAAGGAAATTCCTAAGAAGAGTTCACTGGGCAAGTTATGTCCCTGGTTGGATGATCAAGGTGTAATGCGGTGTGGGGGTCGACTTCAATTTGCTGAATGTCTTCCTTACGATGTCCGGTTTCCTGTAATACTAGCAAGGGGTCAGTGGGTGACAAAGCTGATAGTCAAGTATTACCATGAGTTGTCTAACCACAGTGCTGGGACAAATTTTGTGTTATCACAGATTAGTGGAAGATTCTGGATTGTCGCAGCCCGAGAGGAAATAAGAGCGCGGGAGAATGAATGCAACGAGTGCAAGAGACGAAGGAACAAACCAGCCACACAGATAATGGGTCCATTGCCACAAGTAAGGCTGCGCTTCACATTTCGGGCATTTGACCAGACAGCGGTGGATTACGCAGGCCCGTTCACCACTATACAAGGGCGTGGGCGTCATCGGTTAAAGAGGTGGTTGTGTGTATTTACATGCTTTTCAACTCGTGCTGTTCATCTCGAAGTGGCGTGGGGGCTCGACACAGATAGTTTTCTAAATGCATTTACCAGATTCACCAGTAGGAGAGGAGTTCCCAAGGAAATGGTTAGTGATAATGGCACTAACTTTGTTGGAGCAGTAAATGAACTTAAGGAACTTGTGGGTCAATTAGACAAGGACAAGATTCAGCGAACGACTGCACAGACGGGGATAAAGTGGAAGTTTAACCCCCCAGGAGGTCCTCATTTTGGTGGGGCCCATGAGATTATGGTGAAGGCAGCCAAGAAGGCGATTTATGCTGTGCTGAGTAGCAGTGATGTCACAGATGAGGAACTAATCACAGTCGTCACAGGTGCCGAGAGTTTGCTTAACTCTAGGCCACTCACCTATCAGTCAGCAAATGTTAAAGATGATGTGCCGTTGACACCCAATCACTTCTTGTACGGGCAGATGGGTGGACAGTTCGCGCCAGAGAGTGTCGATACTACGAGATTCAACCCACGGAAGAGGTGGCGCAAGGTTCAAGAGCTGATCTCTCGAGTGTGGTCCAGGTGGTTAAAGGAGTACTTACCCATGTTAAACACTCGTCCAAAGTGGACCGAAGTTGTCAAGGACCTTAAGGAAGGAGACGTTGTGCTGGTTCTGGATCCAAAGCTGCCACGGGGGAAGTGGCCATTGAGCCGTATCATTGAAACCTATCCAGGGAGAGATGGACATTCTCGAGTCGCAAAGGTTCAGTGCGGAGAGAAGACTGTGGTGCGACCAATTCATAAATTGGTACCACTCTCGTAGAACATTAGGAAACTTTCAGTTGAAAACATTTATTGTTACATTTTTTCGTGTTATACACACTGCGGTCCCCTCAGTGCGGGGAGGGGGAATGTTCAGGAGGAAAGCGTGACTTAAGCGTGACCGTGACGTTGTGTTATTTGAGTGACATATGTCAAAAGATTGGATGTGCATGCGGTGAGGTGTAAGGTTTCGAGTCGAGTAGTTTTCCGGCCATGTTGAGCCATGATGTTAAAAAACAAGACAAGTTTAGTGTCTTTAGTGGATTAAAGTTGTGTTATTTCAAGATGCCTGCCTATCTTCGCAACAGGCTCCTTGAACAGTAGTTACATTGAACCAGACCTTTGTGTGTATTTCCAGTAGTTCCTTCCTGGGAAAATCGCGAAATTTAATACGCTCTTGCTTTAATTTTTTCTTGCAATCGCGAAAATTAATACCCGCGAAATTCGGTTCCCGAAGTTTCGCGAAATTAATTACGCGCGAAAATTAGTAAGAATAAGGTAATAGACTCTTACCCTTTTGATGTTTTGTATATTCCTTTATGTGCAAAAAGTTACGGCAGTAAAAAAAAAAAATTAAAAAAAATAATATTCTACGAGTATTAACAAATGCATTCGAAATTTGGCCTTTCTGAACATGCGAATTGCAAATTCCAAGGGTGATATATGTTGTAAAGTTCAGTCCACAGTCCAGTTACTGAGGTATAATTGCTGAGTCCAGTCCTGTCTGATACTTTGTCTGTATACCGATAATTTTATTACAGACTCTCCTCCGCGGAGGCCTCTTAATTTTTCGTACGGGCTTATGTTCTGGCTTGTTTAACATACTTACTAGTGGTAACCACAGGTTAGAAAGTGCGGGCCTCGATGAAGTTAAGAGAAGGTACTGGGAGGGAAGTGTTTCAGACAGTGTCGATAAATCACTGGACAAAAAAAAATTATTCCGAGTGAGGTCGAGTAACGCGTCACGCTTAACCCTATTCAGACTGGGCTTTTTTGGACCTACTCAGACCTTCTTCGGAAGCCCCCCCTATGTAACTTCCAGAATATTTAAGCAATCACCATGAAACGTATAGGATGTATTGTACGTCCGAAACTCTTTCTTTTGGTATACGTCACGTGAGATGGTGACGTCACATCACGTGACAATTACATCATGAACAGCCGCCATCTTGGATCCGCCATCTTGGATTTCAAAATTTTTCCAAAATGCCAGAAAACCAACCGAAATCATTGCAATGTACTCAAAATGAATAAAAATGTGCTTTAAACCCGTAAAAATGTAAAAATATTGCCATTTAAGTTGATTTTTATTAACAGAAACACGCAAAATTACAAATTTGGGAAAACATGCCTGTCAAAATGCCGTTGCCATGGTGATGTCAAGTTCCTGACACATCATCCAACCCAAACAATTTGTTGCCAGATAAATTTTAGGAAAACTCAGAAAGTTTGGCAGCGTTTGGTTAAATCTTCAAAAAAGTTATAAAAGTTCAAAGTCAGCGCGGGCCTCAAAAGCCCCGCCCCCCCCCCCCCCCCACCCCCCGGTCTGAATAGGGTTAAGTCACGAATGTTTTTTATCGTTTCCTATTGCCACGAACCAATCAGAGATGTTTTTTTGATTGACAGTTTTGCGAAGTGTAGTCGAGAACAGGAGGGCATTTTGCGTGCGCATGCGTGCAACCGCTGTACATTAGGAATAAAAAATCGTGCCGAAGATTCAAATTGTGTTTTTTTTTATTCTGTTTATCAGTACAAAATTTAATATAGATGTAAATTTTGCTAAGGGAAAATGTTTTGCGTGTGGCAAGGCTCTAATCAAGCAGATTTTCTGGCCAGCTCTGGAATCGTTGTTGCAAATCATGAAAAAATGTGTGAGACAAGTAGGAAAGCCTTCATCGACAAACGTCAAACAGCCCATGAAAAAAATTATCCACGTGTATGTGATATGCTGGGATCGAAACTTCACATCATTCAAATCAATTGCTGTAATACATGCAGAGTACGCGCAATATTATAGCTTGTCGGGACATTTTTCCGACTTAAGGGACGGCCACCAAAGAAAGGGTTTTCCCTGAGGGGAAGGACATGACTCCAAAGCAAAGCCAACTTGCCCTCGACTGGCAAACAGGGTTTCCTGGAACAAGCACTGCAGTTCTTTAAAACACATTTAGGCGACACAGAAAGAAAACAGTCGTTATAACAGAATGAACATCAATCTTAAAGAAATAAACGTTGAATGAAAATTGAAAATAACATTGTTTATAGTTAAAAAAAATTCTAAAGACATTTTAGGCAGCAGTTATTAGAACGTTTCTGAAAAATTTATATATCGCTTGTTCGTTTCGTGCTATTTTTGGACTGGAGATCAAGGTTAGATTTTGATAAAGGAGCCAAAAATGCACTAATTAACATAGTAAAATGTAAACAAACAGTCTACCGGCAAAGAATTACCATAAAACTTTAGAATTAAGACCGATCGCAGTCGTTCTTTTCTTGTTCTACGGAATATTGTGGCATCATCGAAATGTGAAGTTATTTTGAGCAATGCTCAAGTTTAAGGAAAAAATCACAAAGGATAGTTTCTCTGTTTAAATAAACCAGCGAGAACGTATGTTAAAGAAAGCTAAAAGTTTTCACAATTGGCCATTTTTTAACGCTACCTTTGCAGCATGTGATGATAGTTTAAGTACTTCAGGCTCCATATATCATCAGTAGACGCTGGAGATCAAGGCTAGATTTTGAGATTTTCGCATCGTGAGAACGATGAAATTGCAGTTTTATGACAAATCTAAAATAAACCATGACCGATCGCCAAAACCGGGGATACTTGATTATAACATCATATAGTTAACAATGTTACATTACATCTTAGTACTAAGTTGCTGTAGCGCTTTGTCCGTTTAGATCTCCCGGTTATTAAAAACATGGGCAAGGCATTTGGGTTCTCGACATTCGGTCGCCATTTTGTCCACCCGCAATGTTTAATACACGTAGCCAAAGTCGATCTGATGAACTGCACGCCAACACCAAACTACGCTTGTTGTTGTCAGAGGATTAGGCAAGGACTCTTAGTATCGTATGCAGCAACTAAAACTTAAAAACCGTTCATTCTAAGCTAGAAATTAGGCCATAAATCGTGGAAAATATGTAAACAATCGATAGCAGAACTTCTCTGCTGTGCGCACTAGCCCATATCGACGCATGCGCACGCAAAATGCCCTCCTGCTGTAGTCGAGCATGCGGTGTGAATTGAGAGGTGATTTTCCTCCGTCGGCAAACTCGCTTTGTTGTCAGTGTTATAAGGAATTTCTCGAGAATAACCGTTGTTGGAATCATTCGCTTTGCCGTAGTTTTTCTGTGATACAATCACAGCAGATCTTCTCAAAAGCAACACCTATAAAACAACGTCTGCAAAACGTAATGTCTGAAAGACAGAAGCCTCGATCTAATGTGACAAACTGTTGATTTTTCGCATTCTTATCGCTCTTGGAGACAAGATTGTTCTCTTCCGGTGTTACGACAAACTGTCGTGATTGACACATTTTTTGCATTCCGATCGTTCTTAGTGGAAGAACAAAATTTTCAACTTCCGGTTTGCAGATAGCCTTTATAAACGTGGCGCGCACGCGTAATACGCAATCCGCTGGTCACTGTCAAGATTAGGGTTGCGGGCCTCTCTTGGGCCCGCAATTAACTTAACAAAACGGTCAAATGAAGTATTAATTCTTCTCTCCTTTCGTTTGCATAATTTATTGACCATTAACAAAAATATTATATTGCTTGATATGGTAGGTTACGTTCCAAATCTATTAGGATCTGGCAGCGGAAAAAGTTATAAATAGTGCAACTTGATAAAACGGACATGACTAGCCGCCAGTGTCACAAACCTTAAACCGTTGGTCCTCGTATCCTATGTACCCGGGGGGGGGGGCACTCCCTTATTAGGGCTTAACGGGGACGTGCGGCACGATATAGGGTATGGTTTTCAGGCTTTTTTGTCTTGAACGGGGTATATATTTCACTCATTTTTGTCTTAAACAGGGTATCTTTGCATGGACCAAAGTCCAACAGGATAGGCTTATATGCCTGTAGAGGTGTAACAAACCGAATTTTCACAAATTCTTCCGTATTACTGACTCACGTTGATTTTGGCATTGATACTTAGCTTAATTCACGATCACAACAAGCCAGTGAGGTACTTGTTTATGTCTTATACGGGGTATCAAAAATTGGCATTCTGTCTTAAAGAGGGTAGGAAAATCAGAGGTTCGTGTCTTAAACAGGGTCAGGATTTAGGAGGCCGGACCGCACCTCCCTACCCAAAATTATGTCAAGTACCCCCCCCCCCCCCCCGGGCCTATGTAATATTTTCTCCATTTAAAATTTAGACTTGGTTGCCGACGTAGATATGACCGTGTATGGAAAAGAACATCAAATCACTCGCTGAAGCAGCGAGAAACTTGTTGTGCTCGTTAATCTCTTGTACGTGCACTACTTCAAACAATTAACTAAAGTACAAATTTTTGACTGACGAAATAGTCTGAACATCCAAGCGGTAACTCGTCCCACTCGTAATTTAATACACGTCACAGTCCTTCGAAATGTCTGACTTATCACGGTTTGCTCATTTCGCCAGAGTTGAATGATACAAAAACATGTAACATAATCGATGTTCTAGAATAATAGAGTATTCGTGATCTCTAACATTGAAGAAAACAAGTAAACAAGCAATAGAGACGCACGCGACAAAAAGACAATCGTCGGTCTATGTATTTCGAAATCAACATCACGTCTGAAATCATAAAGCGTTGTGATTGGTCCACAGGCGCCACTTATACGTCACTGTGTTTCAAGCTGTGATGAGGAGCCAATCACGAGCCGATCTACTTACAATACCAACACGTATAGTCGTAAATATTGTAAACAGAGCTTACATCGAGATCACGTATTCCAGCGTTATAACCGGGAAGACAAAAGGCGAACTCTGTCTTTTGCTCTACATGTATAGCTGTCGTGCTTGCATTAGCTGCTAGTGCAAACTCCGAGTTTGTTTGTGTACAAAGCGAAAAAAAGGGCTTTTCAAGCTTGTAAGTACGTCAGTTTCTCTGGGTAAAAACTGTTCTTTTGTTGACAAATTAAGATACAGGAACTTATTTTCCTTTTCCTTTGCAGAAAATCAGAGCCAAACCAGACAAAGCGCTCGCAATCTTCTGGAATCAAACAGAACATCCCATAAAGGTAAAAAAATACATACTCATGAAGATTTTCTCTATATTCTTACAACATTAAACATAAAAATACAGCGAACATAAGGTTGATGCGAACATGACTATGTAGCATATCAGTAGCCGAAATAGCAAGAAGTTATTGTTGGTTCAGCAAAAGCCAATTTTGCAGACTGCGGACTTTTCTATAAAAGTCATTTGTGCTTTATAGGAAAACGTTTTGGGGAAGTTTGCGTGCCGCCACACTGGATTCAAGTGATTTACAAACCCTGAACTTAACACGAGAGAAGTTTAATAAGCTTTAATTACTGTATCTGTGTGAAACAAGAACGAGAAATGAATATGGTGAAAGGACAATCATGAGCCCCTTTCCAGATAATTCGATTTTTACAAAACAAAGAAAGAGCGACTTCTAGCGTTCTGCAAATTTTAACTTCCACTTCAGTATTTGATGTTTCAAACTTTTTTCACACTTTCTTTTATTCATAAATTAGTAACTGTATTCAGTACGAGTTTCGCATTTAGTAAAACTGTAATATTTCTAGACGAGGAAAAGAAAATATTATGTTGCTTTTTATTCCTTTTTTTTACGTTGAGAGCATAGGTACACAATTCTTGAACTGCAACTCCGTCTGTACTGGAAATACATTTTTGGATTTGTCGGAGGTCTGTAATAAGAAAACAAAACTCGTCGAATAAATTTATCGCGAAAAGATTCTTGAGAACAGGACAAAAGATATACCGTATTACGGTCTGTACGTTCACTACACCAGCTAACTGTTCGGTTGTTATTACATGGAAAGAAAGAAATCATTTCGTTAACATTAATTAATCAGGAAAAGAACCACTTTATCGGGCAAAAATGTACGAATATTCGTTCCGAACAAAAAACAAAGTTGACCGTTCTGTCAAAAACTGCAGTTGGAAACCGCAGGCATGAGGAATACACGCTATGTTATCAGCAAATCGACACACTGGTTAAATATAGGAGCATGAACTGCGTGGGTAGCCAGACGCACTAATCTGACGCCTTGCTATTGAGTCAGATAAAGGAAATTATAGCAAGCTTGTCTGAGGTTTGTAAAGGCTATAAAGGGAAACACAAATGTTATCTAAACAAGGTGCATGCCCAAAGGCAACGAGGCGGTTAAAAAAACAACCACATTGTCTTAATTGTCTTCGTTTCTTTGTTTATTGCAGATGGCTTCATCCACCAACGAATTTCCTCTTGAAAAGAATATGTCCCCATCAACAGCAGATTCCAAGGAGGTGAAAATACGTTCGTACCACAGCTCTGATTATCAAGATTGTAGAGAAATATTTACACAAGGAATGGAGCAACTCATCAGCCTTGTGACACATGTAGTCTTCCCTAGATACTGTTGGCTTCTTGCAGTTCTTAGCGTGTTTGTCTTCCTTGCCGCTTTTAAATACAACTTGTGGATTGCTCCTCTGTACATCTTTGCTTGCGTCGTTCTTCTGTCGCTGTTGTATGTCGATGTGTACCTGGAGTGCTGGAAGTACATCAACTCCTGCCTAGAAATGGATTTAAAGAACATTAAAAAGAGTTACATGTCCAGCGATGGCACTCACATGTGGGTAGCTGAGTGTAACGGCAAAGTTGTGGGCATGGTGGGACTGATTCATAATAAAAGCCACAAGCCAGGAGTCGCTGAACTTCAGAGGATGTCTGTATCACCAGTCTGTAGACGAATGGGAATCGCCAGGAAACTGCTTGATGCACTGCTCAACCACGCCAGGGATCAACACTACGAAAAGATTGTGTTGACTACCACCAGTGCGCAAACACCAGCCATTCGGTTGTACAAGAAATACGGCTTCAAACTCATGACCGTCTTTCCTTATCCTCAAAAGATTCTTGCAGATCTGCAATACACTTGCTTTGATCTTCGGTTGAACGATTAGAGCTACCCTGCATGGTGCTTTGTCCTTGAACCGAGCCAAAGGAAATGCTGCCAGCACTGATGCAGCGAGCAGGTCAACTGAGTCGCTGATGATAGTACTGCAAGATGGCAAACATCTAATATTCCATAAGCGCAGTCTAGTCGACCCACTCTTCGGCTGACGCTTGCCAGAGAAGTCAGTTTTGGGCTGCTTCTCACTTACTAAGAACCGGACTTGTCAAAAAGAAAGTTTATTCTCTCAAGATGATAGATGTAGATGCAGTTTAGGCAATGGGATTTATTAGATCCCCTAGCATTAGTTCAACACCGGGTTCGTTGATGTACGCGATCTAAGTTAGTTATGTACTGTGCAGTGCACAGAAACTTTCAAACTTATTCCTTGTTTCTTTTTTTCAGTAGGTTGGGATTTATATTTGGTTTTATTCCTCTTTGTATTTGTTGGTTATGAGAACAACTATATAGGCGAGAAATCCCGGCTGTTTTATCAAACTAGCACAGTTCTCTGATAAAGGTATCTTTATAACTTCGAGAAAATACATTTGACGTATGTGTCGTAATAAAAACAAATGATAACGAAAGTAGTCTGCTGTGCAGTCAACAGTTCTCGCTCCATGAATTTGGGACCTCGTCCTGCCTTCTATAATTAGGGAAGAGTCGTTTCTTCCCCGAAAAAAAAATAGTGTCACTGCTCGAGTCCCGTAGTAATCTAATAAAAAACACCCTCTACAAGAACATTGGTAGAACATGAATTTTTGCCAGGGCAGTCTAAAGGAATATTACTGACCTACAATAGTCTTGTTGATGATTCAGGAAATTTGAGACTACATCAGTTCGCCGTCGAAGATTTAAGAAACCGAGAGTTTCGCACGGTAGTTGTCCTTTTTAATTCTTTTCTTCGCTAACACCATTTCAACGAAAGTCTTGTCGTTCATCACCATTTTATATTTTCTATGCTTTAAAACGGAAAATATAGACGGCAAACTGATCCTGACGGCTAAAGGTCAAAGATAAACAAATTGGATTAAAAAACTAAAATATATTAAAAAAGCCTTGCCCTATATATATATTCCGGTTTGCGATACAAACCTTCCTCAGGGGCTGGGCGGAAAATACTTTAATACTTTAATATCGGACGGGCCTCACTACTTCAGCGCTTTTTGACTTCAAGGTCACATGACATCAATAAAACTATTTCCCGCCAAAAGTTTCTGAGCAGCCATCACAGGTTGCACAGTACCCAGTGACATTGAGTTCAACCAAGAGGGGTTCTACATACTTTCCCTTGGACTGGCATCTCTTCTGAGGAGGACGATTCATGCAGCACGTGTTACATTTCATTAATTTAGTTACAATGATAGAAATATCTGCTATAACAGGGCCGCAAAGCATGCCGGGACAAGTTATGACCTCCTGGGCTGAGAATATTTTTCGGCCAGGACCACAATATTTGTTTGATGGCGTCATTTCCGACTCACCAATTTCTTCACACCGTAGGCGCAAAATAAGGAAATGCTTTGTGCGAATTGTTTGGGGTAGGAGGGGGGAGGAGGGTGCATGGAAAATAATATTTACCTTTGAAGCTGAGACGAAAGGAGTTCCTCGCAGTACTTCATTGTGCCGGTGAATTTATTGAGAATGATACTGAAGCTTCTGATTTTGAAACATGTTTAATTATAAATTTTAATTTTCAGCACACTCTCAGTACACTTAAAATAATATATGCAACTTATTTCTTTTTACCAAATCCTTGTCCGACATACGGAAATAACTTACATGCTCAAATCTACATTTTTTGTAGCATCGTGTACCAAACACGAAAAAAATGTTTCGGACATCTTGCACTTCTTCCCTAAAACTCACGATTTCCCATTTCCTTTTACTTTGAACGCTACAAACACTTGAGCATTCTCTGTGCGGATATGTCAGCTTATATATCGATCGATAAGATTAGAAATTCCCTTTTTAGCTAAATATTTAGATATTAACCCATCTATATAAAAATCACATTAAGCGTAATTAGTACTGTTTTAGGGGCACTTCCATAAATAAAGCATTAATTAACACAGCAATTATTCAATCTTTTCACGAGAACGACCCGGTTTCCAGGTCTCGAGTTCTAAAGATCACTTTTACCAAAGATAAAAATGCGTACTGAATAAGGAGTACTTGTCGATCAGTTCTTGTAAGCTGTAACATTCAGCTTGTCTAGTAGCTTGCTTGAGCCTGGCTCAGCTGGCTGGCTTCAGTCTTGTTCCATCAAAGCCGCCCCATAAAAATCTTGGGTCTTTGTTGTGGACAATAATTTGATTAAAAGGACATCATTCTCAAATAACTCCGTCATCACAGAAATATATACAAACATCTGGAGTTTTTAATATAATAAAAATCTTGCGCAGCAGAATCTTCTTGTCTTCATTGTTTAAACCGATAATCCAGAAAAATTCCCAGCTTAGCTTTCTTCGTCAATCCAGATTCCAGCCATTCTGTGCTGTTCGTAGAAGTTTAGCAGACCATGTCAACACTAGAAAGCATCCTAATACAATGGTGACAATACTGTACTTCAGTATTACCTCCCATGCGGAGTACCGTCTTCTAAACAAAGAAAGTTCCATTTCAGTTTTCAGTAAGACTGAGCGAAGTCAAGCTCCTTGTCAGAATTGCCCTCCGTTCGCCGCTATAGGACTAATTTGTTCTAATGCTCCTCCACCGGCTTCGAGTTCCTTTTATACGATTTTTCACCTGTCATGTTGTGATGCGTGACGTGCGTAGTTGCGGGCCGGGTGAGGTCACGTCCGTGCTCAGGCTGGTGGTTTGTGCTAAACGCATACATGGTCGAGAGTTCCGGGTGTTCACCCTCAAGGGTGCTGGTGTACTATTTTAAAGTATTTAAAACTATGATAAAAGATGCCCAGTTTGGCAGGCGCTGTACCCCATCAAAATTTAATTCAATATTCTGCCAGACAACTAAACTATTTCAGATAGCCTCCGGAGAGAAAACCTCGGCTTTATGCGACGTCAATATGAGCTAATATGCTGTATCCGTAAACGATTTCCTCTTATCAATCTGCACTTCCCCTTTCATAAAATGCCATTCAATCACACTAGAGTATTTGTGTGTTTTATACCGGGTATTTGCCGTAAAGGTCATTCAGTTTAATTTGATATATAATAATTATTTTCTTTAAAAAAAACGAAGGAGTTTTTTCTCAGAAATGCGACAATTTTTTTGGACTAAAACATTAAGAAAACCATACTTTCAGGAAGCACATCTCAAACATGTTCATTGCCTCTCCCCTCCCGTTATTTGCAACCAACGTTTCCCGAAAAGCCGAGAAATCCAAGATAATTACTAATCCTTACTAAATTCAATGTTGTGAGAGTATAAACTTGCCCTAAAGAATTCACTTATAGAGGGCACGGAAGGCAATAGGATAAACCCCAAAAATAAGTTTCTTTGTTTACATTTTGTAATCCGCAATCCATTCTGCTATGCGAAATTTTTTCTCTTTGTTCTGTATTTCTCTCCACGGCGTGGAAAGTCCTGCCCGGAAATCAAAAATGCAGTATTAATTAGTACCGAACTTCTAACCAAATACGTCCCTCATTATTTTTCTTTCTTTAGTTTTAAAATTCCGTGACTACCTCTGTGTCACGTACGGCTATCAGCTCACTGGCGACAGCTGACGATACCGTCTTTTGTAATTATTCGGGAAAGTTCGGCCGCTCGTTAATCCACAAGAATTTTCACCACTGTTCGGGAAAGTTCGGTCTAGTGGCAGCCGCAGTTGAATCTCGATAACTCAAAGTCGGAAAAGGTTCGAGTTATCGAGGGCAAAATTGAGTGGCGAAGTGCGAGCCGGAGTTATCGGGATTCTACTGAAAAATATTTTTATTTTTTGTCATGCATGTGGAAAAAACGAAATAACCTTCAGCGAGCCAATATTTTATAATAAGTCTAAAGGTTGACCCTACCCCTATATGTGGAGATATATTTTACGTGGCAGAACTTTTATCTATATAAAATCATTTAATTGACCTTTAAAAAAGCTAAACCGATTAACTATTAACAGGCTCACAGCACGATGTCGACTAAGAATTTCTTGGTTAACCCTAAAATTCTAACCTTGGGTGAAACTAAGAAAATGCAAACCGTCTCAGTGATTTACTCAGTGATTTGATTTGAATTATTGTCTCCATTTAAAGTAATTAAAAGCAATTTGAAAACCGATTAGTCTCTTAATGATGTTTATCTTATTCCGGGCGCTGTGATGAAAAGGAATTTTCTATAATAAAGTGGATTTAAATCTATAAACAACTAAAGTAAAAAACAGGCGTCGTGCATGAAATATTCAAGAAGTAATGCAGACAAATAAATGGTACAGTTTCGGGGAAAACTCAAAACTATTTTGTAAGGTTGTTCGCGATTTGTGATTACAATGTTTTGTCTGAAAACAATTTAACAGCGTATACCGACGCAAACGAGCTTTTTTTTTCTTTTTTCTGAGCACTTTAAGGGAGAAAGGATGAAAGAGAAATTTTCAGCAGATTCGCAAACCAGTAAAGGCTGATCAGGAAAGGGTTTGAATTTTAGAGGTCTGAAATCGGGTATAGAGAATTTACGAGTTTTGGCCTGAAACGGGGTCAGAATTTGGAGAATATTTCCACACTAAAGAAATTTAAGGGTTCATTGATAACTTCCCAGCATCCTTCCGCCTCGTGCCAAAAGAAGTATTGAGAACCGATGTTATCTTGTCATTTCATCTATCGGATACAAATGCGGGGTTTAAAGGTTTAAAGTTAAATACTCCATTTAAGAGTTTCTGTTTCCTTTTTGGCATATTACCTGAACACGACACTCAATCACGTAAATCACATTAATTAAGTTCATTTCGGTTTTTATTTTGTGTTCCTCAATGTACTTAACGTAAAGTAAATGCTGACGGAGGCGATTTACATTTTCTTAGTTTCAGCTACTGTTTGAACGTTAGGGTTAACCAAGGAATGTTTAGTCAATATCGTGATGCTAGCCAGTTAAGGTGAGAAAATAATCGTTAATCGGATATGATTTTGAAGGTCAACAAAATCTTTAAATTATTAACCTTCCTATCTTGATTTACAGAATTTATGGGTGCATAATCCGCGATGAAATCGTCCAGAGACGCCACGATTTTGGATGTACCAGGCCGAAACCCTGGATTGTACCTGCAGAAAATGGATTTTGAAACACTGCCATATGTGTAACACACCCCGGCCCTGAAATGGTTCTTCGCCATCGTATAACAGAAAGTCATGGTTTCAGGTCAAGATTTTTATCAAAGTAACCTTCTTTGTCATAACTTGATTGTGGCAAACGCAAACATCGTCGTTGCACGACAGCTATAATAGCTCATTGTTAGCTTTTATGAAAAACTACACTTTAAAGAAAATCAATCATCAGTTTGTTTGAACGCTTAATCACCTTATAAAGACTTTTTGAAAGCAGGCTTTAGTGGATGAGGCCATTGCTGACAAAGTCAACAAAGCCTGTTTTTGATAATTCCACTTGACAAACAGTTCGTTTGCCTTTTAACAGTGGTTTGATGTTAAGCTTTCTGCACAAAAGAAATAAATAAAGAGTGGAATAAAAAGATAAGTGCTTTCCAGAGAAGCCTTCAAAAATATATTACATGCATGTGTGTTCACACTTCACTAAAAAATAAAATAAAATCATCGCGTGATCTCAATTACGGTCCTCCCACTTTGCATGCATTTAGCCTAAATAAACAGATACGGTGCATCAAATTTCCTTGACAACAATTATTCCAGAGTAAGATAATGCCCCCGCTATGAACTCACTTTACTGTTAATTGTTAAATTAATAGTCTTTCCACACCCACCCAGGGTGAAAGTCCATTATATGATCACCGGATTGCACTTGACGAATGAATGGATAGAAAAGAAGATGAAGACCTCTTTGCATCAGGTGTACATGTTAGCAGTTAACTGTTGTCAAGCATGAAACCGGCCACAGAAAATCACGACCTTGAACGTCTGGAGCGTTCATCGCCACAGTCTCCTGAATCCATGGAGGAGTACATGCCACGTGATAACATAAACTCGTCCCTTAACCATTCTAGAGTCCAGAGACTTATGACAGTTCAGGAACTGCTGTTGGAGTACAGCTTGGTTATCATTTTGTTGGGGTGCTTTTTCCTGGTGTCACTACCTATAAAGGGGCTTCGAGCCTTAACCACTTGTGAAGATGAGATCTCCTGGATGTAGAGATGTTTTAGTGAACTTCGATATTTCGAGAAGAACTTATTTAAGGAACCATCTCTTGGATGAACTCCTAGACGCAGCTTTTATTTCAATCCGGATCTTTGCAAAATCAGCACCTACCTGTTAAAATACTGTACTGGCAAGTGCGTTGCCATTTGTGGAGACGATCACTGATAAATCCTCGACAAGAGAAACCAAGTGTTCTCGCATGACCTTTTCCCTGACAAGTCCTTGGAAGAGACGTAAACATATGGGACATTAAACACAATGCAAACTGTAAATATATTTCATGTACCAAATCAACATGTGCGTAGAATTGCGTTCTCGGTGTTTGGAGCTGTTGGAAACCAGTTAGCTGGCTAATGTATTTTATCCTGCTCTATTTTAATACTTCTTAACGTAAGTTGATTTCTGTTGATTTTTGCCTGAATTCGCGTATAAAATGATAACGTATCAGTTTAGCAGGCGAAGAAAAACAACAGACATTTTGTTCCACGGTACGTTATCTAAAAATATTGGGCTGATCAGAAGCCATGACAAATAATCAAATTTCATAGTAATATAAGTAAAGCCTTATAGAAGGCTATGCAGTTGCGAATCAGGTACCCGAGCTTCTAAACTGTCCTTTTCGCTGAGCTCGCCTTGGCTTGTTGCAGATTAACCCTGAAAAATATTTGATCTAAAAGAGAAGGCAGACTTCAGATCAACAAACTTGAATGGTCATTATGAGAAGGTGTAGTACGCAAAGTTAACTTGGTGATATCCTGTGCAGCGTGAGAGGTGTTTGCCGTTAGTTTTGGTGTGCATGCATTAAAAATATGTTTAAGGCATAAAATTTTAGCAATTTTATGAATTTAGTAGCATGTCGTCCCCCTTCGTCTCAAACGATTTGTTTTTTGCTGGTATTAAAAATGGGTAATTAACATCCCATTTGTGTTTTATCTTCTGCATGAAAAAGCGTGACCATGCCCCTTTGATCGTTGTTCAAAGCGTTCGAAAAAGTCCTTGACCTTGTATTGACGGATTGCAAATACAGGTGACATGTTTTGAGATAGACTGCAGTTATGGAAACTGCTATTAAATGATGTTTGCCAGATCGTGAATCGCAAGTAAACAAGATTCAGCTTGTCACCGAGCTTGAAATCTACCATATTTATTATTATTTACTACACATTTGATGATTTCGACATTGCTGATCCTAGCAGTATGCAGGAAGCGTGTCACATATCAACCTAGTAAATGGCCCAGCTCACAACGAGTCTCTCGTAGCTCAGTTGGTTAGAGCGCCCGACCGGTATCTGAGAGGCCATGGGTTCGATTCCCGTCGGGGACTCAGATTTTTTCTTTGTCCCACGCTCGTGTCATGTTGAATAATTTCTTCACTATTTATCACCGAGCTTGAAATTTACCATCTTTATTATTTACTACACAAGATTCAGCTTTTTGACAAATACAACTAAATCGTTAAACTATTCCTTCCCGCAAGGTTTGCTTTTTTGAGTGGGGTTCAACGTCAGACTGTCAACAGTTTACCACTGGGTCTCAGTCTTCTTGGTTGCTGATTGTTGGCACAAGCCTGACAGCAATGAGATGCCAAGCTTTTAGGAAAGTACGTCACAGACATATTTCAAAAGGGGCTAATTATCTGCAATTATGTTGTGTCATATTATAAAATTCTAAAATTTGTGTCACCGTAATATAGCTTTGTTGTTGTTGTTGTAGTCTCTCAAATGCAAAATTTACAAATGCCAGCCGCAGTTGCCAAAGTGATATGATTTCGTTCTTTTGTCGACCATCCACACTTCGAAGGTTACCGAGAAGCAACCAACTTATTCTAAATAAGCCGTGCAGGTTACAAGGCAAGTTATAATCGAAATCCCAGAATCAAATGTCTAGAGACTGGGTTAAAGAGCTGTTCAGACTGCCGGTTCCAGTCCAGAGTCCAGTCCTGGAGGTATTCTATGTCTACATAGCAATAATTTTCTTTATGTTCCTACTCGTGGCCCCCTTGTGACCTGCCACATAACGTTTTATTTAAATGACGTCAAGAGGGTGATGGAAAAATCCGCGAAAGGAACTGCTGAATGTGATCCGGAAGACAATTGACGGCTTGTCACTAAAACTGATTACTTGTAGTGTAAGAAGATTATTCTAGAGGAAGGAAGGTCATGGGTGTGGAAAGCTTGAGTTGTAAAGTTTTGTTTTCTTAAAAAAAAATTAAGAAAAAATCCATGGCACTTGTCATCAAACTAACACTACATTCCAGAGAATCATTCCACACTAATTATCTGATTAATTATTTTCTTTCATCGAACGTTCTACGCCGATGATTATATAAACTGTTTATAGTGGAAGCAAGGGTGGTATTCACTGCCAAACTGACTTTGGTTTAAATGGCGAAATTAGAAGCTTACACTTAATGGTTTGTATGTTGAACAGATTTCTTACAGCAGATGCTTTCTTATACTGACAAGGTTCATGATCCTTTTTTTCTTTATAATCAGAAAGAAAAAGGTCAAGGGTGTTAGAAAACTCCAAGATCAAGGCTTCTTTTTAGAGCAGCATTCTGCACCTATTAACAATAGAAAACAGCTTTTTGATATTCTATTATTTAGGTCAACACAGCACGATTATTTCTTCATTTTAACTTGGGATACAGAATCAGCTCAAAAGCAGAATGATTAACATGAGTGCTAAGTGGGAATATCTTCACATTAACAGTAGCAACAAAACGTCAAAGAAAGTGGCGGCGCTATCTCACTTAAAATATGTGATACTTTAACCCTATTCAGACCGGGGGGGGGGGGGGGCTTTTGAGGCCCGCGCTAACTTTGAACTTTTATAACTTTTTTAAGATTTAACCAAACGCTGCCAAACTTTTTGAGTTTTCCTAAACTTTATCTGGCAACAATTTGGCTGGGTTGGATGATGTGTCAGGAACTTGACATCACCATGGCAACGGCATTTTGACAGGCGTGTTTTCCCAAATTTGTAATTTTGCGTGTTTCTGTTAATAAAAATCAACTTAAATGGAATTATTTTACCATTTTTACGGGTTTAAAGCACATTTTTATTTATTTTGAGTACTTTGCAGTAATTTTGGGTGGTTTTCTGCCATTTTGGAAAAATTTTAAAATCCAAGATGGCAGATCCAAGATTGCGGCTGATTTGACATCATGATGTAATTGTCAGGTGATGTGACGTCACCATCCCACGTGACGTTTACCAAAAGAAAGGGTTTCGGACATACAATACTTCCTATAAGTTTCATGGTGATTGCTTAAATATTAAGGTCCAAAAAAGCCCGGTCTGAATAGGGTTAACATATCTCAAGAATTTTACGTTGAACTGATAATTCATTCATGCGGGCGTTTCCTGTCTGTTGGTTTGTTTGTTTGTTTGTTTCTACTTCAAGCGAACAACATCGGACACATCACTTACCTCCAGCAAGGACTAAAATAATAAATAACAATATTTTCTCGAGGGGACGACAGGCTATCTACTCAGAAACGTTTTATCTTTTCAAAGTACCTCAAACAGTGTTTAAATCCTCCGCTGTTAAACATGGTAATGAGTCGAACCCGTTTGTCCACACTGCATGGTATTCCACTTACTGAAATTTCAATATATTTCCCAGTGTATTTAAACCAACAATATTGTCCAGCATTAGCGTGTCCTGAAATAAGTTATTGGTCTCTTCTACTAACTCAAAAAAAACTTGGGCAAAAAAATCCAATTTTAGTCTATTTCTTTCTTTCCATGCCGAGCTGCTCTAAGCTTCTTTGTCCGTGAATCGCAGAATGTGGAACTGCTCCTTTGCCGTTTCGCTCCACGATTTTCTTCTACGCCAATCTGTCGCCAATTCATCGTATTTCCCTTAACATGTACAGTATATATAATGTACTTTCCTGCTGATTATTAGCTCATTGAAGAACAAATCAATCCGCGCCCTTTCTCACGACGCTAGAGTAATGCCAGTGCACTCGAGAGGTTCGTCGCTGCACGTTCTCCAGCACGTAATCCGCTCCTGTGAAAACTTAAGGTGAAAGTAACTAAAGCAACGGAAACTAACGAAACAAGGCACAGACAGTATTCCAAGAGGATTTCCTGGACAGAATAACACCTGATCACGCGAGAATATCTCGACATATGGAATCCCGTTCGCTGTACAATGGACAGTGAGTTGTTCATACCACTGGTCGCAGCTATGTCCTGCGGTACGACGTTGAATACAATGTACTGTCCTATATTTCAAACACCGTTTGATTAAACGTCAAGGTCGTGCCATATCATTTGTAATACGCGTTCTGGGCTACATGGAATTAATGTCAATTTGGGAATGTAACAGGTTTATGTTACAGCCTTCTGATATCTGGCTTTTCTTGGTGAATTCTTTCTGGCAAATTTACTTTGTTGTGCCTAGCCAACGCGCCCAGGGATATTTCACGTAAGTTTTGCAGCTTAAAGGTAAGGAAAAATAAGAATTAACAAGTCACACTCTATAAAAAAACAGATTACGTAACGCTTGTAAACAATTACACGTTAAACCACAAACATTTCAGGAACTAAAGGAACGACCAAATCACTTAATTCAAATTTAGGTGCGGCTTATTGTTTCATTGATCTTTGGAGAACATGAAGTCGATTTCTCCGGAGACCTGAGTTGACGAAGTCAAGGCCTGGAGATTATATATGTACTCATGTTTGGAAGCCTTTTTCATCGTGTATCAAATGGGTTATCACTTAGAGAACTGACTTATATATATTATTTGAGTGCAGTTGTCAGCAAGAAGAAGTTGAGGTCAGCTAGGTGCATATTTCAGTGTTTCATAGGTGCATTTATCAATAATTATAGACCGTTCTCTCAGATATATAGACGTTGATTTCGTTCGCACCTTCATTCTTCAGAAAGTTCATTGCCAAGGTAAAATTGACCTACACTCTACATACTTCAATCTCTTAGGTTATTATGGAGGAGATGTTCTAGCTAGTTCACCTGAAATTCACAGTACTTTTAGTCCTCGTATCTACAATGAAGGGTGTCTTTAACAAATTGGAGAAAGTAAGGTTTATCTTCTTGATCTGCTGCAAGACCAGTCAGATGAGGAATAGTCACCTGCGTACACAGGAAAAATAATTTACTTTGGTAGAAAGTCTTAGCTTAGCCATAATTCGATGAGAACCACCAAGTGCCAATCATGTAAAGCATGATCGGCATCAAAACGTACGTTTTGACCTAACAATCCACTGCAACTTTGGCGCAAACCTTAACGAAGCTTAACGACATGAACCGATCTGTTACCTTCAAAATGTGCAGGGGTTGTTCTGAAACGCGAAATTTTTCCATTGGCCAGAGAGTGATAGCACGAAATTACACTGGAAAGTAAAAGTGGGTACCAGGAATATAGTCCGCGCAGAACTAGGACGCCTGTCTGATGAAGTGGAGATTGGGCCTAACTTAGATTGGCATCGACACAAACATCAACTCAAAGATTCCAGTACTCCTGTTGCAGGCAGCCATACGCCAGTTCTCCACCCTTTGCCTTTTTCGTCCCCAGGCGAAAACCACGGTGACTAAGTAGCTGAACCGACCGAACAGACAGAAGCTGTCTCGAGCGAAACATATTAGGGGTGGTGAATTAATGGTCTTTCAAAAAATGCGTGTCTCGCAAAATTTTAGCCAAATTACAAGAGTCTCGTCGTCTCGAATTTTTCTTTGACGCCTTCTCGGAGTCTCGATTTGTTTTGCAAGGCTAAAAGGCTCTCAAAAGGTCTCGAGCTCGCAGAAAAGATATCAGTCTCGCTGTCTCGCAAAGTCTCGCATTTACCATTCGACACCCCCCATATTGTCAGTCATGAAGTCCAGTGGCTGAATCTTCAGTTAACAGCCAATCGAGCCAGATTAAACATGTTCCTGTTAGACGATACCCTACCAGAGTTCGGTTGGCTCTTTGAACATTGAACTGCCCGTTCTTAGGGTTAAGACTTTATTTTTAAGAATAATGGCAAGACACTTTACTATCATAGTGCCTCTCTACACACAGGCGTATAAATGACTGCTGATCATGACAAATTTAATGCTGGAAGTAACCATGCGATGGACTAGCATCCCGTCCAGGTAGGAGTAGAAATACTCCTAGTCGCCTCATGCTACTGAAACCGGGATAAGTTCGGCCTGATGGGCCACCAGGCTCGAACGCAGACTTAACCACGGACAGGTGAGAGACTTTGGGCCGGTTATTTAAACGAAGTCTAAGTTAGCCGTTGTTTACGGCTGACACGCGGCTTAGCCGCTATCTGGCTAGACAACGGTTAAACGATGTTTTATATGCATTATTAAAACGCGACTGAACCGTGTTTCTTCTGATCAATGGCTAAACAATGTCTCACCAGAGAGTGCATTGTTTGTTGAGTCACTTGTATGTGCATTTTGAAATCCGACTAGTGTACGGAAGGTCGTGAGTTCAAGTCTCATCTGCGAACTCGGAATTTTTTTCTGAGTTCTTCTCTCATAAATTAAACACACGTAATTCCATTATCATTTTGAATTTAGACGTTTTACTCAATATGAGTTCTAAAACCGGTCGAACAATCAATTTTAGCGAAGAAGAAAAGCTTTTATTAGGGTGATTGGGCAGAGAACATCCGATGTGGAGAACAAAGGATACGACAGTAAAACATTAACTAAAAGGGCAAAAGCTTAATTGGGAAGAAATCCTCAAAATCCAAACGAAATTAATCAAACGGGACATGAGTCAGCTCCAAGGATTCTGGAGACGAATTAAACTCCAAAGTAAGAAAGAACATGATTTGCAACGCCGTGTATCAAGAAAAACAGGTGGTCGAAAACGAATTCGAAACTCTTCGCCATCGTATTCCTCTAAAAGGTTAAATCTGTCCCTTAGGCGTAGAATTTGTCTCACATGTGTATTACGTCGATTGGCGTACACTCTTAACTGTTTATAGCGGAGCAGTCCGTCTATTTCAGAATGGCTGACCAACAAAGTTGTTCTTAGACAGCGTTTAAACCTACGTCTTAGCAGGTCTAACTCATTATTGTTTCTTAGTCGGTGTTTAGACGCCGTCTAAACAATGTCATGGAGAAACAACGTTTAAATAATCGGCATTCATGGTTTAAACATCGGTTAGACAATGACTTTCATAAACAGTGTTTAAACTTCGTTTAAATAATCGGCCCTTTATCTTTAATATAACAGACACCTTACAAATATCCCAAATTTAGACTGACGAATGGCATTACTCACTTCTTTCGGTATTTTGATCGTAGAGCGTCTTAGCGAAATAAACTCACTGAAATCATATTAATTTAGACAGTATCGATAGCAATGGCTATTTTAAATTACTCGGCCATGATATCAAGAATTCGTATTAAATAAATACAGTCGACTCCCGATAACTCGAACCTACAAAGGAAATTGAAAATGGTTCGAGTTATTGAGAGTTGAAAACAAATGACCGGAAATGAGGGGAGAAAACGGTGTTTACTGATTATCTATCCATACAGTGTAGACCAGTGTACATTTTAAACAAATTTAAGTAGAGTATAGAGAAGCCAAAGGAAAAAGGAACAATATATAACGTACGGTAAAACAAAGCGAATCAGCTGCGAACGTTGCAGGTTTCAAAGAGAACAACACTATAGGCTCCTGCTGCAGAGTTTATGCGATTTCTTTTTCTGGAAATAGTAAGTTAATTCGTCCTGATGATAATCCTTAAAAGTTTTCTAAGGTTGGATTCAAAAGAATCGGTATTAACCTCCACAAACTGAACGTCTGTAGCACGTCAATGGCGTGGCACAGTTTCGTTTCGGGGACGGCTCTGACTTGTGTACGTTTATTTTTCAAAATTAATTCAACGTTTTGGACTACAGTACACTGTTTGTTTAGACTGTCCACAACCCTCTATTTTTTCGTGTTTTTTCCATCGATGAGCGCGCAGTGAGAACAGCAAGAGAACTGGACGCCAGGGCAAAACGGAAGAATCAAGTTTGTTTTGACTTGTCAGGTAATCACAGGTATGGTTCTAGTTATCGAGGGTAAAATTATATGGAAAATAACCTGAAGGAAAACGAAAATTGGTTCGAGTTAGTGCGAGGTTCGAGTTAGCGCGAGGTTCGGGTTAGCGAGGGTTCGAGCTATCGGGAGTCGACTGTAATTATGTAGTTAGTTTAGTCTCATCTTGCTCTACCCTCAAAAGTTTGCGCGAGGTGGGGAAATGTTTGTGCACATCATGTTTTTAGCGGTTAAAATTGCGGAGTCACTTTGTTGGACATTTGATCAAAACATCGATTGCCCTTGTAGCCATTTTACGTTTTATACGAGACATACGATGTTGGATGGAAATGTTTGATGGTTTAACCGGGCCTAGGGGACTACGCAGCAATAACCTGCAAGTTTGGAAATGGGTTAAACGTGGCTTTAAATGAAGTTGCACACCACTCCCCCCCCCCGGCTCCACAAAACTTGATGCTACCAGACACCTGTTAACAGTTAGGGACGGACCATTATTTTTTGGAGGGGGGGGGGGGTGTAAAAATATTGAAAAAATTGTTTGAAGGGCCTGGAAAGACAAAATAAATTGTTTGCAAAAAAGATATATATAACAAAAAATAGTAAGAATTTCGAAAATAATGTTTGCAGAGGTGCATAAACTAAAAAAAAAGTTTGCAGAGGAAATTTTTTCATCCCCCCCTTCAAGAAAATAATGGTCCATCCTTTAGTTGAATGTCACACTTTATTTATAATGGTTTGGATATAGTTTGCATTTCGTTACAATGGAGCCCAAACGATCCCGGACATAACAAACACCTTTATAATGAGGTCTCCAGTATATATATAACGAGCTATATTCTTTAGCCCGGCCAAAGTTACGTACAGTAAAATGTATTGGAACAGAACCCCGTTGTAATGAACGCATCTTCCCAGTCCCTTGGCATTTCATTATGTCAGGATTTTACATTTTTTTACAAAGTCAGGCGTATGTTTACAACAGAGCTACTTAGTACATTTTCTTTCACCGCATAAGTGAAACGGAAAATATAAATGTCCGTACCGTATGGACAAACTCGCGAGTAAATAGCAGTTACGCTTACATGACCACTGTAGAAACGTTAAAAGAAAGAAAAACTACAAATTTCTCGTATAAAAAACAGCTGTTTATTCTGTTAAAGTGTTAAATACTGTTGATAGTTCGACAGTAATGCCGTGTTTGTACAATAAAATCTACACGAAACGAAAGAAAACAAATTATGACAATTACTGCGTGCTGTACACTCGATTAAAACAAAAGACAGTTTTATAGAAATTGTTATGCAGTGAAAAGCTCCAAACTTTCGATAAAGAATGACCTCTTACATTCTTTTACTGATTCTCACGATGCAAAAAGCGGTTTCTGGAAATGAACAAAACGTACACACAGCAAACCAGCGAACTATTTGCTTGCATAGCGACCCGCTAATAGCGGGTTTTTTGAAAGCAGCCTTGCTCTTTCCTAGAAATTGTCTGCGATTGACTTAGACCTTTAACTTATAAATGTCGAATTTTAATTGTAAGTTATTTCAAGGTACTTACTTCATCGTTCCACGCCTCCTTCTAACCTTTTCTTGATGCTGTTAAATGTTCAGTGCTTTTCACTACGGATGCGTGTTGTCTACTTCTTTCAGGCCGAAGAGATAAAAGATTTCATAAGTTTGTCTTGTGCTGATGAGACGAAAACTTGAAATAGATGTTCGAAAAACAAGAATGTTCTGTCAAATACTACCATTCCGTAGTTAAAATGGTAGTTAAAAAAGCTTGTGTGGACCGTTGAAAAACTATGATTTAGTGTCAACTGCGAGGTTCAAATGAACTTCTGTGATCGATTTTAGCTTGACTCCGATTCTCTGGCTCATGACAGTTGATTTGGAATGGCTTTCTGAGCGCGCGTTAAAAATTCAGCCATATAAACAAAAAAAGAAATTGAACTTTCTTTACATTTTAAAAAGGCTATGCGATTCAAAGAAAATCCATTACCTGACTCGTGAATTCCACGTTAAATTTCACTTGAAAAACCGATATCGCACTCATCGCTTCGCGATTCGTGCGATATCGGTTTTTCGCGTGAAATTTAACGTGGAATTCCCTCGTCAGGTAATGAATTTTCCTATAATATTGATAAAACTGATAAAACGCAACTGCAATCAAACATTACATAAAGTTCCTTACTAGCCTACACTATGATGTGTTGGTCACAAGTGCATATCACAGGTAACTAGCTATAGAGATTTGCAATTGGCTGCAGTATCTTTAGAGACCGAGGGCAGATTTCATTGGGACGACAGAAAGCTAATTTAAAAAAACAAAAATTACGTGACCAGATTTATGTTTCTTTGAAATGATTTCATCCCAGTCTGGATAGTACAGTTCCTTCATTCTCTTGGCGTGCTCGTCAAGATTCTTCGCTTTAGACTTGGTGAGTAAAGCATGCGGACTTTCTGGACAATCCCAGGTAAACCCAGCGATGAAGGCAAACAGTGCTGCGTCAGCTAGACAAGGCTTCTCTCCAAACAGGAATTTCTTGTGGCCCAAAACTTCCGACGCCGCGAGCAAATCTTTCTCACCTATTCCATACAGATCTTGTTCGGAGTGTCGGCCAATGCCGTGCGACCACATATATTTTCTGTACCGCCTTTGGAAAATTTTAAATACCAGATATTTGACTGGCAAGAACAGCTTGGGAAACAACTTTTCTCTAAACATCGGTGCATAGTCAGAACACCAGCGGCAGTAAATCATGGTCCTGTAGATGGACAGAAAAACAGAAAAAGGATACATTAAATCTGGCCATTGCGACTTTTTTTTGTTTGTCTGCTTTTGTTCGAAATCTGTCTTTTTTACGTGACTTGGACCTTGAACAAATAGATGAAACAACAGTTTAAGAAAGTATTCAAACAATTAAGGTCGTGGGTTGTAGGATATCTAGCCTCTAGTGGATGGCGAGGCTGTAAGTGATGTTTGGCCTGTTAGGGATGTCCCGCTTGTACGGGAATTTCATTCTGTAAGGGATGTCTAGCCAGTAGGGGATATCTGTCACAAGCAATGCAAATTAGGGATGTAACGCCTGTCGAGAAATTGTCTAGCTAACGGGAAATGTTGAGACAGTTGGGATGTGGTTGATGTTTAGCTAAATAGGTTTACATGGCGAGATAAACATACTACAGGCTTAGGACACCTTAGGACACCTTATTATGCATTTTTTTCAAGCGTTTACACGACGTACAATGACTGACATCGACAACTTTACGAGATATTTATAACTGGATAACAATATGGACGCATGCGCGTGATTATATCCCTGTTTTATTTTAACCAATTTAAAACAACACTTGCCGTGCACGTCATATAGATTGTAGGAAGTCTATGAGCTAATTTTCATTCAAATTTGAATATTTCTGCCATTCAGAGTACTGTAGCTACATTAATTGCTGACTTGCAACTGACGTCACGGCGGCCATCCTGGGAGACTAGAACAAAGCGTTTCCCTCCGTTGGGACTTAACTTTTTTTATCATGCAAATTTTGCAAAGATTTATTTTTATTGTTTTGACCCCCCGCATGGCCGCTTTGTCACGTGGTTGCAAGCCAGCAATATTCAGCATAAACAATCGTGTTCACCATAAAAGCGTGGAATATATTTACCTTACATCTCTCCTTTGGAAACTGATCGTGTTTTGGTTGAGACACCTTCGGAAATCTCAAAGTTTGGACTTTTCCGACAATTTTGGTGCAGAGAATAAAGTGTAGATACAGAACTTCATGACTTTTCACTGCAGATTGGTAAACTATGAATACTGCAGTGTGTCATAACAAAAGCGGAATTTTAAAAGAGCGCTTTTAGAAAGAGGTAGAAGGAATTAAATTCAAATTTTCGCATTTAAACCGCCATAAGTTGCTGGTAGACTTTCAATTAAAAAACCCGCTTCTGTAATGACACCCTAGAGATATTGACCGAAAATATCAAATTGTGCTGTCTGCTACTCGTTCTGCAAACTCTGCCCCAAAATCATGTTCTTCCCAATTTGGCACTAACGGGGCTCTAACATCGCCTTTGAGTGCAATCTACCAAAGAAAAGATGACATTCATAATCTTTTATCATTTTCCATGTCTGTAAAATTTGAGCTTAATCGCACAAATAACAGCTGAGAAGTAAGTGTTTTAAAAGATGCAGGTCAAGCAAAATTTCACTTCATGAATTTATTCATGCTGTAGGTATCCCCCGCGATCTTAACGATAAACTTGAAATTGCTCTTATTCTTTTCGATCATTTTCAATTTATTGTTACAGCATCTCAGTCGGACGAATCCTTCAACGTGAGGCTCGTTATATACGCATGGTTTTGCAAATTAAAAGAACAAGTACAGTGGAACCTCGATTTAATGATGTACCAAGGAACTGGGAAGTTTTTTTCGTTATATCGAGGGTCCGTTATTTCAAAAAAGTCGATATATAAACAAATTTGCGGAGAAACAACCAATATGTTTGTTATATCGAAGTATAGTTAATAATTGTTTTTTACGCTGCTACGTTGTACTACCGATGCAGCATAATGCATTTACAGATCTGAACGACTGTCAAAAATAACATTTGTGCTTCAATGTTACATAGATATGGACACAAGTCTTTGGATTTGTTCTCCTGTTACTGGATTAAAATATTTTTATCCTTGTTGATCTGTTCTACATTCATCTTATGTCGCATGTTATCTATAATCCGTTATATCAGGGTGCATTTTACGTTTGGGCTTCCGGATTGTGTTCGTTAAACGAGGATTTCGTTATATTTATTTTTATTTATTATTATCGTTATCTCGAAGCTCTGTTCCATACATTTTACTGTAACTTAGCGCTTGCTGAAGTTTGTTAAATCGAGGTTGCGTCACGCTACAGAAGCGGATATTCGCAACTTGATAGAACCTGACGAAGTCTTTATACTTCGAGAAATTCTCGTGATGGAAATAGGAAAAACAGTTTTATTTTTTGGGGGGTCTGAATTATCCAGACATCTAGAAGGTCTCACTTTTCAAGATAGACTTTTTCAAAGTCGTTTGCCTTTGTGTTTTTCGAGAAACCGCAGATCAAGTGCGAAACCAAAACAGTATAACAAGAGGTTAAACACCTAACATAAAAACTCTATCGGCTTACCAGAAAGTGTTTTCCTCCAACATTGTACGGACGCTGTGAGCAATGGCTTTTTCTCTGGCGCTCAAATGAGAATCAATATCCACTTGGAGTTCTTTCTTCAGAAATTGAATGCAGAAATTTGAATCAGCCACTTCTTGCCCGTTAAACTCGATCCACGGCATTTTTCCCTTCTTGGAAAACTTGAAACCATACTCATTTTTGTACGGGATCTTTGCCATACGAAGGAAAGTTTCCAATTTTAAACATGGCGGACTTACACTCACCACCGGGCATCCATCGAACACAGGGAACTGATGTAAGTTAACAGTGCCAGGCTTGGTGGGCCTCTTGTTCTTTTTTGCCTTTGTAAATCTCTTCACGAGGAGATAGATAACAAGACATACAACAGCAGCAATGCCAGCATACAGAAAAGACGCTGACATCTTCATCTTCATCTTCACGTTTCGTGCAGGTATGCAGCTGGAGGCTCTAAGTCGCTGTCACGGGACAGTGGAGTACTCCGCTTTCGTGGTGACCATGGCGACTCTCCCTTGGGCATATTTATTTTTGTCTTAAAGTGCTAATTAATCCCTTCCTTTTAATGGCAGCTTAAAAAATCAGTTCCTCCTTATTAATACGATCGCGAGGCTTTGAGGACTGTTATCGACAAAGTTTTCATAAGTGAATGTGCCAGGCAATGGCGAATAGCTATTATTTTTTGTTGATGTTTTAAAAACGATCGGTTTAGTACACTTATCACTTGCGTAACTTGCTGATAGATTACAGATTAGGCGAAGGAGTAAGAGTACTGCTCGTCATGTCTAATTTTACACATGGGGAACCCTTAAACGGATGAATCAAACTTTAGATGCGTCAGTTAAAAATAGCTTTAAAAGCCTTTGAAATACCGGAATGTAATGTCTCCTACTCTTTCCGATACCTTAATTAGTGAAATCCCTCCCCTCCTTCGAGTTAAGAACAACTTCGAATTCAATCTGATGCCTCTATAAGTTGAGCTATTAGATCAATCGAGTTATCGACCCAGGTCGATTAATAATAAGATTTTCTCTCTTAAAAGTGCATCTCTTTGCTGACTTTCCCTCCTTCTGTACATTTCCTTGTGTGTATACATGGATATGTGGCTTTGTCCCTACACATGTAGCTGCCAATGACCTCTAGAAGATCAACAACTTTGTCAGCTCCTGCGAAAATCACGTGGAATATCACCTGATACTTTGCAGACGAGGTCGTGTAGGCCGTGTTGGCTAAGATTAGACGATAATCCAAGGATTGAGCAGGATAATTGTTTTATTGTTCAACAAATTGTAAACGAAACGCAATTTTGCAGCTAGAGAGACTGTGGTTATTCAAAGCTTTGCAAAACTTTGGACAAATCTTGGCATGTGTTATGTACGGATGACGGATAAACAAAACATTGAAATATTGAAATGGCTAAAATTGCGAATCAACGTTGAGTTTGAAGCCTTAAAACAAAAATGTCCTTTCCATCTGGCTGCCAGCTTTTGATTATTGGCAAGAGATTGGACGTTTTGCAGAGTATTTGCTCGCTTCTGGCGCTTTTGTGGTGCAAACCTGCCCTGACACGAGCTGAATATTGAAATTGTGATTGTTGAAAGCGTTTGGGACTTACTCACTTCACGGGAAAAGCTTGAGCTTTCCTACATCGTTGATATAAATGTTCGACCCGACCTTATTCGACGTGAGCGTTACAGGCTTCGGTGAAAGGATGTTTTAAAAGCTTTCAGTGCCTGGTTTGCCGTGCCGTCCGCTTTCTTCCATTTTGAAGATTTTCACAGTTTGCCGAAGTCTTTATTCTTCAGGTATGTCACTGACTTCTCTCCCTTTTCCGCCGAAAAAAACCGATAACATGTCTTCAAGTCGCTTTGCGTTTTAATTTTTGTATTAAGTGGTTGTTGTGGCAAATAAAATTCACGAAACTCGTTAGCTTTTGTTGATTAATTTGTTTGTTCTCATTATTTCACTTTAATACCTATTTCTTTGTTATCGGACTCCATTTCGCTAAAAACAGACAGAAAATACTTGTGTTGTTTCGGAAAATACTTTCATAGCTCAAATTTACGACTGAAAAGCTTTTTGAAGTAGCGACGACGGGACTGAAAAGTTTTTTCGCTTGCGGGAACACAGCGGGCGATCCCGAGCGGTCAAGATGGCTCCATCTTGACCGCTCGGGTAGCCAATCAGAGCACGGAATTCGTTTCATCTTGTCCGCTCACGGAGCTAGTAAAATAATAACACCTAATACTTAGCAGACGTGGTCGTAGGCCGAGTTGGCTATATTTAGACGACAATCCACGGATTGAGCAGGATAATTGTTTTATTGCTCAACAAATTGTCAACGAGACGCATTTTGCAGCTTGAGAAACTGCGGTTATTCAAAGCTTTACAAGACTTTGGACAATCTTGGCAAACTATGTATATCGCAGGATATCTTTTATGTGCGGATGACGGATAACAATAACATTCTTAACATAAATGGGTAACGCGCGCATTCATTGAATAATAACAGGGATATCCTGCACTTTGGAAGACGCTGTGGCGTAATGGTTAGTGCGCTGGACGTCAGATCAAGCGGTCCGGGTTCGAGCGCTGGCCGGGGTTAATGTGTTTGGTCTTGGGCAAGACACTTAACTCTCATAGCGCTCTCTCCTCACAGATTTATAAAGTGGTACCGGCGAATTAAATGCTAGAGGTAACTTTCGATGGACTAGCATCCCATCCTTGGTTTAGAAGAAATACTCCTGGTCACTTCATGACACGGAATCCAGGATAAGCTCCGCGGCCTGATGGGCCACTTGGACGGGGCTTAATAGGGGTACGCAAATCCGCCGATCCGTGCTTACGGACTGCTGGGATAATCTTCGGACTGATGGGCCACTCCCGCACTTAACCTATTTTCTCTCCGATTTGACCAAAATTAAAAGTTAATGGGCGCAAATAATTGACCATGACTAAGTCATAATTTTTTTTAAACAATCACAAATCCATGCAAAAATTGTAATCTTTCCAAGCCAATTCATTAGGACGAGTCTAGAATAATGAAAAGCAAGAATCATACCTATAAAAAGATATATATAAAATTTGATATCAATAGTTTTGGTGATAAAAAACGACTTAAAACACAATACAATTTTTTAACAGTCTCAAAATTCTGCGAAAAACTGATAATAAAGATAGATACTTTATTAACGTGAAATATACTTAGCTATACGGCTAGCTTAAAGAAATTCCACAAGTTAAAACCTTAAATCTAAATTAATTAAAATATAACATACAAAGATGCTAACTACTACAAAAATAATATCATTACCATGATTAAAAATATAAAAATTAGAACGTCCTTAATGGACTGACATCGCGGTAAAAAGCCCTGAGAATTAAACTTACAATTTAAAACGTTAAACGTTGAACCTTGCGGATAAAATCCTTAGTTCCAGCTAAGCTGCAATATGCTCTCAGGAAGTGCGTTTCAGTGTTTCGCGGCGAAATAACTAAAACGCTTTAGGCCACATTTGGTGCTATTCACCTTACTGGTAGGTCGAGACAACACCCCGCAGTTTTTAAATTGTGAAATTTTTGCATTGGATTCAGAAATGCAGAATGTAATCAAATGACATAAACTGTATCCTTGCAAATTATTTTGCAAGTATTGGTTCTAATCTTCTAAGGCTTAGAAGCTGTACCATGCCAAAAACGATATACAATTACAAAAAAATCACTTAAAAAGCACCCTTAAGATGTTGCAAAAAAATTGCGAAAACGTATTGAATAATACATGCATAAAGATTAAATTGACGGTAATATAAATGTACCATAGATTAGAGGAAAATTAAAAGTTAAAATGTTTGTGTACGTGAAAGGACGTTCACGAGTAATGGCTTCACAAAAACAAGTCTGCGAAAGCAGCAGGATTAAATCCTGAGCATAACGGTCATAACTAGCATTATCAATCTACGAGAGTCCCGGACTTACACATACAGTGTACAGCAATAACAACAACAACAACTTTATTAACCCCGAAATATTTTACAAAAGAAAAAAATGATAAGTATTAAGGGTCTGGCTGGGGTGGCTGCCTGAAATAACTATAGAGTTAACAATGGCAGGCTGCCAGTGTTACAATTATGTTAAGACGGAATCCACTAGGAAGTCGAGTAATATTTATTAAAGTTGGACAAAAATCAAGTGCCAGAATAATTGAAATCCTATTGCGTTATTTCCTACCCTTAATAAAAGGTAAAGATGTAAGTAATTATTCATGATAACACCAACAACAATTTCTTATCAGAGTCTGAGAAAATGAATTTCAAAGTTCACAAGGTATAGGCAAAATCTCACGTGTAGCCATTTTGTAAATTCGCCTAAGCGATTCAGTGGAATTCAGCGGAACTTCGAAATTTGTTTTCGATGTTTGGTGTTGTTAGGAAAGATTTCTTTTGATAAGATATTTGAAGCAGTAACAAAAAAAGTTTGCAATAAGGTGGAAATAATTCTGGTACAACAATTTCTTATCAGAGTCTGAGAAAATGATATTCAAAGTTCACAAGCTATGGGCAAAACCTCACATCTTTTAAGCGATTCATGGGAATTCAGTGGAACTTCGAAATTTGTTTATAATGTTTGGTGTTGTTAGAAAAGATTTCTTTCGATAAGATATTTGAAGCAGTAACACAAAAGCTTGCAATCAGGTGTAAATAGTTTTGGGTCATAATTTTTTCCAATAACTACTCGAAGTCCTGGCGGATTTCCAAACAATACAGAACATTACAGTAAACAAAATAACGATAAAAAGACAATAATATATTAAAATATAGAAAATACAATACAATAGTTGGAATATAAATGAGCAAACTTATCAATTACCAATATTACTTATAGGAAAAACACTTGTCTACAACCATGAAGCTTTGGGTCTCAACACTGTTCAAAAGTGCAATAAAAGACACGCATTTGCAAGAGTGGTCAAAACATTTTTTCTTCGGAAAGTCATGTGCATTCGTCAGCGGCCTTTTTTTTCAAAAATACTGCCACTGCCTAAAAAGTAGGTAAAAGGGGGCAAGTCCTGCGTTTGTGTGACGTGTTGTTTGGACTAAAATAAGTCTTGATGTGAATCTTCAAGGAGTAGTTGTCCTACACTCAGTTCACACACGTGTAATGGCTGAATTAATAGAAAACACGTGCTCAAGAAGCGAGTTCATAAGTGAGTATTCTCAACGGGGCCCGCGCGAACAAACACCCTAATTTCCTATTCCACGTGCCCAGTTACTTTGGCAACTGCAAGCCATGCCGCTGACTATGTGCAGGTATATATATATAGCTTCTCAGTACACGTGTATTCTGTCTTTTCGTGAAGTGCTGGCGTACTTTTGCATCGGCTCCTCGTTTACTCTAGCGTCATCGCTGCGCCCTCCTTCTGCCCATTACACAAGTCCTGGTGCTCTTATCCTGGAGTTTTGGCTACTCGTCTGACTCGTTTATACGTTCAACATGTTTATCCTCACTTCACCGCTGCTTCTCTATTTCAAGCGTGCCAACTGCAAATACACCACCCGCTAGCGCTCTAGCAATTCCTACAGAGAAGAGTCCGAGGTCTGTTATCTGGGTCTTCGCTCGCATGTTAGTCTTCCGTTCCTCAACCAGGTTTAGTTTGTTATACGGTTTTAGCCTGTTCTACTTATTTTGCATTGTGTTGTTTGCGGTGTTTGTGAAGCTACCTTCGCGTCCCGAGTTATGGTGTATTTGTCTCATTCGCGGCCTTTCCCTCGCTTTTTCGTTTCTTCCCTTTACCTGTTTTCTGTATTTTTAGTTGGGTTCTACTTATCCGATCTGGTTTTATTGTCTGTTTGTTTATTTTCAAGGTTTTGTTCATTACTCGGTTTTTTGTCCCTATATTTCGTTTCATGGCCTTTAGTTTTCGTCGCTTTGTCTCACGCCACGTGTTTTCATTCATCCCCCCTTAGTGTTTTCTTTGGTATTTGTTCTGCATTTTTTATTTATCGGTATTTTTGCATGGTATTTCAGTATTTAGTTTATTTTTGGTGTGGTTTCTGGTATTTTATATTTCATTGCTTGTTGTTTACCTCTTCAACTAGTTTGTCACACCTTTTTGGTTGCGTTGCGATCTCACCTTTTGTTCTACTTTCCTATTGTCCCTTCGTTAGCTGTCGGTATTGTTTGTCATTTCTTGTGTTATTGTTTAATTACATTATTTAGGGAACAGACAAAATAAAAAGCGTAAAACGGGAAGAGGAGGAAGGAGGAGAAGCTTAAAGATGGGAGAAACGTACAAAAAAAGAAAAAAATGGAAATTAAGAGATGAAAAAGAAGAAGTTAAAAAAGGAAAAAGAAAAGAGATGAAGAGTTAAAAAAAATGAGAAAAAGAAGAAGTCAGAAAAAGAAAAGGAGAGAAGAAAAAGAAAGGAAAAAAAAGAGATGAAGAGATAAAAAAGATACGAGAAAGAAGAAGTTAGAAAAAGAAAAGAGGAAAAGGAAAAAAAAAAGAATAAAGAAAAGAGATGAAGAGATAAAAATAAGAGAAAGAAGAAGTAAGAAAAAGAAACGAGAAGGAAAAAAAAAAGAAAAAAGTAGAAAAGAAATGAAGAGATTAACAAAAAGATATTGAGAGAAAGAAGACTCAAATTACAAGATGAGAGAGAAATGGGAAACTTAAAAAAAACAAAACAAAACAAGAAAAGAGAACTAAAAAAGAGGAAAAATGAAATGGAAAGACATAAAAAGATCACTTATTATCGTTGTATCTGGAGGCGAGATTAACCGCCGCGTCGGCTTGTCCCGAAAGGGGTTATCTAAAACCTTGCACTCTGTCCTAGACGGGGTATTTCGGGGCTCGCCGTGTGGTTGGTTTTTCCCCTTCCAAGTCGTTGTATGTTATCTTTGATACACCGTTTATATACTATTTTCGTGGTCCTGGTTGACTCCGGGGAGCTCACTTCGGTTTTGATCTTGTGGTTGCGGTATTTTTTCGAGCTTTAATCTTTTGGTAGCTGATATTGCGTTTGGTAGGGGGAAAACCCCGCATGGCGGGCCCCAGCAATCAGTTAGAAATGTCCATTTGCTTGCTTCTTGTTTCTGTTCCCTTTAGTTTCGTTTTGGTGACATATTTTGCTATGTGTCTTGCCGTAATTATATTATTGTAAATGCTTACACGCTTTCTGAGTTTTGGGAGGAAGACTCTTGTTTTCTTTCAAGTTTAAGAAAATGTACCGAGAAATCACCCACTTAACAAAGAAGGCAAAGAGAAAGAGAGCCTCGGGACGAGGTTGGCTGTTCTTAGCTTGGGGCTTACGTGAGCGGGTACCGTAGGAGTCGCCTCGTTCCCATAACTTAACTATAACCGGGGTGATTGAGAGTAAGGGCTCCGGTGGGAATTGTTTACTATTCTCACCGGGGCCCGCGCGAACAAACACCCTAATTTCCTATTCCACGTGCCCAGTTACTTTGGCAACTGCAAGCCATGCCGCTGACTATGTACAGGTATATATAATTATAGCTTCTCAGTACACGTGTATTCTGTCTTTTCGTGAAGTGCTGGAGGACTGAAGCATTGGCGACCCACCCACCTCCCCGCAGCGATGACCTCTGTACTTGCCGTATTGGAGCTCTCGCCCTCTCTCACCTTCGGAGTCGCCTCGTTCCCATAACTTAACTATAACCGGGGTGATTGAGAGTAAGGGCTCCGGTGGGAATTGTTTACTATTTTGCTTTATAGCCCCCGAAGACAGCTTGCTCTCAGGTTCTACCTTGCTGCAATGTAGCCCCGGTTCTTTAGGAATCTGGGAACTTCCGTCTGTTTGTCTGTTTTCATGCTAATAAAGAGCCGTTTTCCGTTCTAAGTTATTTGCCTTCTATCCGAGAAGTTCGAAAGTTTGTTTCACTTCGAATCAGTGGAAGGTGTTGTAACTTCGAATCAGTGTTGTAAGTCGTTGTTGCGACCCTTCTTATGTGTTTACTCTCATTGGTAAACGTTCGTGTATGGCACGAGAGGCGTCCATTCTTGAACTTTTAATCTCCCTTCTTAATTATTTCTTCGACAAGTTCACTTAGCAATGCCTTAGCTTTTCCGTGGCTCTGTATTTAAATGCTTTGGTGTTGACCGGAACCCGGAGAAGATTACTATACTTGCGTCATGCAAGTGAACCTCTAGTCTGAAATTCAGCCGTCCTCTCGTCCCTAAACCCAGGACCTGAACAATCGATGGAATCGATAATCGATGGCAATCGATAACAATCGATGACAATCGATATCAATTAATCGATTGATATTGATAATCGATGAACAATCGATCGCTAAAGTTTTTGTGATTATCGATTGTCATCGATTATCAATTTCATCGATAATCGATGACAATCGATCAATTAACTAACATCGATTTTCATCGATTATCAATATCATCGATTACCAATTCAATCGATCATTTAACTGCCATCGTTTTTTATTTGACTAGTATTTGATAAATATGTTTACTTTAAAACACACGGTCTCTCTTGTATGTTATATTTTATTAGCAACAACAATGATAACCTTTCCAAAAAATGTCAATACAACGAGAAACTTATTAACTTAACAGTAATAAGGCAATAATTATTTAAAACAAACGTTTTGAGCTTAAGTCTTATTCGCCTCCATCAACGAAGCGTACGCTTTTCGGTCTGGTTTGCTTTCGAACCAACTCCTGGCAAAGTAAATAGAAATCGCAACTTACAGAATTCCTCGCTGTCTAAGTACAATGTAATTTTTCTAAAACTCTGTCTTGTAGTCCATAAACATTTTCTCGCTCGTCCGAAATATTTCAAATCAAACAGTAGCAGAGAGAACTCAAAAATACGTCGTCCGTACGTCGGAACGAAAACGAGACAACAGTGGGAGTCTGGTGATGAGTTTCGCCTGTCACGTCCGCCATTTTTGACTCGGTCACGAATAACGAAGTGTCTTTGGAATTCTAGCGCTAGCAAACAGTAGGAAACTCGAATGAAAAACAGAAACATTAAAGCTTATGATGTAAACTTCATCTCAATGGAAAGGAGCTTTATTATTTTTTTTTACAAAACAACATATGTAAGTATTTACTTCATGCTTCGGATTGATTGTGTGTTTAATGCCAATCGATGGCAATCGATGAAGTTCGCGACCACCAAAGTGTGATTATCGATTGATCATCGATTGGCCGATGCCAATCGATGCCAATCAACAGTAATTAATGGATTGTCATCGATTGATCGATTGATTTTCCGATCATCGATTTTCATCGATTGTTCAGGTCCTGCTAAACCCCCCAACGGAGGGGCGCGGGCCCGCGCCCCTCTGTTGGGGGGTTAGGGAGGATAGGACGGCTGAATTTCAGATTAGTGAACCTCTCGATCGTTAAAGGTCATGATTTCCGTCAAAACAAGATCGCGTTTCACGATCCCGCCCACCCGAATACGTTTTTTTATCAGTAAACCATTGTTTTCAATCACCCCGCAGCCGTAAGTGGCTTATCGCAATGGATATTTTTAGACTTGGAAGCTTCGTGACTTTATCGGAATATCAAGTAACGTCACGGGAATCCCGAATAATCCGCATTGTGTTGTGGCTTCGACACGCAAACGCTAAAAATAAGAAATCATAATATTATGCATAGAACGCCATCAGCCTTTGCTGACTTTATTCTCTCTCAGTCACTTAAATGCCAAGTAAGACTGTAAATATACATGTTACTTTAACTTTCCGAGTGTATATGATGTTATATAATTATACTCGCACGCATCGATATCCTTATCTTAATAATTGCCCTTTAAACCAATTCTAACGTCATCGTAACTGACACCACTGTGCACTAAAAAAAAAACACAATTGTGGTGTTTGGTACTCGCACCGTACGCAAAAGTTGTTAAATCCACTGCTCTTAAGAGAGACAAAACACGCCCATGAATCAATGTTTACAATCCTTAGTACTCTTTAAGGGAGAAAAACAACCGGGGCAACCGAACAGAGCACCTTGAATATATCTCATCCCGGAAAGAATAAACTCAGTAAGGTTGACAAGTCCAGTTTATGTTTTGTAAACATTCTAACTGTCTTCTATTTTCTACCCCAAAATTTGCATTGGCAAATTATATATAGCCGGTAAATTCTTGCAACTGTTTGACAGATTAACAGAAATGTTTGCGCCTAGGCTTGAAACAATGTATTAACAGTTTTCTTTTCTCAGTACAGTTCAGTTTTGAGGAGACGTGACAGATTTTGCCAACACTCTAAAGCGCATTGACCTTTTTTAGGGGTAAATCCTGGATCAAACACAAACTAGATACAATGTCGTCTGATACAACACGATGACAAGGATAAGTTTTCTTCATGAATGATAATTGCTTTCTTTAAATAGATCGTTTGGATTTCTTTACTTCACTGGAAATTTCTTGACAAAAGCAAGGAGTGCCTTTAATTGGACTAGCTACTTGTAATGGAAGACCTTTATACTTCAACTCCCAGGCCGTACCGATAAAATACTTGGATTGTTTGTTATTCCAACGGCACACCAATAGATATGTTTTCAAAACATTGAAAGGAAATACATTATAAGAATGATTGTAAAACCGGACGTTCGTATGCAAATATATAGGAAAGGGTTAAAATTTGCATTGCATTCTATAAAGAAAACAGATACGAATGCAAGGAAATAGACAAGCGGAGGAGTGTATCAATTGGGCGGGAGTAACAAATTCAACAAAACTTTGTGTTGGGGCCCAATTTGCACAACAATAGAGGCATCAGGTCCTTACCAAATCAAAGGAATCCTTTTCCCCATTTGGGTTTAACTTTTGTATTGTCTTCAAATATTCACACAGATAACTTTGAACTATTTTTTTTGTTTTATGCTGTTTTTAGTTGTGTTTATATCACCGGCAATCGTTCTAATTTTATGATTAAAGTCTACTTGTCTATGCAAACTCGGCCGTACAGAAACCAACCCCGAAGGAACTCTGATTTGAAAGGGGACGAGGATACCTTTTCGGAAAATTTGAATTAAACATCAAAATGAGACCATTTTGGGCGTGGTTTATGCTTTTTTAGACGCCTCAAACAGACATTATTCATGTCTGATCTCACGAGACTGCCAACGTAGTATGGCGGTAGTTGTTGTTGTTTCTTTTTTGCCAAGTGCAGCCCTTAACGAGACCTTGACCTGACAGCTGTGTTCTGAACACCCTGAGTGAGACAAAAAACCTAAATTTACACACGACGTGCATCCCCATCCCATTTATCCCCACCCTCCCCCCCCCCCAAAAAAAAAAAAAAAAAAAAAAAACTTGGAAGCTACCTCTGAAGGAAGGTGTTGTAACGTTTGCCTACTGATTCCAACAGCGAGGAGCTTTAAGCTTCAAAAATAGGTCAACAACTGAAATACGAGATGGGTAGCAGCGTGAGCGAGGGGAGATTTATAGAAGAGCAACTTCGTCAAGGGTGGGATAAGAAAGCCACCTTCAAATAGGACTCTGGTGTGATGTATTTTTAAAACAGAAGGAAAAGCTTTAAATCTAGGAAGATAAAATGAGGAAAGAAAGGTAATGCTTTAGTGAGCAGACAGGGTGTTTGAGATAGATGGAAAATTATGCTATCATCATGCTTATATTCTTGTTTTGGGCAAACATCTATTTTCATTTGACATCTTCAATGGGATAATTAATAAATGACAACTTCGCAGCACTGCTCAAGCAAGAAATGTCCTTTCCAGTTTCAGTTGAATCAGTCGATATAACAATTATTTCGCAGAGGGTTTTTTCGCACATTGTGCATTGCACACAGTATTCGCTGACCATAGCGCCAGTCTACTCTTGCATACCCGCAGCATCTCAAGAAAACTGACAACTCACAACTGAAGCTCAAAGCGAAAGTACTGAAGATCTGCAAGAATCGTTTGGGGATGAGGAAAGACGTCCATGAGTTTGAAGCCGTATTTCTTGTACAACTGAATGGCTGGTGTTTGCGCACTGGTGGTAGTCAACACAATCTCCTCGTAGTGTTGGTCCTTGGCGTGGCTGAGCAGTGCATCAAGCAGTTTCCTGGCGATTCCCATTCGTCTACAAACTGGTGATACAGACATCCTCTGAAGTTCAGCGACTCCTGGCTTGTGGCTTTCTTTATGAATGAGTCCCACCATGCCCACAACTCTACCATTCCACTCAGCTACCCACATGTGAGAGCCATCGTTGGACATGTAACTCTTCTCAATGTTCTTTAAATCCATTTCAAGGCAGGAATTGATGAACTTCCAGCACTCCATATAAACATGGATATACAAGAAGGCAAACATAAAGAAACAGGTAAATATGTAAAGAAGAAGTGTTGTCACCGTCCACTGTAATGCAGCAAGAACGGCGAGAACAAATACGCTCAGTGCTGCAAAAAACCGAAGGTATTTTGGGAAAACAACACGTGCTACCAGGTTGATCAACTGCTTCATACCTTGAGCGAAAATCTCTTGGCAGTCCTGAAGATCTGCGTTGTTGTACGCCCTTATTAGGAAAGTGTCGTTTGCCATCCCAGAGAGTTGTCTACTACCAAATGCTTCAGCAAACGTCGCAGACGACGTCTTAAAGACAGATGAATAAGGATTTTACTGAGAATGAACAGGAGAACTTGACTTAGATATCATTGTTGCAAGATCAAAACAAGTATCATATCTCAATTGCTTCTGGCACTTTTAAACTGTAGTAGTTCTTCGAATCACAATAGGCCAATTCCGATATATTAAAATTCTTACTTGGCTCCGAAGCTTGGGGAATAAAACAAAAAATATCACATCGAGATTGAAGGGTGAATAAATCCTTTCTTTTGTTTTATTCCTCCAAGCCTCGAAGCCAAGTTAGAGTTTAAATATATCGGAATTGGGCTATTGGCAACTGGCATGGCATATTGCATATTTTTACTGTACCTTGATATTTGAGGCAGTGTTGGGTTTGCTTCAGTACAGACTTTATTCTAACTGTTAGTGGCATACAAAGGACATCCAGACGGAACCACTTTAACCCTCAACTCACAGCAACAATCTACGAAAGCAGAACGAGTTTCAAACTGAACACCTGAGCATCTAAACAGACAACAATGACTTTTTGACTTAAAGGTGTTATTCGAACGAGCATCAGGCAACGGCTAATATTCTTGTTCATTTGACAAATTACTGCAAACAATAAATTTGCTAACAAATAAAGTTGTTTTGGTTCAAGAACAAAATCTATATCTTGGAAGAACAAGAAGCCTAAAAGATGAATTACCTAATGAGTAAGAAAGCCAGGGACAATTACAATATGCATGAAGGGCAGCAGATGAAGGGAACAACGAAATCGGTACAAAAATTACTTTCATTCTATTCTCATGGTTAAAAAGGTTATTTCATTCCATCATCCTCCATTAACCTTTCTTGGCTTACGTATGCATTTAACATCTACAGTGTTGCTGGAGTCTTTGTGTTGATTTATGAAGAAAGTTACAATGACGACCGTGAATGAGATGAAATTAGTGTCAGATCGGGGACGTAAATGAAGACAGGAAAAGAAACATACTTCACAAGCCGGCTTGAGGAAAAAAAGTTTCTCTCTTGGTTGTCGAAAAGGGTACAGCAGGCCAAGATACAAGAAGAGAAAAAAAGCGTCCCAGTTCCTCCTGCCCGGCCCTGCGGTACATCAAGTGAGGCAATGTCGTCAGGATTCCTAATTTGCATATCCTTGACAAACTTGTACGTGCTGGTATTGTAACTGAATACAGGTCGCTAATGATTCCTCATGATGATGTTTAAAAATAACTCAATAACATGCATGCCTAATATATCAAGCGCGTATTGTCTATATATCCGGATGTAATTGTTTATTTGCAATATTTCTGGATTAGAAGAAAAAAACAGACCAGATTAAGAAAACGAAAAGACTAAATGTCAAATTTCTAAGAAGTATAGGAACTAAGTTAAACTTCTCCCGGAAAATAGAACGTGTTAGACAAAAAGGGTCCCGTCCAATTGCTTTTGCTAAAACAGCGGACAGGAGTGGCTTGAAAATAAACATACTTCAACTAAACATACGTGACCAATAATCAATGAACGCAAAGGAATTAGTGCCATGAGAGAGCGTATTTGTTATTAGGAACGATTGTAAAAAATAGGCAGCACTTATTTTAATGCTTCTTAACAATTTTTTGGGAACCGTAAACTGCGCACACAATTATAAGACACAATGGGATTTCCAAACAAGCATCTACTGTAGACTCGAAGCCGTCCCACTTGCAGATCGCGGAATAAGGAAACTTTTGCGATTCGCTTGCACTCAGTCCCCATTCTGAAAGAGCTAAGGGTACGTACTTCCATTCAAAGTCCACTGCGGAAAACATATCAGTCATACCATTTATAATACTCTTTGAGATACAGGGAAAGGTTCGTGAATGGTAATGTCTAAAGCAAGGTGTATTCAATACACGTACTAGGTTCTTTTGGACTTTGCCTGCCTTTGGGTGGCCAGAAAAAAAAAAAAATTCAAATACCACAGTTGTTGGATTCTTCATCTGGAAACTTAATATGTTTGCATTATATCAGCAAAATCCACACATTTATTTCAATGCCTCCAACTATAAAGATGCTTGAAGGCTGACAAATCTACCAAAACAAGATTGCCAGAAAACGTCAAACCTCTGGAGAAAAAAAATATGATGACACATCACGGTAATTCATGATACATTTTCAGTTCAAAAAAGAAGCTTACACAACATTATTTAGCATAGACACCACCTGAAGTAACCATTTTGAAATCATAACTCGGGCAATCTAATAGGCCGTTTGAAGAAAAGAAAAGATTTAAGCCCTCGGATGTACAAGGTTAGCTCTACAAAATAACGTAATGTTTGTTTGTTTTGATGCCTAATGAGGTCATATGATGTCATTAAACTAACCATCTTGGTTCTGCCATCTTTGGTTTCACCGTTTTCTTAGAAGGTCAGAAAAAACGGACATTTTACAAAGCAAGCCAAATTACTAACGTGGAAATTGCGATGAAGTACGGACAACGTCGAATTTGGCACCTGCCAAATGGGACCGGCAGTAAAACACCGCCACCAGAGGGCATGAGTGTCGAAAGTTAATTGCGTTTGCTTTGGTTTTGCATTACTACGCTTACTGATTGGCTAAAAAATTTCGCGCCACTTTCTCAGCCAATCAGAACTAAAACCAAAACCAATCGTGACTCGCTCGCGCACGTTTTCCCGCGCTTCGTGCCAGCTACACGTATTTGCTTCGAGTTTTGATTGGTTCACTGGATTGTTCACGTCTGTGTTCTTTGTGATTGGCCAGAGTGATTACTTTGGTTTTGGTTTTACGATACTCAATTGAAAACCGCTCTAATCTTCCCGCATGGAATAACTGAACAGCTGCTGTACGTTTTGTAAGTAAAGTTTTTTTTTTTTTTAAAAATATATATATATCCACAGGGTGGCAATTGAACAAGTCAAGTTGCATAATAATACAAGGGAACGATCTGGATAAATCCTTGATCATGAACAGTGGCATGAGTGGCATGATGTAGATTATGTTGTCTGATGTATCTAGAATAAAATGTTGCATAAACAAACGTTTATTGTGTGGTCAACATTCTCTTCTTAACTAGAAAAGGTTCGGTTGACCTTTTGAAAAAGAAGGGAAAAAAAATCTATCGTGTTATATACTCCCGGGTATATACTGTATTTACTGAAGTGTAATTATACATGGAATGTCTGTTGACACTAAAAGAACCCTGGCAATTGTTTCAGCGTCAGTTATAGAAGTTGTCAACCCGTGGGGTAAGTGGGGAGGGGGGGGGAGGGGGAGGGGGGATCCCATATGAGAGAGACGGGGATGATCCACGTCTCGCTTTGGGTCGTAAATTAAGGATTTTGGTCTCCGTTTTATTGAGTGTTTTTTTTTTCGGACAAGACGCGAATATTTTGCCGATAAGGTCTCGTTTAGGGTTGTACGCGTAGAAATGTGGAAATATTAATTTTTAGTATAATTTCAGAGGTGATTATAAGAAGTGAAGCATTCTGATTGGTCGAGAAGCTCGGCTTATGAGGCTATAATCACCCCGCGCGAGGTGATTATAGCTTTGAGGGCTTGGTTACTTAGCCACGCCACCTTTGACATCCAGGCAAGTAAACATGGCCGCTTTTGCTGAATGAAAATTTCTTTGATTTGAAAAAGAAACCAGTCCAAGTCCTGGATATTTTAAACACTGGGAATTTTTCAAATTAACTACCAAGGCTTTTGGACCGAAAATATTTTCAAGAGATGGTTCTCAAGGCATTAGAAATGATCGTAAACACGGCGGTTTTGGCGATCGATGAGAAACTCAGTCAGATCGATTGAGCAAACATTAAGCTTATTTAGTTTTCTTCTCACCGGAGCTACTCATTTTCGAGAGGATTCCCACATTCGCTTAGAAGTCATCAACAATCATACAAAGGTACTGGACATCTGTCTTTCTCATAGTGTTTGTTTTTTTCCGTTTTATTGCTTTACTAAATACATTCTGATTGTAATCGATGAATTAAACTAGTTTACACCGTATGCAAGCGAACACTTGTGTTTGCTGTTTTCTTGTTTTCTATCGTTATTTTTTAAGTTCTTGATGATCACCTCTAAAAATTATACTAAAACAATTATTCGCCTTAGGCTCAGTGATTATTGTTGAATAATCCCCTCGACTTCGTCTCGGGGATTATTCAACAATAATCACTTCGCCTTCGGCGAATAATTGTTAATTATTTTTAGCATTTTTGGTTTTCTTTAGGGATCACAGAAAGCTTGAGCACGCCCAGGTTGGTCTCCTTTAAATGTTTCATTCAACATTTCCGACTAGCATCCCCGTTTGTTTTATAGGGAGTTCCCCCTCCCCTCCCCTCGGGGTTGTCAGCAGCCCATTAATGGGCCCATAGGGTTGTTTATTTTGCGCATACCATAATGACGTGTGTTGCTAAAGATTAGACCTACTGCTACGTGTTCTGGTGAAACTGATGCTTTTAACTGTCGAGTACATAACGAGGCAATGTAAAAACAATGAGTGACACTTCATACTTTACAAGCGTGACAAATTTATAAAATTTACCATTTGTAAATTATCTCAACTTACTAACAAGAAGTATTTCTAGTCATGGTGGGCAAATTTCTGAGAAATTAACTGATAACACATTTAGCACTGTTACTACGTAACAAGAGGCGTTTTCTTTCTTTTCTTTTTTTATGATTCACATTTTCGTTTGCAGTCCAACCGTTTCAGGACGGGGATCGGTTTTAGTTGATCCAATAGAATCATTATATTTTATTTGGAAACGTTAGGTTTGTTGACTCGATTAAGATTTTTATATTATTCGAAAAAATATGAGTTGCTTTATTAACCCTATTCAGACCGGGGGGGGGGGGGGGGTTTTTGGTTTTTTTTTTTTTTTTTTTTTTTTTTTTTTTTTTTTGGCCCCCCCCCCCCCCCCCCCTTAAAGAAATTTCAGTATTGTTCGATCGCGTGAAGTACATATATTTTTTAAGCAAATTTAAGTCACTTAAACTGAGTTTGGTGAAGAACAAAACAAAATTGATAGTCGACTAGCCAAATGCCGCTACACGTTTTTTTTGCTTTTTGTTTTTGTTGTTGTTTGTTTTTGTTGTTGTTTACTGAAATTTGGTGCATAACTGATGAGACTGATAAGACAGGCGAAGAACTTACATTTATTTTATATGACTTTAATCCTGGTACAGCTGACATACATCATTTGAACAAGCTTAAGTCGATGGGTCACTCTAACGCTATTGTTTTCACACAATAAAGAAAAAAGATTTGAAAAATTGCTACTGAAGCGAACACAATCTACTGTGCATTGATGATAAAAATTATTCATTATTGCACACTTTTAGGCCTGTTTTGTTTCTCCTTTCATAACAGCAGGATAAATAATTTATTGAACGTATTGATGAATTCAAAAGTTCTCTATTTTAGCGATTAACATTGATACCTGTCAATGTAACTTCCTTCAGTATTCTTGTTTCAGCCTTGTCACACATGTAAAAAATAAAGCTTAAGAGTACACGAAATGAAATTCCTTCCTCTCAATTCACGTTCACTGCAAACTTAGTAGCAAATGTAGTCAAGGTAAAAGGCAGTGGTTGGTCCATAGTTGCTCCTCAATTAATGAAGTTATCTGACCTCTGCCGAGAAAGCGGCCTTCACATGACAAACTAAAGTTGGCAAAATCAAACTCAAACTCACACTGTTGGTGTGTGTAAACGACACAACAACAGTCGGCAAACAAGTTGGCAAACTGTTGGTGAGAATAGAGACAAGTTCTATATATTTGTCGCCAACAGTTGGCCAACTTGTTTGCCGTTGCTGCGTCGTTCACACACACCAACTCGAGTTTGCCAACACGAGTTGGCCAATAGTTACACTGTCTAAAGTGTGAAAGCCGCTTAAAGTACTTAGTGTGGAAGGCAATTTAAATTAAAAATGCGTCCCTGGTGTTATGCAATAAACTGTATACATGCAGATAAAGGTGACAAGGAATATACATATTTTAAGCCAGTGTCAACTTTTATCAAATAATTTTAACTACATCTTAAGTAAGAAAGTTAACGCATACTCATTGCAACCGAAGAAGTGAGTCCCCAGTGAGTCTTATTTTGGCCACCAACCGCGAAAAAAAATATGAGTTCTATGGATGCCCCCTTGCAAAAACCAGTTGAAAAGAACTTACAATGCAAGGTACAATACTAAATTATTTCGTGACCGTACTTAAAATTATTTCGTGTCCGTGCAACAGAAGGTACTCTTATTTATTCATTGTCAGTTTCCATTGCAAGTACTGACGATAGAAAGCTTCAAGAAACTTTAAGAGTTAAATTGCTAAAGCTGGGTTCCTTGTTAGGTCTACAATAAAACAGTTTTAATCAACTATTTGGCAATCAAATAACATAACTGATGTGTGTTGCGACAGCTCTAATTCACTGCTATCCAATTTACCAAATTTCATTTAAGATCCCGATGTTTTAATTTAGGAGGCGTCTAAAGTTTCAAAAATCCAAAAATATAAGAATTTTATTAAGGGAATAAGACTGGCCATTTTTTTTTCTCCGGGACAGTGCTAAGATCTAAGGTGTATGTGTGCAATATTTAATAAAATACTTAGCTTGGGAACGCAGAAAACACAAGATTAGTCTCTCTCATCGTAAACTCGCTTATTGGTATACACAGTAAAATGAACATTCCATACGTCTCAAAAATGATCTTTTCCTGCGATTATGAGTACAACGAAACTATTAAAAAATGCACAACCTTCAGTAATGTTGGCAAGATTACAAAACTACTAGACGATTGACGTCATTACTACATGATAGAACGCTAAATAAAACGCTAAACGACTGACAAATTGTAATGTCACACGAAAAAAAATCTTCATTTGTCCATAATTATGTATCTGTTCACTGTAAGAAATAACTTTGAACATTTATCAGTTGTCAGTTTTCCCCAGGTCTTGACCACAAAGACCTGTGGTTGTGGAGGACCTCGCACTTCTTAGAAAACAATTTCACCAGAACACGTACAGACATATTCACCAGTTATGTACATAATGAGATAATAACAAATGAAAATTTAGAACAATGCAATGTTAAGAGGTATCTAGCTAGTTTACCTAGAGTATGCTAACATCGCCACATTGCCCAAGTACAAAAGCTATTTATTGACAAATATTTGTGCCAATCAGCCTTTTAACCACGTTTGACACGGGTTAATTAATTCCCTTTTCTTTCCAAAACAACCTAAATACAGTAAACGATTGATAACAACTGAATGAGGTAAAAGTCTGCTTTTTTACAGTCAAAAGGTTACTCTATTGTTGTCACTCACTAAAAAATAAAATAATTTAATACTGCAAAAAGGTAACACTGAAGCCAAAACAATCGACAGTGATCCATAAACGATGACAAATGTTCCATTGTTACACAGTTTAAATGTGCTATAGCCCCAAGCGTTATTCTTCATGTGATTAACCTCCTCTAGTGTTTCAGATACTTTATTAATGCAACTTGCCAAATTAAATGCCGTTATTTTCAGCGTTTTATACACGCGCATTTGTACCAGCACAAACTAGACGAAATCCAATTTATCTCACGCAATTCAAGTTCACTGCAATCTCTATAGTCCAGGATACTCCGGGAGTCTTCGGATGGAACTCTGGGACTATTTTCTAAGAAAGTTTTCTCTAACGCAATTCAAGTTCACTGCAATCTCTATAGTAAAGGATACCCTATCTTCAGGTGCCCCAAACTCTGGAATATTTTTTAAAGACAGTGTTCGCTCACACAATTCAAGTTAACTGCAAACTTATCCAGGATACTCCATTGTCAGGTGCTCCAGGCACTCGAACTATTTTTGATGTCAATGAAACCAGGACAAAGCATCCCAGCACAATGATGACCAAACTGTACTCCAGTAGCATCTCTTGAACTGTGATGAGTCTTTGAGTTCTAGACTGATTAGTAGTAAATGTAGTCAAGTTTAGATGCAGTGGTTGGTCCATGGTTACCCCTCAGTTAGTCAGCAAACTTGTTTTTTACGCCTGTACAACACTTAGTCCGGAAGGCAGTTTGTAAAAATTAACGTGATAGGGAAAGAGCGGTGCTTATAAAGTGTATCACTGAAACTGTATACATGTGATGACAAGTGCATCACTCGGTGTCAACGCATACTCATTGTAGCCAAAGGAGAGAATCTATAAACCTTCGCCACTAGCCACGAAAAAATAAAGGATGTTTAACTGCAAAAACTAGTTAAAAGAAAACGTAAAATTCACGACGAAATTACACATTATCTTTAAATTTTCATTGCATGCATACTGGGATAATGAATGCATAGAAATAGCACATTTTGAGTTCTCATTGCACGCATAGACAATACGGAAAGGTCCCAAGAATTAAAAAAATGGGGAAACCTACCTGTGTTCCTTGTATTGTCTACAAAAAATACAGGTGTATCGAACTATCCGCTAACCTTTTTATTTCGCAACAAATAACAAAGATGTTTTTGCTGACCTTTTCAATTTTTTAAAGTGATACCCCTAACTCCAGATCATTAACATTCCAAGTTTTTTCCTTATCTTGTACTTTGAACAATTATATCATAGTCAATCCTTTTTTTTTTGTCTCTCTTCTTACCGTTAAACTGAGAGACAATTTTCAATATTAGCGAAACTGAAATATCTACAATGAGATGTGCTAGTAAATGTCCATGAAAAAAACATGAGTTCGTAAACAATATGTGACTATAGGTGCATGATTTCTAAGCTCGATCAAGACTGTACCAAATTTACTTTGTCGTAACAATGACATGATAGTTGCAACAGCTGGGAGACTTGTAATTTCTTTAATAATTTATGTCTAGCCAAATGTCCATTTAGGTACTTTTATTTCTTAAACAAAATAAGATAACGAAAACTATCTGTAGACCTTTTCAATTGTCCAAGTGGTTCGCACGACCCCTGAGCGTTCCAACTGTTCTCCTTATCGTAATTTTTTATCTATTCTCTTCTCTTGATGTTTGCCTTAGTTGGAACAAGTATTAGTGTAGTTAAAAATTCGTATAAAAAAGTTGTACCAAAAGCAGTTCAAAAACAGACCGTGGGGCATAATTTCCAATTAATTTAAGCAAACTCGGCCTCGTCATTTTTAAGAGATGCACAATCTGTTTCAATGATAGGACGTGATGGAATGTCTGTGAGCTTGCAACTGTGTATGTTTGGAGTCGTGCAATTAGTATTCCAAGTACTTTTCAACAAAAGAGACCCGTAAATGGATATAGCACACATTGAAAATTCAACTTAATTAACAAAGTTATCTAAAGTTATTGCACTTGGAATTTCTTTCGTATCGATAAGTAAAAAGCGATGCTAGCGTGTCTCTCGTGCCTACAGGTGGTTACTAACTCAAAAACTTGAAACCGTTGTGGTAGAGGGAAGCGGGTGATTCTGAAGGTCAATATCCCTTACGGTACTGCATAAAATTAAGCATATTTTTGATGGGCAGCAAAGCTGTACCCCATTTGTAACTGACGGATTTGTAAATGTTATTTTCCGTTACTAACTAAGCAGACAAAACTAAAGAGCTACAACCAAGAGAGCTCAACTGCCCCTGCTGAGTAGGTAACTGCACTAAACACAACATGAGAGAAAAAAGGCTAACCCTTTGACCTACTTTATTCATTTCACTCACCGTGATTCAAGATTAAGTTGCACATATCCTCGTTACCTGAAGAATGGATCATTTGCCCACAACTCAAGCTGATTAACAGAATCTTTGTGTTGTAATGTCATTATCTGTCTTGAAGCCAAGATTTAAGTTTGCGTACGTGCGCAAGGTGACCGGTGCTCTTTATGTAAGTTCATCCAAAAGTTCATTTAGCAACACGAGTTTCTTCCAGGTCTTTTTATACCTGCATGCAAGCAGAGTGTTCAGTCTCATAAAACTTAACAAGATTTAGAAGTGAATACTAAGAAGTCAACTTAGCCTTAATTCAACGTAAAAAGTAATTTAAATGATATTTTTTAATACTGTAAGGGTTACCATCTCGGTTGAAATCATAGACATTCAACGTTTGTTTTATTATCTTTCGTTAGTGATCTCCATCTGGACTCTCAATAAATTTCAAGTCATGTGGTTATCAGGGTTTATTCATTAATTGATTTCTGACGTGGATTTTATATTGACTAATCTCCATCTCGTACTGAGATGTTCACAGCAAGACTGAGCAATCCACTTTCATGAAACATTACTAATTTAAGACATTTAAATAAACAGAAGCCACAATCCCGTACCCCCCCATTATAGCTCCTAAAGCTAAGATAAATTGTGACAGGAGATAAATGACTGAAAAGGTGGGAGCATACCACTGTCATGAGCACGTGTCCTATTTTTCTTTTTTAGACGATAGATATAAAGACAGGCATTCGAAAAGTAAATGTCTTGATATCAAAAAATTGGTAATTCGTAAATTACTTGATGTCATCACTATCTTGCCATGTGGTAACATCGATGTCACTTAACCTTCTTTACGGCTGTAAATGGCCTATGGATGAGGCAGATGGCCGGACAATTTAAAGCTTTGACAGTGACGTATTAGCCGTTTAAATTCGAAAAGGTGTGCAATTGAAATATCCATACGTGGAAGGTACGATCTGCCTAGATACAGATTACTTCGGAAAAAAAAATTAAACGACTCAAGTAGTTAGTGGTAAGATGGACCCAAGTGATCAAACGACTAGAATTGCTTATGAAGAAGCTGAAAACAAAATGAGTAACAAATGAATACCACGTAAAGTTCCAACTGTATTAAATCGGGTGGGTGTTGACTAGACCTTTGACCAAATGTAAATTTCACTCATCGATATTCGAAATTAAGGAGCATACTACAACAGTTTAAAAGTTAGTAAATCAATAAGATGACCCACCCCCTACATGTAGATAAAAATTACATACCTAATCTTAAAGAGATTGCGAAGGTAATGCTATTCGAAAAGCGTTGCTAATAACTCAAGCTGATTAATAAAATTCTGTCTGGATGCCAAGATTACAAGCGACCACATTAATCAATATTTAGGCTCTATATTGTTTTTGTTTCATGCATAGAAATAACTTTTCTTATCTCTAAGTGAATATTTTTGTGCGAAACCTTTCGGTTTGTATTGCAAGTGCTTTTGACTTGAGCTTAAACAAGGCTTAAAAATCGAAACGAGTGAGTACAGTGATCAAGGTCAAAAACTGTCTCCACTGATTTGTTCAATGCTGATACATTTTTGAACGACGATTCGTAATTTGTCGTTAGTGACAGTTCTCTTTTCTCTCCAGTGTCGGACCAGTGATACACAGTAAACATAAACAAAAAGCAACTTTTATTATTAACTTTATTTTTTTAAGCATATCGTGGTCTAGTTTTGAACCTGGAGTGGTCCTAATGATTTAAATTGCGAGAGATAAGCTTGGCAGTGGTCTTTGTGTAACCACCACTTAAAAGTCTCTCTTTATCGATGTTTTTCAGCACCAGTCATTCCGATACCTGCAAAACACCACTAAGACGTCTGTGTTGGAGAGCCTGCGTGCAACTTTCACGTATTTGCACCCAGGATAACGTTGGACAAACCTGGAAGTAAACAGGGACAGATTACAGGATTATTATTTTTTGATCATAGACTGCGGCAGGAAACAACATCGAAAGTCGAGCTAAAAGAGATATGAAAAAATGTTTTAGATATCAGAAGTCATTATTTGGTATATACAAAATAATCTTCAAATAATTGGACGAAAGCAGCACAGTAATAGTTTTCAGGTTGAAAACACAAAAGAAGTCAAATAAACCGAACAAACTAGTTAACTATAGGACACGAAACACAAACTCGCACCAGTTTAGGGTAGCTTCTGATATCGATCAGTTTTCAAACAACACCGCCTTTGAAATGTTCTCAGTAATCGATGAGTTAGCCTTTAATTCAATAAATTACGACTTTCGTGTTTAACTGTGAGACCTGTAGCACTTAGTCAACTATTGTATAACTTAAAGAGACCGCTCAACAACTGCCTCGTCCCCAGGCGTCCTCGTCCTTGGTCGTGCACGGTTCGCTTGGTGTTGTGGGACTGACGTGCACGGTTCGCTTGGCGTTCTGGGCCTGATGCGGACGGGGAAGCAGACGCCTGGCAGATCCTGTTCAGTTTCTTGGCAAAAACGTTCGGTTTCTCGTCAAAAGGCGTTTTAGCGCTTTTAACAAGTTTAACGGTCAAGAAATCAACACTGGGAGCTACGTGGAAGTTAGTACTGTCAACATGGGGATTTTGACGGCCTTTCGGATCGTTTTCGTTGCTCTATCGAGCCGATTCTTTTCAGCGTTCACTGAGGCTGGTTTCAGCAAAGCGGGGGTCCCCTTGCTTTAATCTAATGTTGGCGGGAAATCTAGCTCAAAATCAGCGATTTATCCGGAGAAATGGTATGAAATCTGAGCAGAAGATTGAACAGAGAAAATCCCACTTTGATTGCGAGAAGATCGTCAATGGCGGAGGGTAAAGAATCTCTGCCGTCGTTAGAAAATTAAATTTCTTTATAAGCTTCGAACTGAGGGTAAGTTTCGCTTCAATCGATGCCAGAGCTGGTTTGTTTCGTTTCTGAGCAGTGCTTAGCTTCCTTACATTTCGGTATACTTTTATTTGTACCTCTTGGCCGTTAAACTTCAGCTATAAAGTCTATAAGCAGCGCTCCAGAGAGAGCCGTTCAAGTGCTAACAAGTGTTTTATCAAATTAATGTTGTCCAACGTAGGAGATCTTATGAGAACATGACACATAAACAATTATAATGTGTGCTGATATTTTATTCTAGCTAGGTTAACCTCATAATTTACCTTTCTTGACAGAAAGTACAATTATTGAAATTTCAACTTTGCGTAGTTCTGTTTTAATATTTCAGCACTTAATGTGTTAGTGACCAGAGGAGGCAGATCCTACTCAAAATTTCTTTTTACTGATTCAAGTGTTAATATCGAAATTACTCTCCGCTGATTAATTTGTGTGTTTCTCGTCACTGTACTGCTTGATAATGCATTGATACTGTAAGGAGAAATAAGGTTTTGGTCACTCTTTTGGAGGATTTAAGCAGGATAAGACTTTGACAAACTTGTTACAAAAAAAAAATATAGTTTTTTCTAGTTGTAGTGTCACAGGGAGTGTTTTTTAGTAGGTGTTTTTAGAGAATGTGTGGCAAAACTTTATTCCTAAGGGTAACAAAACACTGGACTATGACAGACAGCAAAACTTAAATCATTTTTGCCGGCCCAAGAGTTTATGGCTGAGATTGTGTAGGAAAATAAATTGAGATGCCAGGCAATTTTACATCAAAGGGTTTGTTACTGACTCTTAAATGCATTTCATGTGAACATGGCAACTCCTGGCTAACCATATTCAATTTGATTAAAATAAATAAACCGGCAAACCTGGAGTTGCCACTTTTTCCCCAGTCTGCTAATAGTCCACTGCCTCTAGCAGTCTTGGAAAACAATTAAAACACTTTAAATGTTGAATGTATGCTTTGCCTACCCTGCTGCTTTATACCCATGACAACAGCTGTTGTAAGAGAAAAAGATACCTTTTTACATTTTTAAAAATATTTTTAGTAGTACTGATTTTGCAAAACCATTCAGACATTTCCCTTCAATTTGCAAAAGTTATCTAGCCAGGAGGGTTTTACCTGCATGGCCTTAACCTACTGTGAATTTAAATAAGTTGTGCATGAGATAATCTGAGGATTACTGTTTGTACGACAATTTCCTTGGTGGTGCCCTTCATCTGATTATGATCTAGACATAATAGTTAGCCTTCTCCTGAAAATTAACTTGATTGATTTTCTTAAGTGATTTACTACCCTCTTCAACCCTCCATGTACAGTTCACCCCAGCTCCTTTTGTAATTAGTTAATATCAAGTCAGTGGGAGCATAACAAAGGCCTTTAGACACCAAATTTGCAAGCACAAAGTAAACATTTCTTTTCAGTGGCTAAAAAAGTAAAGAATTTTACAAATACATGTACTATTTTAAATTTGTAAAGAATTACAGGAGAGTGATAAAAAATTAAGAGGGGTTTGTTACTAGAGTTATTTAGAATAGAATGATGGTGGGCCTTGGATGTCCAAAGATGCTAGCCTTGCATATTAATACATAAATATTTATGAGAAAAATTATCTTTCCATTTTTACAAAGCAAGATTTCAAGATGATCTTAAATCATATACCGCACATGAACCATTCTAAAAACTTCATGAAAACAGTGTCACATTCATCAGAAATGCTCTCTGCACCTGCCCCCAAATTAAAAGCCTGCATGGCATGGCATAGGGTACATTCCAAACAATTTAGTTGCCTCAGTTGCATTCACAGCATAAATGGCAGACTCACTGCCACAATGCTTAACAAAAAAAAAATGTGTATTTATCCTTAATAAATTGTGATTTAATGGGAAAAAAGTCACCTACTGGCAATCAATAAAAAAATTGCATTGAAAAAAATTACAGTTATGATATCAAACATTTTTAATGTAATTTTTATTTTCAATTAATAAAACAACTATCAAAGGTTGTGCTTGATTACTGATAAGCAGATAATTAACATTTTATTGAAGTAAACCAGAGATAGTAGAAATGACATCCCAAAGACAGATGAATTGTTATTTGTATCGATGGATTCATACTGTTGTTGCATTATCTTTGTCGCGTCTGGCTTAAATGAGCGTCCATGGAATAACTAAAAGGCAACTAACTCTCGGGCTCTACGAAAAAAATTCTAAACAAAACAATAATGGAAAGGATAACTAATTTTCTTGTCATTTACACTCGAATTTACAAGACAACTTCGATAAACGGAAATGAGTACCTGTCTCTCTTGGAGTTCGGAAAATGTCATTAGACATTTCAACGTCTCTTTGCCGTAAAGGATTTAAAGCTTTTTTAACTTCACAGAGTGCCTCGTATGCTCCTCCTGGCTCTTCTCAAGCTGAGCTGGGACATGAAGCGTGCGAAAATGGTGGTGAAGTCCGTCGTCTTAATAAGAATATTTTTCATAAAAGATGTGTCCAAGGCGCTCTGTGCTGTAAAAATGCTAAATAGACGGCTCTTTTGCTGTTTTTAATACACATTTCAGGGTTGATGACATTTTGGTCCGCCATATTGAATGCAAGATCTGCCAGGCGCTCCGCGGCTCGCTCCCTAACCATCAATCCCCGCGCTCCCTGTTTTCCCGCCTTACCGCCTCAACGTCCGGCCAATCGGCGCCTGGGGACGAGGCAGGCTCAACAATGCAGCTGATTCTTCGGGGGGACACTCTTCGAAAAAAATGGGGTGGGGGTGTGCGGCGCTTTTCCTGAAACCCATACACTATACATTTCAGACCAGGATATAGGATTTTTTTCTTCGGCTCCCTATTTCAGACCTGACCCCAAGATTGGTACCTTGTTTCAGGTAAGTCTTTACCCAGGCTCTGATTTGGTTTGTGTAAACATTTAAGATGGAATATTAATTACCGAAGTTTTTAAATCGCACTTCTCAAGCTATAAAGAGACGAATAATAACAATCAAAAAAAATATTTTCTTCCAGAGTGCACAAATCGTACCCCATTTCAGACGCAGTTGGCCAAAATCTAAACCCTATTTCACACCAAAATCGTTCGAAAACCATACCGTTGGGCGCAATATAGTACATACTAGTATGCGCGAGTGGACATGGCGCGCGACGAGCAGGAGTGGGGAACAGGAAGGGGAAGAACAGGAGGGCACGCCAGAAAAACGCACAAAGCGAGAAACAGCGCAGCGCAAGGGAGGGGGGAAACCGCGAAAACAACGGCCCGACTGATGGCTGACGGCAGGAAAAACCAATATAGCACCCAAGGGAGTACCCCCCCCCCCCCCCCCGGCCCCTCAGGAGATGGTTGTTTTATACGCGCAAGAGATGAATCTGCTTAAAGAAGAGCTCTCTCTATCGCCTTAGATTTTCACTTATCATCAGTCACGCAGTAAGCCGGATATGTTTACCTCATGGCCAGGAGATCAACCCATTAACATGTTCTAAGGCCTTGCCGGCTAGCAATAATCTTCATGCTATTACTACACTTATACTTATAACGGTGTTTTGACTTTCTGCACCCGACCCAGGAAAGCTTGTTATCTAAGTCTAGCTATATCGAGATCTCATACCAGTACATGCAAGATTCGAGGAGAACTTAAACGCCCCAATTTCAACAGTTTCAGTTTTCGTCAGAGCCGAAGCTATAAGTATAGCAGAATATTCTGTTCACAATTCCCTTATTCGTATGCGCCGATAGCGATAAAAGTATATATGACATTGTGTGCGTATTATTTTAAGGGAGGACAACAAGATTTCCCTCAGCCTTCATGAAGTCTCCGTTTAAAACTAAAACTTACGTGGTAACAGTAGGCTGAGTTTTAAAAAGTCCACTTGTCAGAAGCAAAAACGAATGAAAAAGCGTAGACCCAAACTTTTACATTTTAGTTCTTTGATTCTGATATTTGATCACCGTACACCATGTAATCGTGTTGGAAGTTTGGTCGTATTAAAAAACAAAAACAAATATTCGCTACCGCTTTCGCTTTCTTGGAAATATAGGGAGAAAGTGCCTTCCTCTTTGAATGAAAAGCTACATTTCCTTAACGTCCACTTCTCGTTCCGCTAGTGGAGGGGAGAGGACGGCGAGGAGGCGGAGGGAGAAGAGAGGAGGGGGGGGGAGGGAGAGGAGCCGGAGCGAGGACGAGACCCCCAACCCACGACGCCGGGCCGGGGAACCGGGCCACGGGGGAGGGAGGCCCACCGCGCCTCCCCGCCCCCGAAAATCACGTTTATCGATAGAGTTGAGCAGGTAGGCCAATTATTCCACATCCTTTATTAATAGTTTTTACTTCCTAAAGCGTTGGTGCCGTAAATTCCAACTAATAAGGTAAAAATAAAATAAACAGCAATTAGAGCAAAGAACAAAAGCAACCCTCTCCACCAGAGGCCATAAAATATTTTTGTCATTTAAAATGAAAATGAGCTTCGTATTTTATGACTGAACCACGCTTTTGCCCTCTTTCCTTCAAATCACAACGACGTCATATGACACAGTTTTCTGCTTCGATTACCTAAAGAAATTCAAATAAGTTGGCCTCAGGTCCCTTTCCTTTTTCACTTTTTTTTACTAAACATTGATGGGGTGCAGCGCGAGCTACCAAAGTAATAAATTACTGTGTGGATTGTTCTAGGTTAGCGGTGAAGTAAACTAATGTTAGTATTAGTCCTACAGACACGAGTTTAATTAGGGCGTGACTCGTTCATATAATTCTCAAAACAGCGTATAAATGGTTCGCACGCGAACAACCACGCGAAACTTCAGTTACACGTACGTGACCAGTAGATAAGGAGATAATTTAATGTCAGCATCGGATATTCTAGAACCCATGAATTATTCATGCAGTATTTTCAAAAAATTGCATCTTTAGGAAATACCGTACTCACAGCTAATAATCTGACAAGTTAAATATTCTCATTTAAAATTTCGTTTTTATTTGATAGTTCGCAGTTGTAGCCCTAAAGTGGCATTGCGTGTTTGTTTCAATTAAAAGTGATGTCTCAGCTTTGATCCATGACCTTATCAGTTTGCGTTTAAATGTCTGAAAGTACTTGCATAGGTTTTCATTTTAAATTTGAATTTTAATTTACCAATAATAAATAGCAACATCTTTTTTTAGATATTTGTTTTATAGTGACTAGGGACGATTTAAGAAGGGAAGAGACTAACTATTCCGAACGTTTACACGTTGCAATAATAACTTTAAAAAGAATGCAGAGGAGGGGCATCATAGGCACGTGATTAAATTATGTATTAGTTGAGTAAGGTTCAAGTGTTTGTTATTTTAGTCTTGAATAAACACATACAGTAAGAAATCCAATTTATTTTGATGACCAATAATACAGACCAAATACCTAATGCTTGTATCGGTCCCTGCCGCAGAAGAAATTTAATTTGGTATTTAAGCTGGTCTTAAAATATGCTTTCCCTTTAATCTGACATTGGTTTTATTGAAGAGCATCCGCAAAAAATATGGCGATCGGCGGAAGTGGATTTACGTCCGGTGAAGCTATAATACTGTGATCTCTGTTTCCTGTTTTTGTGTTATAAATTGACTGGAGCACAAAACTAACCTACACAGTTACAAGAATCAAGCGCTGGCAACAGATTGAAGCCACAGGCACTGCCCAGAATAACAAATTCACTTCAAACCATACGTCCCAATACGTTAAGTGAAAATTGACGATTCGATGCCTTCACATTCATCTCACGCAACGACTGATTCAACTCCTTCTCGAGATTTATACAGATGCCGCCACATCAGAGACTTTTCAACACAAGAATTTATTCTGGAATATTGCTTGGTGATTGTCACTGTGGGACTTTTCTTGTTGGTTTCACTTTTGATGAAGTTGATGAAGTGCCACTTTACAATGTCAACATCATCCTGGGCGCATCTTCCATAAGATAATTAAGACTGCAACTGAAAACTATACCGAAATCAAGAGAACTGTAGAGCGTTCCCAGGGCTTTGCAATTGGTTTGAACTTGAAGTTTGGGACTGCACCAGAGCAACACAGAATATGAAAACACTATTCACACGACAGCCGTGGAAAAAAAAATGGGAAGTACCAATCACATATACTCAACTCTGGAAGAAAACAAACTGTTTAATCAACAGGAAGATGAGAGATATTATAGTTGTTGGATCACTGACTTCTAAAGGCTTCTTAGGCTTTTTGTGTTACAGTGTTTGAGATATTCTAGCTATATAAATCAAAACTTGGAAAGACTTTTGAACGATAAGTATTTTAGCCGCTCACGCCCCCAAAAAAGTCAGATGAACATTTGTCGTTTAAGAATCCATACCTTGTCATGTCATGTCAAATAGAATGTTGACAAGAATAGGTCAATAGAAAGCTTCACGTGGGGGATGTTTGCTGTATGTAATACAAAGTTCTTGTAAAGGAGATTAGAATTCTTTCGGAAAGGAATCATTTGATCACATGTAATGACAAATATCAACAAACGAGACAAACGAGACGACAAATTGGTTGGTCAGACGATTTCTCATTGTGGTCGTGCATGAAATCTTCGGAGAGGTTTTTATCCTACATGTTAGCTTCTAAAACTCATGTTTGCACCGCTTGTAATATTGTAATTCTTAAAAATAAACTGCACAGTCAAGAACTGCAAATTATCATTTTTTTTTTGTCAGTTTCTTTATTATTCGGTTGTTATCCAAAGAAAATTAAGAATGCTAAGAGTTTCAATTTGTGACGTCAAAGTTTGAAAAAAAAAAAACGTTTATTTAACAATTTATTTAATTAACAGTGTCGGCCAGGGTTTTTAGGTATGCGGTTTACATGGAGATTTTAAATTGGGTATCCAGTATTTTTACGGTAAAATTGGGCCTTTTATGGGTATAAAGTATACTGTGTTCGGAGGACTAACATGGCAGGACAAATTAATTTTATTTCTAAGGTCTTGGCCTTTTTTTGTCACCGGACGTCTAGAAATTTTGTATGTGTAGGTCATATTTTCTTTTGTGTGCATACATTTAGGTGACAAGTATTTCAACCGATTGCGCCCATTTTTTTTTTAAACTCTTACAGAAAATTAATACAGTTTACTTAGTAAGATAAAGATGGGGATTTGTCGTGTATTACTAAATTCTCAGTAAGAAGGATTATGACTGGATAAAATCATTTGATCGCCGACGAGAAGAACAATAAAACGACGAAGTAAACGAGACCGCAAAATTGGGTCGGGCGATTTGTCTCAAGTGGCATGCGTGTCGTTTTTTCCTATATATGTTATATTAGCTACTATTAAAGAAAATATTCCTCGCGTCCACATGCCGACGAGACCGACGAGGACGGCAGAGGACACCCACAACACAGGGAGAGGAAGGGAGCTCGGAGGCGGGGAGGAGGGGAGGGGAGGGAGAGGGGGCGGGGGGGGAGGGGGGGGGGGGGGGGGAGGAGAGGGGGGGACGGGGGGGGGGGGACAGAGGAGGGCGAGACGACAGGGATTGAAATATTCGCTTTTTGCCAGAGCGAGCTTCAATTGCCCAGGATTTTTTTTTTTTTTACCTCGTGTAATATAAGTATCATACTTTACCACAATGATCATTTTGAGTTGACATCCACCATAACATGATCCATTTTAGCCTTATGAAGGTGCTTATTAGTCTTATTATTATTATTATTATTATTATTATTATTATTATTATTATTATTATTATTATTTTTTTTTTCATTTTCACATAAAGCTTGAGATGGCAATTACTCAAAGCGTTAATCTTGTGCTCTAGCTTTGCAAAGTGCTTCAATACAAACGAGTCGACTTGGTCCAATTTTCACTGTAATTTATTTATAATTAATGAGACAAATTAACCTCGTATTCCGAAAACTAAAAGGTGTTTTTCAGGCAAAATATCAGGGTTTTTGTTTTCCTGAGCCTGTCCAGTGATTTTCGATATTTACAGTGTCTCAGTCAGGGGCTCTTAGACATTCTTAAGAGACTGCAATTATGAAGGGTTTCGAATGAAAATACGTGGCTTTAAGTCGTACCCCTCTCCCCCTTCTTAGCCTTCTCCCTCTTACTATCTCTACTATCTCCATAGCCTGTCTCACACTTATCTGGGATAATTATTGTTTGAATCTCGTCATTACACCATGATGGACATGACAGAACCACGTACATGTATAAAAGTTTTATTGACCGTAATATCAAGATACATGTACAGATATTTAACAGGAAGTGTCAAAAAATGAATAAATTACAATAAATAAACAAGTGCATAAAGAATACTTATGGTTAACAAGAAATCTTCACAAATAACACCCTTTGACCCTTTGCAATAGTCTGTAAAAGCATGTGGTTGAATCTTGCTAGTTGTCAGAGAGTACACGAAGCTAGCCTTATTATATTTGATAGTCCTGGAGTTAAGCTGCATACTTTTAGAAAGCTAAGTTTGGGCTTACAATCTGATCAAATACTCAAAACGGGCTTGAAACTGCAAGAAAAGGCTTGTACTTGCTAACTAAAAACGATCTAAAATTATAATGTTTATTTAGCAGCGGACCATCCTTAATTTCAACTCCTAACTGCTTAAAGGCGTGGCAGAGGCGACTGTTTGTGTGACGTGCCGTTAGGAGAAAAATGCTTCTTGGCGTGATCTTCAACGAAACGAAATCGATAAAATAGCCTGCAGTGTTTAGACACGGGGTAAAGTCTGACTAGAAAACACGTCTCCAAGAAGAGAGTGTGTTGCTCCTGATCGTGCTGTTAGTTGGCCTCCGGTGATAGTTTCTTTTTTTTTTTCGGAATATTGGCGGCTCTGCTTGTTTCCATGCCAGTCAATGCTCTAGCGTCTTGGCCTTCTTTCCGAAAAATACGGAATCCTGCTTAATTCACTTTGAATCAATGCGATGAAGTCAGCTCAGCACCATGATTTTAGGTAACAGTGCATGTTGTAGTAGACATGTTCAGCTTAAGACATGATGTCTCAAAAGACAGATTGCCAAAGCCATTCCCAGTATCACGGTAAATACAGCGAGCTCTAGCAGCAACTCTTGAGCTCCATACAGCCTCTCAAATCTCATGTATCGCATCTCGAGTCGTTGGTGTGACCCTTCTGCAAGGTTTTCTGTAGTGTTTGTGTTCACTCGCATTGTTAAACGTTCGTGTTTGGCACGAGAGGCGTCCATTCTTGTACTTCTGATCTCCTTTCTTAATTATCTCTTCGACAAGTTCACTTAGCATTGCCTTAGCCCTACCGTGGCACTGTATTTATATGCTTTGCTGTTGACCGGAACCTGACGAAAATAACCATACTTGCGTCATGCAAGTGAACCTCTCGATCGTTAAAGGTCACGATTTCCGTCAAAACAAGATCGCGTTTCAGGTTCCCGCCCACCCGAACTTGTTTTTATCAGTGCACCATTGTTCCGTAAACGGCTTGCAACCGCAAATGACTATTTTTAGTTTCGGCGTTATTTTTGTCGGAATATCGAGTAACGTCTCGAAATTTCAGGAACTCGTATGCCGCTTATATAATACCGTAATGATTCGATTTAGCGCCCTCCTTCCAATAAGCGCCCCCTTCCGAATAAGCGCCCCCCTTCGAATGTGTTTTTGTCAATAAGCGCCCCTATTCCAATAAGCGCCCCAATTCTAATAAGTGACCTCATTCTTATAAGCGCCCCTATTCTAAAAAGTGCCCCTATTGTGGATAACTGCCCCTACTGAAGTCATCAACATCGAATAGATAAACACATGAACATTCACCATACCGTACTTGCATATATTTACTGCTAACAATTTTTAACAATTTGTTACTGTTACAGTTTCTGTTATTGTTAGTTATTTTAATATTTATTGAAATTTTGTTTTGAACATTTGGTTGTTTTTCAAAAAATTAAACAAGCGCCCTGTCCCGAATAGGCGCCCTGTCTCGAATAAGCGCCCTCCCTTGAAGGGCCAAAAGTAAATAAGCGCCCGGGCGCTAAAGCGAATCATTACGGTAGTCGCACTGTGTTGTGGCTTCGGCACGCAAACGCGGAATTTATATGTATAGAACGTCAATGGACTTGCTGCTTTCATTCTGAAATACCAAGCAAATCCACCAGCTATTTTACCTCAAGTTGTAATGCGCGTAATCTCATAGAATTCGCTTCCCTTTCTGAAATAATGCCCTTTCAACCTTTTTTTAACTTCATCGTCGGACTAATGCCGCTGAGCGCTCAAAAACAAACTACATGTATTGTATTGTTACGCTGGTATTAAAACTAAAGTTATGAAGTCTCTGCTTTTAAGAGATTGACGGCCATAAATGAATTCGAATGCATACAGTCTTCAAAGCAGAAATAATGACACATCAGTTCAGATTGCCTTGAATATATATGCGTATCCCAGAAAGAATACAAAATACAAATTTGTACAAAATTGAAAGACTAAGAGATGTTGAAATATATTTTTTACTCTCTATTGACAAATTTCGTGTAGTACACTTTTACAACTGTTTGGCAGCAGATTAACAGAAAGGTTTGCGTTTATACTTGCAATGTACTTTTAGTTTTCTCCTCTAAATAGTAAAGTTCACTTAAGGATACGTGACCGATTTTGCAAACACCCTTACATATAAAGCGCATTATCTTCTTTTTTTTTAGGTCAGAAATCTAAGATCGAAAAGAGAAACAAATAGATAGGATGATGTCTGATACAATATAAGTTTTCTTTCGAAAAGATATTTCCTCCTTTAAATAGTACGTTTGGATTTCTATATTGGGGATTTCTTGACGAAAGGGTGGTGTGTCTTTTACTGGACTAACTACTTTATTATAGGAATAAAACGAAGAATTTTAACAACGCGAACAAAATTTGCACGTAATAAAATTAACGCTAATTTAAGAAAAGTTCTGGTTTAATAGATGCTTATTGTAAACGTTTTAACATAAAACAATTAACGCGAATTTTTTAAATTCGCGTTTATAACATGTATCGTTAATTTCCTGTAATATCAATCATCATTTATCACCGTGAAACGGAATTGGAACTTCCATTTTCGTGTCGGTTTTTTTAACGGAATTCCAACTTCTATGTTCATTTTCCGTTTTTGTTTTGTTTTGTTTTGTTTTTTTAGTCATCGGAAATCGGAATTAGAACTTCCATTTTCGTTTCCTGTTTTTCCTACGTGAAAGGAAAGCGGAACTCGAAATTATGTTTTTCCTTTCTAATTTTCCGGATGTTGTAGTAAATAATAAAAATGGTAAATTTCCGGATGTTTTTGTGCAAATATGATAGAAAACTTGAAGTGCATTCCCTATATAATGCAGACATGTCTCTTATCTGGAGAAACAACTGCAAATGTATATTCAAGCTTTGAATCCGTGGCACTTTCCACCATTTTTCGTTTTTCGCTTGGTTAGTTGGGTTCGTAAAACTGAATGTCTCTTTATTTTATATTATCCGTTCTCGATAGTGCGATAACGGTTTTGAAAATTTTATCCTGTGCTTTTATTTATCCATTTTTTCTTTTCCTTTTTATTAAATTATCATATTCTTTTTTCTGGTTCCGTTTTATCCTCTTCTTAATTTTTTTTTTCAATTTTTCATTTATCTTTTTTTGTGTTTCGTTTTTCTTTATTTCTATTTTCCTTTTTCCTTTTTTCTTTTTTCCTTTATTCCGTTTTACCTTTTTACTATTTTATTTTCTCTTTATTTCTTTTTTTCCTTTTTTCTATCGTTGATTCAGAAGGCATTATTCTCAAACCCTTGTTGTCGAGCAGCAAGACACTTGTTCCAACCTCCTCTTCCACCATTCGTGTGACTTGCTCGACCGATGCTGTTTCATTTACTGAGAGTGAGGTATATCTGATAGATGGGTGAAGGTTTACCATCCACAGCTTCGGAGATAATAATATTCTTGCGCCATTTCTAAGTTTACCCATGTTCTCTGCTTCACTTGAAAGTAAATTCCGGTCGCGAGGGAAGCGACTGTTTTATTACTGCCGCTGGTTTCTCTCTTTTCGCCGCTTGTGCCGGCGGCCAAATAAGATTATTGGTACGAAAAATGATTTCCAAGAGATACGGGTAACTTGTCGACGGGGTCGGGCTTGCGAGTTATTTGCTGACCATCATACTTCGTATGTAACAAATTAAAGATGATATGTCCGCAACATTGAAAACCATTGTCTCTGGATCGTGCATTACCACACTGTCATCACCGATTAGATAGATCGTTTCAGCCTGCAGGCTAAACACCTTGGACAACACAGTGATCGTGCCATTATTGAGCTCTACTATAAGAACTTGCTCTCCGCTTTGGACTTGCACAAAGTTCTCCACGTCAGAGTATGATCATGAAGACCACTAGGCACCAAATGAAGCTCACATGGAAATGGCGAAAAATGGCGCGAAATTCGCGAGCAAAGGTAACTGGGTATGCGATTGAGAGAAAAGAAAAAATGGAAGAAAGGAAAAGGAAAAAGGCCCTTTTTCCTTTTTCTTTTTTCCATTTTTTCTTTTCTCTGAAATGAAAAAGGAATACAGAAAAAGAAAAACGAAGAAAAAGAATATAGAAAAAAGTAAAAAGTAAAAAGGAAGAAGGTAAAAAGAAAGAAAGAATTAGAGAAAAAAGAAAAAAAAAGAAAAGAGAAAAAGGAAAAAAAGAAAAACGAAATATTGATAAAGGGAAAATAGAAATTTGAATAAAGAAAAGGGTAAAAGGATAAAAGATTAGACGGTACCAGAAAAAAGAAATATGAAAAACGGAGAAAGCACAGGATAACATTATCAAAAATTAATCCAACTATCGAAAACGGAAAATATAAAATAAAGAGATTTTCAGTTTTACCAACCAATAGAATCAAACGAAAAACGAAATGGCGGAAAGTGCCACGGATTCTCGAGCTCCCGAAAAAAATTACATAGAACGTTGGTATTACTTTTAAAAATGTTACATTTATGAGTCAGGTTATTCATTCGTTCTTCCGTCCGTCCGTCAGTCCGTTCGTTCGCTCGTTCGCTCGTTCGTTCGATCGATCAGCTGGTAACAAAACAATGCACGGGAGATAACTATTTGAGGAACATTCCTTTAATTACGCCTTGTAAGTACAGCAACGCACAACCTTTTGGTAACTGTATACTGAGCACTGAATTGGTGGTTTTTTGACCTATGTAGCTGCTGTTGGACTCGACGACTCGTATGGAAGGAATGGCGTGTGGTCAGTGGTCAAAGAAGCCGCAACCAGGAAAAGCTCTTTTTGTATTGCTATGACAGAATTCATACCACATGAATCCCAGTTTCCAAGTATACGGAATATTGTTGCAAGTCTACGACGCCAGGGAAACATCAGAGTAATTTTTTTGTGGATATACGGTAGCTATCAAAGGAATGTTTTCAGTGAAGTCAACAAACAAAACCTAACTGGGCGAATATGGATTCTTAGTGATGTATCAGTGACTTCAAGGACCTTTCTCCATTCAAACTTTTTCACCATTAACGAATCTATAGGATTTCAGCCACACCGTTTCTATGACGCAGGATTCAAAGGACATATGATAGAGTTGCTAATTAACGAGACAAGTAAGGATAATATTACGGAATGGTTGAGCGAGGCTAAGGTTCTCGCAAGGACCTGTTCAGCATACAGACCAACCGATGTTCGGTATAGCACTAACAACAGCAAGCTATGTACAGAAGCTGTTGTTCAAGACATGTATGGATCCTATATTCCATACGTCATTGACGCTGTATATTCCTTTGCACATGCCTTAGAAATCGGCTTAACTGAAGATTCCAACAATAATGAGAACCAATTTTATGATATGCGACGGTTACTTTCCAGAGTTCATTTTGCAGGATTATCAGGAAATGTGAAGTTTGACGAGTTTGGTGATAGGCAATCTGCGGTCTACGACATAGTAAAGTTTCAACAAGTGCATGTCACAGGCGGTAAGCGTCAGCTACAGCAAGCTATTGTTGGGAAATGGGAAGGTTATGGACAAAACAGCAAAAAGTTACGTTTTTATGACAACATGCACTGGAAATCCACCAATAATACACCTCCAAAATCTGAATGTGCAGCCCAATGTCCGAAAGGAACTAGACAATCCACTACTTCGCCTTGCTGTTGGCAATGTGTGCCATGTCCTCGTGGCACCATCAACATTATTCCTGGTTCTCAAAACTGTATTTAATGTCGCAGAGGGAAACGTTCCAATGAAGCTAGAACAAAGTGTGCAGACTTGCCCTTGGTCAATATGAAGTATTCCACTGCAGGAGGAATTGTCATTCTTGCATTTGTTGCTCTTGGCATCGTTGTCACAATATTTTCATTTGCTGTTTTCTGCCGATTTTGGAACACACCTATTGTCAAAGCATCCAACCGAACGCTTAGCCTTGCTCTCCTTGTAATCATTATCCTGATGTCGTCGCTAGCGCTCATCAATCTCTTTGAACCCACAGATACAATTTGCAAGATCGTCTATCCATGGCGTTACATAACTTACAACCTTTGCCTTTCTATGTTGCTTGTGAAAGTTTTACGAATTTCCAGCGCTTTCCACATTCCAATGACGCCCTTTGGCACGATATACTCCCTTACCAATAGAATGCAAGTGGTGATGGTAACATCTCTGCAAGTCATTCTGTCATTTGTTCTACTTCCTTGGCTGCTCCTAGATCCACCTATCAGCAAGAAGCACATCCTAACAGAACATTACATTTTTATTGAGTGCAAGGCGTATAAATTCCTAGCTGGAAGAAGTATGTTCTTGATAACACTTTCTTACGTTTTTCTACAAACTGTACTGTGTGCATTTTGTTCCTTCAAGATTAGAAACATTCCCGAAAACTTAGCTGAGGCGAAGCGAATAGCGTTTTCGATGTATATATTTTTGTTTTCAATGATAACTTATCATCCGGTAGAGTTCTCAATGGATGGATGGTATGTGACTGTCGTGGACTGTGTTACAACACTGTTGAGTGCGTATGGTTTCCTTTGCTGCATATTCTTGCCATATATATATATAATCCTCTTTAGACCGGACCTGAATAATTTAGGCACAATACGTTCAGAGGTGACACAGTATTCGTTTGGATCAAGCAATGTCCGCGTGAATCCTACATTTAACACTTCCACGGAAACTAGCTAAAGTCATCGAGTACTTTTTTCCTGGCAGAAAAATTAAAATAAAGAAATAAAAAGCGTTTGCCTCAAACCGTAGAAAAGATGACATATTGATTCAGTGATACAAACATAGTTGGACCAATAAATTAAATAACTAAAAGTGGCTATAAGCCACTAAACTCGGAAAAGTTATTATGAAACAAGAATCGAAAACAGCAAACTGACAAATAAAGGTTTGCTAATACAAATAATAATAATAATATCATTGGCTATAAGTCGAGCGATTTTTTTTCACCAAATCGTACTGAAATAAATTCATCTTTAGCTGAGTGTTTTGGGTTAGTTTTTTCCAACTGGTTTTAAAAAACCAAAGGTTTACGGTCTCAGCTTATAGCTGAATAAATATCATAATGTTATTTCAAGAAAACTGACATGAATACAATATTTCGGTTGGTGACTAAGCATGTTAATTTTATGTAATTTAACAAGAAATGTAGCTATCAGAGAAAAGGTCTAATTCTCTAGAGGCCTTAAAACACTTGCACGCATTGCGTGCATATGTATAACAGGAAACGAGTGAAGGAGTGATGGAGTGAATTCACTTCGCCCACTACAACTCTTTTCCGAGTTAAAAAAGATCCATTTTTCCGTGTAAAGTTCTGCTTTTGTTGGGTATAATTGATTGGTGGGCGTTTGCTTAATTTTTACGTACTGGAAAACAGCGGAAATGATACCTTTTCTCCTCTTTTCCGTTTCTCTTTTCTTTTCTCAAGGATGTATATATATAAATATATATATTTTTTTGTTCGTAACCAAAACCATTCAAAGTGGTTAGCTGTAGCACAGGCAGCCCAGGCTCTGGCTTCGTTAATAATTTGCAACGGTCGTTGTCGGTTCGACTCAACCGATCGAAAAACATGCTCCATAAATCGACGAATTTAAGATCTTTTGTTCCTAAAGTTCAATAAATTTTAAGCCAGATAAATAAAGATCACTTTCCTTTTTTTCGATTGTGTGTTATTGTGTGACTTTGTGGGGTTTTGGGAGGATTAATTCCTCACTTGCCGCTGACGCCCCCTATTAACACAATCGACAATATGTAAGTGTTTTTTTTTTATTTGGCTTACAGTTTATTGAAATTTAGGAACGAAAGATCTCAAATTCATCGACTTATGGAGCATGTTTTTCGATCGCTCGATTCGAACCGAGAACGACCATTGAAATTTCTTAACGAACCCGGAGCCTGGGCTGCCTGTGGCTGTAGTTTATTGAGCCAGCGGTTGATATAGTGAGCATGCGCTCTTATGCTTTGACTCGCAATAAAACGAATACATGACAGTGGCGACGAGGTTGAAGTCGTAGAAAAAAAGGTTAAAAAATATGACTGCTATCGGGAAGTGGTCTGGAATCGTCAAGGAAATTTAACTGTCTATTTATCAAAAGATAGGGGAAAATATGAACTCGAATACGGTAAATAAAGTAAAGAGAAGAAAAGAAAAGAAAAGAGAAGAGAAGAGAAGAGAAGAGAAGAGAAGAGAAGAGAAGAGAAGAGAATAGAAGGGAAGGGAAGGGAAGGGAAGGGAAGGGAAGGGAAAGGAAGGTAAGAGAAGAGAAGGGAAGAAAAGGGAAGAGAAAAGATGGGAAGAGAAGAGAAGTGAAGAGAAGGGAAGGGAAGAGAAGGGAAGGGAAGCGAAAAGGAGAAAAGAGAAGAGAAGAGAAGAGAAGAGAAGGGAAGGGAAAGGAAGGTAAGAAAAGAGAAGTGAAGAAAAGAAAAGAGAAGACGGAATTAAGGAATGTAAGGGAATCAATCTTGGTGTTTACATTTATCTCTAAGTGAAGTGAATGGTTCCTCGGCATCGCCATCGCTACGTGTAAGAACACCAGGAAAAAGAAAAAAGAAGTTACTCATAAGTAACACTCCCAAACGCATACAATGATCTACCAAAACAATTCCCGTGACCTTTAAATGAATGAAGCTACTGTAATCCCAGTTGTTTTTCATAATATAGTTTAAGCAATTGCGATTAATAGCAAAAAATAACAACAATTAAAGACGACATTTAATCGTGCATGTGAGGTTAAAGATGGCAGTTAATCGTGCACGTGAGGTTAATTACGACAGTTAATCGTGCACGTGAAGAATAGCAACATCCAATTTTCAAGTCTTGAATTGGAAGGAAACAAGTTCACTGCACAACCCCAAACAAATTTCATTCCAATTTAAAAACTGAAATTTACAACTCAGCACCATTTTCCCGGCAGACTAAAATGGTGAAAAAGCTGTACCACTGAAGAGTAACATTGCACCTCATAGTTTAAAAAGATAAGAGTCCCCAAGCATTGATTTTAAATAAGCCGAAAGGCACCTGAAAGTCGGTGAACAACCATAATGTGATACGTGAAATATCATACGTATCTCTCGCGGTTGCCAGCTAATGGCAGGCATTCCACTGACTTCGAGTAAACAACATGTGGAATTCCTATCGCATACCTTGCACCTTAAAATTATACCGCAACAAATAAAACCTTTAAGTGAGCGAAACTCTTGTAAATCAAACACATCATCAGGTTATGTATCAATGTGTTGATCATATACTATTCTTATTTTTTCGCCTTATCTTAATTTGTAACTGAACTTGTTAGTAACGATGACCTTTCGTTTCCTCAATCGCGTAGAAAACGCTGGAATTATGCTTGCATTCTAGTTGACAACACGCGAACTCAAGGCGGCCTCTTTTAAACAAACTTTTTGTCGGTAAATTAGGTAGCATAGCACAACAACATGGTTGTAAACGAGGAAAGTCACATTTGTGCCACGTTCTTTTTTTGTCACTTTATTTTAATGTTACAAGATACCAGCTGTTTTTAAATCGGAACAAACGTGATTAGTTACGCATATATGATCATATATTGAACACGCTTCTTAGAAAAATCACTAGAAATATGTCCCTTTTTATACTTTAAGTGGTGTTCACAATACAATTGTGAAAGTTTCTTTCCTTGCTAATTTAGCCATATCCACATATATAATGAACGCTCCGTCGTGTTTATAAAGTTTCTTCCAAAGAAACCTCATGGACTAAGTTCATGCGAGGAGGTCATCTCTTCTTGTCGAGGATTATGCATTTTCCAAAAAAGGATATATATTTTGTGATACGTTGCTTAACCGTAAGTAAATAAGCTTTCACACTGTTTTAATGTGTACATCAGTTTGCTCCATGTACGCATTTGTATAAAAGATCTTCAACATCATCTTGAACAACACAGCTGGCCGGACTTTTTTTCTACACCCAGTATAATTCTTCTTCACGAACTCTAATTTCTCGAAATAGTTTAAGAAATAGGGTCAGCAGCATAAGACATCCGAGCACAACGATAACCAAACTGTACTCCAACAACACTTCTTGAGCTGCTATTAGTCTCTGCGCTCTGGAATCAGTTCTTGATGTGTTTATGTTGACGCGTGTTACGTACTCCATAGCTTCAGCTGAACGCACTAGATCAGCGCATTCGTTTTTCCTCGCCTAATTCTTATCGTCCGTATATCATCATCCAAATTCTTCTTTCTGTAAATTGCAAGTTTTTTGTTTCACCTTACAGTAGGAGAATTGACTTCTCAGTCACTGCATATATACCTCATGAAATAATCACAAATTTCCTAATTCTCGTAACCTTCTTACTTTGTTATTTTTAAAGGATTAATTAGTTCCTGAGGTAATTAACTCTTACATCAACAAGCTATATGTAATGGGATACATGTTTTTCTGCTCTGTGAGTAAACTACTATGAATGTTTCCCGGGGGGAAAGGGGTACTCTCTTAAATTTACTACGGGGGTGTGCCGCTGAGTCTCTGAGACTCTGGACCTGTTCCAGAGAAAGAAGGCTGAATTTGCGACCTTGTTCCAGACAAACATTGCAAAATAGGTACCCTGTTCCAGACAATATCCGCAATGTAAATATAATAGATAGATATAAAATCACAATGCGCTCACTTAACTTCGTCTGTGGCTCGCAGATAAAGCGATGAGAGCAACGGAGTTTCATAGCTAAACTCGATCGAGTTTAATCATGCAGGATTTTGGAAAAAAAAATCGACTCTGTTCCAGAGTCAAAATGGTGATTTTTATACCCTGTTCCAGAGTCAGATAGGCAAAAAGCATACCCTGTTGAGCGGCACATACCCGTATAGCCCTTATATGGGTTTATCCCCCCCCCGGGGGGGGGGATGTTTACCCATAATGGCAAGTGGACCAAGTTAATAGTATTTGGTCATTCCTTTCTTTGACAACAGACACCTTTTTACTTGAAAAGTATCTTTGTTATCAAACTAAATTATAGCAAAGACATTATGTTTGACTTCAATTTTCTATCTGTATAGATCTGTTTAGGGTAGGTTAAATGAGGCCCTTTCCCGGGGGGGGGGGATCCCATAAATTTCGGATAGGCGTATGCCGCGAAGGTTTTAAAACCCCGACCCTATTTAAGGATAAAGAAGGCGAAAATTGCCAAAACCGAAAAATGACACACTATTCAAGGGGAGGAGAAGCGTTCCTTGATGACCCAAATAACGGCCAACCGCGCACGGCAAAACACAAATCTTTATAAAATCGCTTACTAATACTTGAACAGTTAGTTCAGTTTTAAGATCCCTTTTTATTTTTCGTCTAGCTGGGCGTCTATTTTAGCTGATAGAATTTAGGTGCCCTATCTAAGGATCACACCAGGAACACAATGTCAAAAGGAGCAAAAATTATACCCTATTTAAGGACCGAAAGCCTCAAAAACCATACCCTATTCCGCGGCACATACCTATATAGCCCCCGCGGGGGGGGGAGCTGTTACGGCAGGTATAAATGTCTCACGTCTTAATTTTAAAGCTTGTCATATCGTAACTAAGAATGGTCGGAATTTTGCCATTTCGTCTAAAGACGGACATGAGTTACAAATTTCTCAACCAATTAAAAACGACGTGAGTAACCTTGATACACAGAGCAGAAGTTTCCCTGCAGCTGGTATTTTAATGTTTCTTAATGTCTCGACCAATTAAAAACGAGCAGGAGTTTCTTTCAAAACGGTATTTTAAATTGTTTGACCAATTTAATAAAAAAACACTAAGTGGGCACTTTAATATCGCAGTAAGAAAAAGGTGCTTTAATTTTTTTTGACCAAGTAAAAAAAGACGTGACTCTGAACTAAGTACACACCGCAAAGGTTTTTTATGCATTTTAAGAGGGACATTTAGAAAAAAAAAAATAATTTAGTTCCATAAGGATCTAAATGCATGCCCTGCATGCTGTTGACGCAGGCGATTTGTAATTACATCAGTTAGCCTCAAACATTTAAAAAACCGAGAAATTCGCCGTAGTGCTCTTATTTTAATTCTTCCATGTCGCTGTTTAAACGCCGTATCGCTTGTTAGAATTTACTCTAACAAGGCCTCTTAAAGGCCGTGATCCGCGCCGTGAAATGTTAAATTTACCGCGATCTAAAAGTCAAACACCACGATGAGCATTTGAGCGCAATTACTGTAGCAGAGGTGTATATTCACTAAGTTATCACAGGTCATTACTTAAAGCGTTGGATCAGATCTTCCCTATACATGGACTGTGCTCCCCCCCCCCCCCCCCTCCCACACCCAATGCACCCGACTCACACCATCCAGTGTTTCCTTTTTCGTTTTTGGTAGCCTGAGATCATGCCCTCCATGCCTACAAAATAATGTTTTCAGACCCAGGCGGAAAATATTCTCATGAGCATTCTTAGATAATACCGTTTGACAGTTGTTTTTAGTATGTATCCGGCTATCATCTACAAGTGTTTAGTGTCTTGATCTGAACCGTAGTGTGTTTCATTGTGCACGTGTTCCATCGCTTTTCGTTGCAGCCAGCAAGGTCAAGATGTGGTCGTTTTGGCTTAAAAAAGAAGCATTCCTAACAGAGATGTAGTGACGGAAATGGAAATAACTGTTTTTGTTTCAACTAAAAACATATTAAATTGTATTGTATTTACAAATTTTCAACTTAAAATTATATTTTTTTCAAAATCTCAGCCTGGGGATAATTCTTAAAATATTCCTAAAAAAGCGCAAATTTCGGCTTCGATATTCTTATAACCTATTTTCTTATAAAATATTGTAAATAACGTAAGATATTGAACTGCCATTATCGCTGAATTTACATGTTAGGTTGATATTGCCCACTGCGTGTTCAACAGTACAAACAAAGGCATATTGGCTACTTTTGTGCTTCATATCACGCGATGTTTTTCCGTTGCTTCGCTTTCTCGCGATTAGAAAAAAAAAAACAATAAGAAACGCGACAGACGTAGTATGATAGTGCATTTCGATGACAAAAATATATTTAAGGAATCAGCCATGATTAACTTCATTTGCGCTAAATAAATATGTTTAGAAATAATAACGAAAACCTTCATTTCATACGAATATTGTTCTTTAACTCCCACGTATTTTTCATAAATTGCATCGGATAGATTGACCTTTTTTAATGAACGCATCGGCTCAGATTTTTTTTTTAAGATGCATCTCTTTGTGTCTTACTTATAGTATCTTCAGTCTCGACCCATTGCCAAGAAAACGTAAGCAACCTGCTAAACGTCGAATTGACCGAGTGAAATTTATTCATATGCAAACAGAGACATTTTCAATTCCCCAGAAATTAAAGTAAAATACCAGCTGTGACGCATTGAATTTTCTACGTGTGCGTGTGGAATAATTTATTTTTTTGGGCTGTTTGCTACGACTCAACCCTTTTAAAAGACGGAGCTAGGATAAGGTGGATCATCTTCAACAGGTAATTTGTATCTAGTTTTATTCGAAATTTCAAAGTAGGACTTAATACAAAGACAATGTTCATACCACGATAGACAGTAGTCGTTTAGCTGAAAAAAAATATATATTATTCACAGCGTTAAGCAAAGTAATTAATTTAATTCAAAATAATTTTCTCAAAGCAGTCAATTGCAATGATGTGAAAATTGGTACTTTTGGTAATAGAAAAAAACTTAAGGATCTCATCGTTTTCTACTTGAAATGCACCTAGTAGGACAAGAAGCAAGACAAGTAAATTTTAAGCTCCCGGGAAGTTTACGTATATACATGAGGTAATCTTGACAATCATCAACGCCTTTAACAATCTCTAAATTTCGCGAAATATCCTCGGGGTTTTTTTGCACATACTTCAGTTCGAGAAGATTTTAAGCATTTATTTTTCTTCTACACAAAAAAAAATCAATATAGAGGAAATCCTATCAAATTCAGCAATGAACATATTTTACTTTTCATAAAACAGTTGTCAGTCAATTGCATCTATGTGTCCATCAGCAAAGTGTACATTTAGCGACACATTTTAGCGGTCTTTATTAGAAGTTTTTGTTTTAGCTCCTCTGATAAAAAGAAATACAATGCATAGTTTTCATTTAACTCCGTTTGCTGTTAAAACTTGCTTTCATCATCTGAATCCTTAATTCTCCTCAGGGAGAATAGGGCCTTAAAAAACTTGCTTTACCTCCGCTAAATTTTTCCGTCATGTCTTGCAGTCAAATATAGATACCAATCGCCTAATAAAATGTAAAATAGTGGATGTGTGCCCTCAGTCTTCTAATTTCGTCGAATTGGTTCGTTAGTAACGAGCACGATCTTTATTTTTATCAAAACTTTCAACTTAATAGTCAGCTATCGCGTAAAGGATATCAGAGCCACTGCAACTGCTTGGCGGTTTTACTAACAACACTTATTATTTATTAACACTGAGCGACTTTTCACTGCTCGATTATTGAGATACCATGAAAGAAAAATGTTATAGTTAACGAATGACGGAAGTATAAAATAGGATAAAGATATCCCCTTATGTTTAAACCCAAGTTTATTATCAACTTTTGGGATATTTCCCCTAACAGTAGTGCAAATATTATGCTCTCGAGCATGCTAGGCGACGCGACGAATGCTTTGTGTGGTTGCCAAAAACAAAAAGTTTTGGTTGGATTAATTTTTGTTTATAAGTCTTACCAGTTTTTTTGCTTTGCTCAGCTGTAAATGTTGCTGTGCATGATCTAAGATCATAGAAAAACTAATCGTCTCGTTAGCGGAACAACAAAACTCATAGCGTAGAAAAGTAAGAAAATGGATATGCCAGTAATGATTCCAGAGTTTCATTTATTTTATGGACGAGTTGTATAAAATTGAAATATTAATCTTATTTTATTTACGCACGTGACAAGGGAGAGATCGTAGGCCAAGGCGTTGGCAGCCATTTAGGTCCGTTCAATCGATCGTGTAATTCACTCATCAACTTTCTCTAGCGTAACGAACTAAATTGTGGTCAATTCTTCCTTGTGCTCCTGATACCATGCAAAGATATATAATGTGTGGGTGTTGGTCGCTCCACATAAAACAGGAAACAGCTCAGTAACAACGAAATTTTATGTCCTTTTGTAATTGTGATGCATCAGCAAGATCTAAATAGATCTCAGACCTCAAGAGCAATAAAAAGAGAAAAAAATAGGAAATGCCTTTATTTTCTCTAAGTCATAACTTTCTTTCAATGCACTTTATACAGGTCAGGCTCCCGCGGCGATCAGCATTTACTCGATCCAGACAAACTTGGTCAATTAACACGAAGAACGCCTAGCTTGGGAAAAACACAAGAATGAGCTCGAGTAAAGCGCAAAGGAGAAGGATTGTGGGCGTGGATCTTATGGATAGTTCATCTCGTTACGTAGCTGTTTCATGGTTTTGGTTTTCGTTCTTTGTTGTTGTACAAGCAGCATATCAGGATGGAGATGTCATTATAGGTGGACTTTTCAACGTACACCAGTTGCAAGAAAACTCAAAGGGACAATGCGGCGAGCTTGATATGAAAGGATTAGGCCGCGCACAAGCCATGATCTTCACCATTGATACGATAAACAAGAATTCAAAACTGCTTCCAAACATAACTTTGGGCTACGATATACGAGATTACTGCGAAAATGTCACAAAAGCAACGCAAGTTACCTACGAACTAGTACAGGATAAGTGTTGCTCAAATGAAACACGAAAGAAATTGAAAATCCGAAATTCTATCATGGCGTTAATCGGCCCATACGAGTCACGCACAGCACTAGTTATTGGTGGGTTTCTTCAAATGCTTAATGTCCCAGCAGTTAGCGGAACAACAACGAGTCCTGAACTGAGTTCACATTACTACAAACATTTGTATCGAACAGCGCCTTCAGATAGCTTTCTAGCAAAAGCCATGACAGATATCATAGAACACTTCAACTGGACCTATGTAGCTGCTGTTGGACTCGACGACTCCTATGGACGAAATGGAGTGTGGTCAGTCGTCAAAGAAGCCGCAACCAGGAAAAGCTCTTTTTGTATTGCTATGACAGAGTTTATACCTATTGAATCCCAGTTTCCAAGCATTCGGGAAATTGTTACAAGCTTACGGCACCAGGAAAATATTAAAGTTGTTATCCTGTGGGCGTACGGAAGCTATCAAAGGAATTTTTTTAATGAAGTAAACAGACAAAAGCTAACTGGTCGGGTTTGGATTATAAGCACTGTATCAAGTTTCACTTTAAAAACTTTTGCGCGGTCAGGAGTTTTTACCATGAATGGGTCAATAGCATTTCAGCCTAACATGTTCTATGACGCGGGATTTAAAGAACATATGACGGAGTTATTGACCAACGAGTCAAATAAGCAGATTGTTCCAGAGTGGTGGAGCGAGGTAAGGGCTCTTACAAGGAACTGCTCAGCTAACAGTTCTCAGCATAACAAACTTTGTATCCAATCTCTGGTTGATGACATGTACAGCTCCTTTATTCCATACGTCATCGATGCTGTCTATTCTGTAGCACATGCTTTTGACATCGGCTTGGCCGAATATAAGAACATAACTGATAATTTTTGTGACGTGCAAAAGCTCATGTCCAAAGTTAGATTTGTTGGCCTAACAGGGAATGTGGCATTTGACGATCTTGGTGATACGAATTCAGCGGTGTACGAAATTATAAAGTTTCAACAAGTCCACGGGACAGACGGTAAACGTCAACTCAAACAGGCTATAGTGGGAAAATGGGAAACGAATGGACAGAACATCAACGGGTTACGTTTTTATGGAAAGATACATTGGAACACCGCCAGTGGTAGCCCTCCCAAATCTGAATGTCTGGACCAATGTCAAGAAGGAACTAGAAAATCTACTACTTCGCCTTGCTGTTGGCAGTGTGTGCCATGTCCTCGTGGCACCATCAATACGATTCCTGGTTCTCAAAACTGTATTGAATGTCCCAGTGGGAAACGTTCCAATCAGGCTAGAACAAAGTGTGTAGACTTGCCTTTGGTCAATATGAAGTATTCCACTGCAGGAGGAATTGTCATTCTTGCATTTGTTGCTCTTGGTATCGTTGTCACAATATTTTCATTTGCTGTTTTCTACCGATTTTGGAACACTCCGATCGTCAACGCATCCAACAAGACACTCAGCCTTGGTATCCTTGCAATCGTTTTATCGCTGTTGTCTCTGGCGTTAATGAATCTGTTTGAGCCTACAGATACAATTTGCAAGATTATCTATCCATGGCGTTACATAACTTACAACCTTTGCCTTTCTCTGTTGCTTGTAAAAGTTTTTCGGATTTCCAGCGCCTTCCGAATTCCAATGACGCCCTTTGGCACGATATACTCCCTTACCTATCGAATGCAAGTGGTGATAGTAACATCTCTGCAGGTCATTCTGTTAATCGTTTTGCTACCTTGGCTGCTCCTGGATCATCCTATCAGCAAGAAGCACATCGTAACAGAACATTACATTTTTATCGAGTGCAATGCTTACAATTTATCAGCTGGAAAAAGTTTGTTCTTGATAACATTCTGTTATATTTTCCTTCAAATGTTACTGTGTGCATTTTGCTCCTTCAAGATTAGGAACATTCCCGAAAACCTTGGTGAGGCCAAGCGAATAGCGTTTTCGATGTACATATTTTTGTTTTCAATCGTAGCTTATCATCCAGTAGAGTTCTCAATGGATGGATGGTATGTGACTGTTGTGGACTGTGTTACAACACTGTTGAGTGCATATGGCTTCCTTGGCTGTATATTCTTGCCAAAAATATATGTCATTATCTTTAGACCAGACCTGAACAATTTAGGTAAATTACGTCAGGAGGTCACCCAATATTCACTCGCATCAAGGCCTGCCCGCGTGAATCCAAAAAATAGTTCTGCGGGGACTTAGATTTTCATATCTAATCTTTATAATACAACAAGAACATTTTTTTCTCTTGGACACAGCAGTTTTTATTTATCTTATAGCATAAAAGAGCAAGTACTATACTTAATTGCTTATATTGAACAATGCAGTTACTTACAGTCCAATTATGTACAGTTCTTTGGATGGAATAACTTACACTTACTAAACAATTAACTTGTAATATATATATAAAAAAATTAAACAAGGAAAAGAAGAAATAAATATATTTAAAGTGGAAAATGAAATAATATGGGGGCTATACATTATGCACACATTACAACTACATGTAGTTATTACTTTTTAAGTGCGTGAAAAGTTTTCTTCTTTCTGTAATTTGTGTAATAAATTACCTGAATAAAATTATTATAGTCATAGATTGTTTAAATGCAAGAACAGCTTTATAATTTCCGTTAAACAGTTACTTTATTTGCGAATTCATTGACAACTTGTTTTTCCCAAGACATTTAGAAGCATAAATATAGTGTTTGCAAAAATGATGAGCAAGTCTAATCTGTGATTTATGGGGACTGGAAAGCACATCTTGGACAAAAGGTTGCATCCCAGTTGTAAATGTTAATTGTTATCTTGACAAGGAGGACATTGGTCAATAACCCATATATATTCTCACCAACTCACCAATTCTTTGAGGGATGGGTCGGTGGGGGAGTACATCGAGGGACGGCTACTTTGGAAGAAAATTGTCACATAATTATTGTCACACTTCAGCCCCTTTTTAAGGTCTTCGTATCTTAATTTCATAACAGTATTAGAAATTTAATAAATCGACATTCTAGAACCAACGTGACGAAAAAAAAAACAATAAATGGGGGGGGTACCATTTAAATAAAGACTCGCGAATTATAAGGCGACAATTGCACTGATGTAGACCCAAAATTTTCTTCAAAACTTAATTAATTTCGAATAGCAAACAGCGGACATATATTTTACACTAACGGCAAAACAGTCCGTGTGGCTGGATCATGTTGCTGTAGGTAGATATTAAGCCACCAGAACTGGAGTAATACCTAGCGTCACTCTACGTTGTTGTGCTATATGTGCTTCCAGTAGCTGTTATTAAAGTTGAGCCTGCGATAATCTCTTGTTGAGAAGGAAACAGGTTTTATTCACGGAAGCCGCCAAATTGTTTTCGCTTTCTAATGCAAATTAATATTAGGCACGTGGTTTTTGAGGGGGGCAAACAAACTTACTAGTAGACAAATTCCAGCTGGTTTCTTATTATGTCTGATAATCCTTTTTTATACCATACTTTAGTTTCGTTTTGTTGTTGTAAAAAAATGTTGTAATGACATATTATGTTGTTTTACGCATTTTCGGCGCTTTTATAAAAATAAAAAAGACTTGCGTAGCCAACGAGTCAAGTTATTGTCAATTTTTTCAAACTAACCTCAGTAATGAAATCATTACTCCATAAGCTAGATCTCAAATGTCATTTTGGCGCACATAGTTCACTGTAGTCGACAAGCCGATTTTCGAACGGCCATTTTTTTGCCCCCTGGCAGAAAACGTGGCTGATTTGCATCGTGAATATTGTCTACTGCAATAAGAGCTCTTTAATCGTGCGTGTGATAAATTATAATAAATTACAATATTGGGTATTTTGTCTGAGTCGCGCGGGTGTGGTCAAAAAACGTCTTGACACGTCAAGTGCTTTTCTGCAACTGGCATGTGCTTTGCATTAGAGCTGAGAAAATGGAAATTAACTGTCAACGTTTACAGGTAAGAGCAGAGAAAACCTCAATAGGCCATATCAGGGTTTTCGACGCCATCTTGACGAGTAGGCAAACCGGGTAGAAATTACCGTGTTTGCAAATCTCTTTTACAAAAATCGAGTTCTGGACGACTTATAAATTGTTAATAGTACAAAAGTTTCTATTCACCTAGTTTGATGGATGTAGCTGGGCTAGAAAGTGTTCAGTTACGTTTTTAATTTCCCATACATTTGTCTATACTTTTCCCCGCGAACCACGTCAATTTGCGGGAAAAAATCTAGACAAATGTATGGGTAATTGAAAGCGTAACTGAACGCTTTCTAGCCCACATACATCTGAGAAAATGGAAATTAACTGTCAACGTTTACAGGTAAGAGCAGAGAAAACCTCAATAGGCCATATCAGGGTTTTCGACGCCATCTTGACGAGTAGGCAAACCGGGTAGAAATTACCGTGTTTGCAAATCTCTTTTACAAAAATCGAGTTCTGGACGACTTATAAATTGTTAATAGTACAAAAGTTTCTATTCACCTAGTTTGATGGATGTAGCTGGGCTAGAAAGTGTTCAGTTACGTTTTTAATTTCCCATACATTTGTCTATACTTTTCCCCGCAAACCACGTCAATTTGCGGGAAAAAATATAGACAAATGTATGGGTAATTGAAAGCGTAACTGAACGCTTTCTAGCCCAGATACATCCTTCAAACTCGGCGAATAAAAACTTTTGCCTAGAATGTTAACTTTACAATTCATAAGTTGTCTATAATTTTGATTCCCATACAGACGCTGTAATTTCTAACCGCGTTGCCTACCCGTCAAAATGGCGTCGAAAACTGCGATAAGGCCTTTTTGAAAACGAAGTTTACGTATAACTAAATATCACCGGCCATTTGTCGATCTCATTTAATCAAATCCATTATAACCGATCACATTTTATTGTAAGACACCTTGCTTGAATTCAACCTCCTTGATGTTTAAATATAAGAAATTTTGTTCCGTGAGTTCGCAACCATAAAGTGTGCACGTCTTTTAATAGTAGCCCATCAAAAAAAAATTCTCATTAACATAAAAACTTATTAAAACAAGTCATCTACACATGCGCCGGAAGCTTGCGCCGGATAAATGTTTATACAGGATCAGTTTTAATGTAACGGGTTACAGGCTAAGCGGTGATTTAAGTGACATTCATATAAAATACATTTTCATGTCGTTTTCAATTTCACACCATTACATTAATATACGTTTTAAAAACCTAACCAAGGCTAAAAGAAATGTTAGTCGATCCGACAATAACAAAAGCATGCCACGTAAATATAACATAAATACATGTATATTCTTCGTTCTAAAAACACCGAAGGCAGTATGCATATAAAATAGATAGTTAAAACCAAACACGAACATATCCGAAGTATACACCACTCGATCACAACAAGTACTCTCACCAATGACTGACAATCGACAAAACTTGATTGTCAAAATGGCGAGGCATGCCACTAAACGTATGAACGTAAAGTTCCTCGTTCTAATAATATTAAAGGTGATATGAGTACAAACCGCCATTAACAAAAGCATGCCACGTGAAAGATGACATAAATGCATGCATATTCGTCGCTCTAAAATAGTATTAACCAAGAAGTTAAATTCAAACCCAGTATGGATATATCCGTACTATACACTACCTGATTGCAACATCTAAGTACTCGGTTATAACAGAAAGCTTCCATTCTAGCCAATTTTTAGTAACGGAATTCTTTCATTCTAAAAAAATACTCAGTAACAAAGCGCTTCCATTCTAACAAATTCAGTAACAGACCGCTTTTATGATCATTCTAACAAATTGGAGTAGCAGACCGATTTCGTTCTACTGAATTCAATGGCGTATTTATTTGCATAAATAGCCGTAGAAATAGTTTGACATGTACGAGTGTGCTCGGAATAACTAAGGAGCCACCTTAAACATGCAGAGGTGGCATACAGAGGCGGTGTTCTTAAACAGTCTAATAACTAGCATTGCCATCATTCTGTTTCGTTTTAAGGACTTACGTGCATTTCAGGAGGAAAACCAGTTTGGAAAGCAATAGGGTTTTCCGATTTAGCGGAATTTCGTACCTATTTTCCGTGCTAAATGAATCTGTGAATTAAACTCAATTTTGATAACTTTGTTTTTAACTCAAAGTCACTCAGTACTTTTGTTCTGTAACGATGCGTAGTAGTAATAAGTTGGTCAGACTGCATTTATATTAAATTATATAAAATTGTTTGATATAACGGCCTTTAGTCGAATGTCCTTTATTCGGAACAAACCTGAGTATCGACATCGTAAGCAAAGACTATCCGGGACCTCAGCTGGATTTCTATGAGGGTGAATAGTTTGAACCGCGCACGCATCCCGATACGAGTACATCGTTTCGCCCGATGCTGGGATATGATTTTAAAAAGAAGAACAGGAGCCATCTTCTCTTTAAACTTAATGTAGTGTGCACGTCTCGGCTTCGATCGTACGAGTAAAGAAACCTCAGTTTACGCGGCCAAAGCCGGATAGTTATTATTGTTATTTCCGTGATAAGGCATCCGTTCAACGACGATAATTGCTTGAATGTGCACCAAACAGACGTGAACTTTAAAAAGGACGCCAATGCAAATCGAGTCTAACTTGATCAACAACGTGTGAAAAATACGAAAACTTTTTATCTCGCAAAAACCGTTCTAGCGGTAATCGTGAAAATTTCATTTATTTTTCCCGGTTGAGTAGTCAAATGCATGTTAAAAGCTCGTGCTTCCTCGTGCTGATCGTCAGAGTTTCCCGAACTACAAAACGCCCAGGCTCGTGCATTCTCACTTTCCTTGTGTTTGGCAACCCTCAAGATGACAAGAGTCGCTGGTTTTTAAAATGTTACAAACAAACCCGAGAGAAGCCAGAGGTCCGAGAGGAGTTGCTAAAATGGTACCTCAGTTTTGACAACAAAAAACTGATTTTTTTCGACAGTTGACGATAAAAAGACGTTTGACGTTAAACCACGTTGAGACGCTCCAGTCAGGGAACTGGCCATGAAAATCTTGTTTGTCTTGTTTCAGTTGAAAGAAATATTCCTTGCTCGAATTCTTTGTTGAGCAGAAACGTTTATAATTTACAAGTTAGAATGAAATAAACTGATTTGAGCGCTGTACTGATGTATTTGTAAAGAGCACGTTATCATGGCTCAAAAGTTTGTACTGAAGAAATCGTCATATAAAGGGTATAAACAACTCATTTTACTTATCATTTAAAGTCGGTTAAATGATTTTCACGTCCAGAAATTGATTTCTGTTGAAATGGGCATATTCCACTTCCGTGGATCTTCCGCTAAATCGGAAAACCCTAATGGAATTCAGATGGAGCCGCAGACAAATTAGACGAGGTTATAATACGCTCATATCAGAACTTTGACAATCAAGATTGCCTAGACATTTGCAATTTAAGGAGGGAATCGATCTTTGGATAAATTTCACACTGCGTCTTGATTTCCCGAGATATTGTTGGTACATTGCAGTCGTGGGTGTCTTGGCTCTTTTTACTGCGGCTTTTACGTGGTCTACGTACATTGTTTGTCTTTACATTGGCATCTCTATTATTATTTTAGTGCTATTTTATGGCAACGCTTACAACAATGGAAGAACATACGTGGTTCGCGCCTTGAATACTGATTTAAAGGACATTGGAAAATCTTACATGTCCAGCGAAGGTTGTCATATGTGGGTGGCTGAGTGGAATGGCGAAGTTGTGGGCCTGGTGGGACTTCTTCATAATGAAAACCACGAGCTAAGGGTCGCGGAATTAACAAGGATGTATGTGCTATCTTCTTCGAGGAGAAAGGGCGTTGCTAGAAAGCTATTTGAGAGACTTCTCAGCTACGCAAAAGGGCAACGATACGACAAAATTGAAATTTATACCACAAGTGCGCATAAAGCTGCTATTCTGTTCTACAAGAAACAAGGTTTTCAACTTTCAAAAGTACGCCCTTATCCTCAAAAACTCCCTACAGATCTTCAAGTGTACTGCTTTGAGCTCCACTTATGAAATAATACAATAATGGCAAAAGTGAATATAGCATCTCCGTCTCCGACAGTTTATCACATTTTCTTAGCCGTTAACACCCAATAAGGGAACGTTCATTTTTTTATGGAGTGGGGGGCTGGTGGGATTTGATAGATAGTCACTGTTATATATAATGATCCCCCTTCTTATCTTCATCGAAAATTTTTACCTGCCCCCCCCTCGAAATCCTTTTTTTCGATGACCCCCCCCCCAAAAAAAAAAAAAAAAAACACTAATACAGTAAAATTAAAATTTATTTAGCCTTGTGACTAAAGAATGTATCGGTGTACAAAAAAAGCTGACATTGCCTCAACCGTTTATTGTGGATGCCGTCTGTTAATAATTATGGTTTGACTGTCTTTGTAACCAATAAGCTGTTGGGTTGAGTTAATAGCGTTTGGTACATAACAAAGTAGGGGGTACGGGGGCATGCTCCCGCGGGAAAATTTGAATTTTCAGAACCTCAGGAATGTTATTTTGGGCATTCTGGCAAGATTTTTTACTATTGCAGAAGCCCTCATTACAACACTTAAAAGTATAATTATTGTCAGTGACCACCCCCCCCCCCCTGACAGACTGGAATTTTTTGTCTGGCCCCCCTTTGAAGCCATATTTTTTTCATGCCCCCCCCCCCCTCAAATCCCACCAGCCTCCCCTACCTCATACAAAATGAACGGTCCCTAAGGAGGTTTGTATGTATGTGAGAATCTTGCGACAGACGTCGACCAACTGAACTCGGTTAACCCTCAAACATGGAAACCAGTCCTAAACTCCTTCTTTGATCGTCAAAAAGACTATAGTAGACAGTGAATTATAATAATTGCAGAAGTAAAAAGTACTTGACAGGCCTCAGACTGCATTCCCCGCGCATGTTGACATCATTTATCCGTTGTATATTTGATCACGACAAATCATGTGCGGTTACCAAGCTGAACAACTAAACGATCCGCCATATAGCTCCATATTGATATCATTTTAAAACAACCTGAAGAAGACCAGTAACACTGGTCGAAACGTCGACTTTAAAATATTTTAACCTCTGAAAATCCCGGAAATAGTTAATTCAAAAAATTTAATTTTTACACTGAAGATGAGAGGTAAAAGTCGGGGGCACCCATCGAGAATATAGTTCAAAACCACTTAAAGATAGCACCGTTGAACGTATTTTAGTATAACGGTAGATATAGGCATATTTTTATCCCCTAATTTTTTTTTTTATCTGTTTGGATTTCCTAGCTGAAAGTCTAGTGATCCGAAAGTTATAGGGATCAAAACTTACCTTTTCGAAAAAAATTCCAGCCAGAGAAAGGCTCCCGAAAATTCTAGGTGACCTTTTTAGAGTAAAAATCCGTTAAAAATGAACAATTATAGCATTTTTTAGATATTCGATACCGGCCCCAACCACGGCTGGGCGCACGGGGGTCCCGAGAGGCAGGAGAAGCCCCGCGAAGAGGGGCGAGAAACAAATGGCGGACGCGTCGAGGGACGGAAAGAAGAGCCGTGCACGCCCGAAGGGAAAGAGAACAGACCAGAAGGAGGAGAGGGCGAGAGTCGAGCAACAGGCCGGAAATCGCGACAGCCCACGGCCGAACGAGAGGAAGAAGAGCCGGGTGGCCCACCGAGAAGAAGAACGAGAGGGAAGGCGCCAGGAGAAGGACAGGACGAGAAGGAAGAACGGAGAGAAAGGCCACAAAGTCAGGCCGCCAGAAACCGCACCAATCGCGGCGACCCAGGACGACAAAGGCAGGAAGCCGAGAAGGCGCACGAACCAGGGGACGCAGAAAGGAGAAACAGCGTCGAAGGAGAAGAACACGAACTCGATCCTCGTGGATCCGCCACCAGCCAGCAACAGCACGAAGACGACGCAGACAAGACAAAGGGAACAACGACGCCAGGACAAGTGACCGCGAGACCCACACAACACACCAAGAGAGAGAAAGGAAGGGAGAAGAAGCACAGAGCAGCAGGAGGACAGAGAGACAGAGGGACAACCGCGAGAACGGGAAAACACAAGAAAAAGAAAAACGAGAACGGAGCAAGCAACAACGCCACGAAGAAGACAAGAAAGAAACAAGCCCCAAAACCGAAGACAAAAAGGGAGCAGGAGAAAGAAGCAAAGCAGGAGGAAAAGAAGGACGAAAGCACAGCAAAAAACAACCAAGAACACGGAACACACAAAACGAACGACAGACAAAAGCAGAAAAACACCACACACCACAGCAACACAACCACCAGAGAGCAAAGGAACCACGAAGAGAGAAAAGACGAAAGACAGCACAACACACACAAGAACGACAGAGCAAGGACAGAAAAACACCGACAACAAAGAGACACGAAACACAAAAAAGACAACGAGGACGACAGACAAAAAGATGAGCAACACGACCCAAGACAGAAGAGGGAACACGACAAGTGACCACCAAAGACAGCACAACCCAAAGAGCAGAGTCCAAGGACACTAAAAAAAATCCAAAGGGACACACCTGCAAAGAAGAAAATCCCAACAAACAATAACCTAAACCAACCACCAAGCGCAAATCAACAGCACAAAACAAGCAAAAACAGACCCAGCAGAAAAAACCCACACCCACACAGTCAACAAAAAAAGAAGAACTAGGAGCACAGGGAAAAAGAGAGACGACAGGAAACACGGAGGAAAAGAAAAACAAAGGCGAACAAGAGCCACCCGAGCACCCCCAAACAGAAAAAACAGCAGACCGAACACACAAACAAAAAAAAGGAAAAAGCACACCAGAACAAGAGAAGTGCGAACAGTCACAACTGGCCACAGCAAGAAAGACACAACTACACCAGCGAACAGTGCACAACAAAGCCAAAAAAAAGAAAACAGACAAGAACGAGACACTAGCCCCAAAACGAAAAAAAGGAACAAAAAAAAGTCACGAGGACAGGGAAACAGAGAGGCCCAAGCCAAGACACCGACCAGTGACAACAAAGAAATCTCAGAAGGAGGGACACGAGCCAAAAAGAGAAAAAGCCAAACACTCACCGCCAAGGCCCAGAGAAAAGGAGCAAACAAAAACATCCCCCCCCAACAGTACGAAGACGCCGCCCGGGAAGAAAAACAAAAAAAAAGACCAAGAGCAACGCCCACCCAAACAAAAACACAACCGACCCCCCCCCAGCAAAGCAAACAACAACACCCAACAAGAAGCACACAGAGGAGAGCAGCCCCCGCGCAACTAAAAGAGCACCCGCAAATCAGACCGACACAGGCCAAAAAAAACACACAAAACCAGCAACGCCCACCACAAGACCGCAACCAGCAGAAAGAGAAAAAGACAGAGGAAGAAAAGAGCCAAAAACAAAAGAACCACCCCACAAAAAAAAGCAGCAGAAAGCCAAAAAAAAAAAAAAAAAAAAACCAGACAAGACAGCAAAAACCCCCAGCACACAGCCCCCAAAAAACAAAAAAAAACAAAAAGGACCCAAAAAAGCACAGCAACAAAGAACAAGCCTCCAACCGCCCCTGGAAAAGACCCCCCCCCCCCCCAGAGGAGAGGGGAAAAGCGGAGAGACAGCAGAGAGGGTTAGGAGAGAAGGAAAAAGAGGCAGAACACTAGCGACAGAGGCAGTAGTGGCAGAGAGAGGAGACGAGGAATAAGCACCAGGAAGCAGAAAAGCGCGCAGCAGGAAAGAGAGAGAGAAGCAAAGCAAAAGAGACAGGGAGAAGGGAGAAGAGGGGAGTAAGGGAACGAAATGAGAAAAAGGAAAAGATAATAGTGACAAAAAAAAAGAGTCATCACTGCAGAAGGAGAGGCGTGAGAGGGACCAGACAGGAGATGAAGAGCCATCGCAAGAAGGCGAGCCCGAGGCAGGAGAGGCGGAGAAGAAGGACCCAATCAGTGCCCATGAGCCAAAGTAATCTGACACCTCGAATATGATCAATGCTAGTGCAGTGAATGCGGAAGAGGCAAGAGAAGTAGAGAAAGACAAGGAAGCGCCCAACCTCGAAGCGCCCACGAAAGCGCCACTCCGGTCAAGAGCGCCAGGGGAGAAAGAGAGCAAAAGAGGAAAAGAAGGGCAAAAGAGAAAAAGACAGGCCCGACAGAAGAGAGCAGGCACGACCAGGCGAAGACAAAGAAAGCGACCAGAGAGCCCGACCACCCAGCGCACCAAAAACAGATGGTGCAGAAGAGGGAGGAACAAAGTGGCAGAGATAGCCCAAAGAGAGAGAGTCACTCAAGTGAAGAGGAGAGGGAGAGAAAAGGAAAAAAAAGAAAAAAAAAAAAAGTCGAAGGAGAAAACACAGAGCGAAGGAAAAGAGACGTTTATCACTGCAGTCGTCGTAAAAATTTGAATAGTGAATTGTAAGTGGTGGGGAGGTGGGGAAAGGCAAGGGAGTGATGTGTGGGAAAGAAGGGGGAGAGAGAGGGGGGGATGTTGGAGGAGATTCGTTGATGAGGGAAGGAGGCGAGAAAGGAAGGAGAGATGGGAGAAGAATAGGAGGAGAGGGAGAGGGAAAAGACGAGAGAGGAGGGGCGCCCGCCGGGGGGGAGAGGAGCGGGCGCACCGAAACCCCCACGGCTGGAAACTGAGCCTAAGGAAAGGCAGGCAAGCAAAAAAAATTACAACGAATGTTCCGAAAATTCTAGATCTCAAATCGTCTTCCGAACAGATATTTTAACGAAATATTCCGTTGGGTGCCCCTGAAAAGTTTCAGGGATACGAATAGTTAAATTTAATTCTCGTAAAAACACAACTACAACAGGATTTGAAGCTGTTGAAAAATGGTAACAATTATTATCCAGTTAAAAAGGACTATTCAACAGTACCATGATCTAGCAGGAGATTTGTGGAGTAAGGGACGGACCAGTAGAAAAGTGATAGGGTGGGGGGGGGGGGGAGGGTGGGGAATTTTCGGCTTGCACGAATTTTTTTTTCTGTCCATTTCTTGTGTAGGAATTTTTTTTTCGGGTGAAACCCTCTGCTCGAATTTTTTTTTTTTTTTTTTTTTTTTTTTAGGCAAATGCCATGTATTATAATTGTTACTTTATACCATGTTTTTGACAAATGCTTCTTTGTTGATTATTTGCTTTATAGTTTAAATATTTTCAAAATGCTGTTGTTCATTGATATCATCCTTTAGGGATTGACAATAGGTACCGAGGAGGGGGGGTCAAGGGGCGGTGCAATTGGAAAAGTGGAGGCTGAAAAATATGCGACCCACTCCTTCCTTCTAGCTCAAAACTGACTGACCCACCCCTGATCGAGGGTTGGAAATTACATGACCCACCCCTTTCTACAACAAATAGTCAATAAATAAAAAAGTCTTTTTGATTGTCTGTAATGGATTAGACGTTTTTGAATTGATATCAGCTTTTTTAAGTGCGATCGCAATCATACACCAACCTGTGTGCCTAACGGGACACTGTAATTCTATGCACATCTTCTTTCGCTTGTTAACACACCACAGCAGGATGAAGTTCTCACTTCGCATAATAGAGTTGTGTTTTTCACATATTTCTGTGTAAAGTACTAGTCCGTGGGAAAACTTAGACATAAGCATATGCAAAAACCGAAACAATACGTAATAGAAATTCATACGTAATTACTGCAGAAATCATATTTGACAGGAATTGACAACAGAAACTAAAACTACTGTATATCGTACCATTCATGTTTGCAATCTGTTTGAGAAATGTGTTAACTAGTAAGCAATCTGCTGGAAAGAGACGAGCGTAACGAATGTTATGATTACAATCCATCTAGGGGGGTCTGGGGGCATGCTCCCCCAGAAAATTTTGAAATTTCTAGGCTCGGAAATGCTATTTTCAGCGTTCTCCACCATATATTTCGTCGAATAATTGATCTCATCAAGTGTTAAATGATGACAGGTATTTTCAGTGCTTAATAGGACCTTTCCTTCTGCACGAATTTTTTTTATTTGCCTTCCCCTTTGCACGAATATTTTTTCTTGCCATTTTGGCTTGCATGAATTTTTTTTGGGTTTTTCCCCCACCCCCCCCCCCCCATCACTTTTCTAATGGTCCGTCCCTAATATCCGGATTACATAGCTATAGTGTTACGCTGCGTTGTTGTTGTGTATGTGTTTGCAATTCAATCGTGAATGAATTATACGTGTAATGAATTATAATAATTTACAATTTGAAGATTTTGTCTGCGTCGCGCTTGTCACGCTTGTGTGACCAACTGAAGCTGACAAAATGTCTTGACACGTCGAGTGTTTCTCTGCAACTGTGCTTTGCTTTTAAAAACGTTCTGGAAAGAGTTGCTAGATCATCAAGTGGCCCAAAAGCTACACGGCACGCGAGCGGTAGAAAATGGAAATTAACTATCAACGCTTACAGGTAAGAACAAAGAAAACCTTGGCAACTTGAAAACGAAGTTTACAATCTTAGTCTTAAATCCTAAACGTATAACTAAATATCATCGGCCATTTGTCGATCTCCTTTAATCAAATTATAATCTATCACTGGCGATATCGATCGAATTTTTGTTTGCATTTGGTTGTTCGAAACCTTGCCTGAATTCTGAAATTGTTTGATTGCCAAACGTCTACGTCAAGACGATCGAACATCGGAACGTAGAACAATTCTTTTAGCGGATCATAGATGCGCTTAATGGGGACATTTAATCGATCAATAACAAGTTCTAGATAAAATCAGTACTTAAAAACTGTAAACTGTGATTCTTTCTATCTTCCAACAAAATATCCAGTATACTAGATCTAGATGTGTAGATGTGGTAAATTGCGTGACCAGTGCATGACCGTAATTTGACATCTCTTATTTTGGTTTCCTGAAAACGTGTTCTAGACCCTTCTCTTCGCCACCACCCTAAGTGTCATCATCATCGATCCTTTTCGTGCCATTGGACGCATAAGGCCTCAAGTGTACCCTAAGTGTACAGAACCAAAATTTCGTTCCGTGATTTCACATCCATAAGTGTCTACTTCTTTACTCACCCCATTTTTCCCGATTAACATAAAAACTCATTAAAACAAGTCATCCGTAAAATAGGCTTGATAAGTGCTCACGCCGGATCAGTTTTAAAGTTATGGGTTGCAGGTTAACTGTTCATTTTACATTTACATAAAAGACATTTTAAGATTGATCATGTAATCTGACGTTACCTTAATAGTTAAGAGGCAGTCTTTCTGAAAAAAACACCCACTCAAATTCGTGTCGAAAACAAAATTTTGCCTGAAACTCTGGCAACTAAAAGACGTTACCGAGGCTAGAACTAAAACAGTTTTGGTTTGATTCAAAATTATTTTCTGGCCGCGTAAGGAGTCCGCCGCAACGTCTGGAAAATTAGAAAAATAGGCATTTTTCAAGCCGCTGTATTTCATTCGCATCGAACACTAGCTACACTAAACACTAAACTGCTAGGCCACTAAACTACTGGGTCATCAGTAAATTATGTTACCCTCGTTAAATAAAGTCTTATTGTTATTATTACTAGCCTGCGAATGCAGCCGCCCCTCATTCGCTCCCGCTACTACGTGGGAAGTAGCGGGAGCGAATGAGAGGCGGTGTATTCGCAGGCTAATCGAACAACAACAATTTTTATTTCAATTTGTTCATAAACGTTTCTAGTTTGTTTTTTTTAAGAAAGTAGTAAGTTTTCCCTCGATTTATCTAGAAATGCGAAATCAAGGATATAATGACCACTACTGATTGGCATCGAATGAAGGTTGAAAAAAAGGCCTTGATTTAGAAGCGAATATTTCAATTTCGGGACCTGGCTGATAACTCTATTCTACACTGCTGAAAAGTGCAATCCTTTATCGGCTTAAATATGCAAAATCACATGTACGTTTTCAGTATTTCAAAAGTTATGACCGTTTGTATCAGCAAGTAATAACGATGATATAAGCGGAAATTTCGTTATGACTCGCACATGTGCTGATACAAACGGTCATAACTTTTGAAATACTGAATTTGTCTTTGCATGTCACTCAGTATTACCAAGTTCAATGCTTTTTACAATTCTAGTTTATGAGAATATGAAATGACAACTATTCAACATGTAGGAAGGTTTTTATATCAGCTAATATATATTTCAGGCCCGTAGCCAGACTTTTCCGATACAGTAAAATTCCGGTTATAAACCCTGGGCTTATACAACTTCGTAAGGGGTTTTGGGTGGGCTTATAAGCGGAGGGGCTTATACCCGGAGGGCTTATAGGTGGAATAAAAAAAAAAACGTTTCGAAACGAGCCACTGGAGTGTTGATCGAAATACGTTTTAAGGTAGAAACGAATCATAAAGCAACATTTGCCCGTCACTACTGTCATCCGGTGAGAGGGGCTTAACTCCGGGGGAGGGTGGAGCTGTAATCGGATGTATCTTTTTGTTTCCAGGTAGATGGGTTTATATAGGGGGGGGGGGGGGGGGGCTTATGATCATAATTTTACCGAGGCAATTGCAAAAGCGCTAAAGTCGCGAGCTGGCTAGGGGGTTACATTTTGAAATCTAGAAGGCGGGACATGCCATTTTTAGGCAACATCAGAAAAAGAAACACTTCTTTCGTAGTTACCTACGAGTAATGCATACCCTTTTACAGGAGCATTAAAAACTAATAAATTCAAGACTTTTACCGAGGCAAGTGCCTTGGTTCGCCTGTTACTAGCTACGGCCCTGTATTTTGTATGTTTTTATTAATGTTTACCCTGGTGCCCGTATAAATGCACCAAATGAATTACTTATCACATTACAGTTACGGACAAACCTTCTGACGTTTTCAATAACAAAACAATAATAATCGAATAATAACAGTAGCAATAACAATATTCAGGGCTAAAAATAACGTCCGCTCAAGATGGCAATTTGCCGGACAAAGTTAAGGTTTGCCGGTCATTTTGACCGGTCACGTTCATGGCTTTTAAAACAATTAACGAACTTGACCAGAAAAAAAAACAAAAACAACATTGAAACTAATTTATATTTTAAGCATTTATCCGTAAAAACCCCGGGGAAGAGCATTGGAGGCTTGGACACCTTTCATTCCTCTGAGTTTCTTCTTTCGCAATTTTATTGGCTTTCAGTGCAATGGGAAGTCAGCGGAATAGAAACAACTAGCTCCTATTTTACCTAGAGTTCAGCAAGAATTTCTATAGTCCATTCTCTGTTAATTAGTCTAATAAAACAACATTGCAAACTGTTGAATTTTTTTAGGAATCAAGTGCACCTAGCCGGATGGAAAATCGGTTTGGAAAGCAATGCAATTCACACGGAGCCACAAACGAATTCCACGAGGTTATAATACGCTCGTATCAGAACTTTGACAATCAAGATTGCCTAGACCTTTTTAAGGAGGGAAACGATCACTGGATAAATCTCGCGCTGCGTCTTGATTTCCCGAGATATTGTTGGTACATTGCAGTCGTGGGTGTCTTGGCTCTTTCAACGGCGGCTTTTACGTGGTCTACGTACATTGCTTGTCTTTATATCGGTGTTTCTATTATTATTTCTGTGCTTTTTTATTGTAATACTTACAAAAATGGAAAAGAATATTTATATTGCTCCTTGAAAGAAGATTTAAAGGACATAGGAAAATCTTACATGTCCAGTGAAGGTTGCCACATGTGGGTGGCTGAGTGGAATGGCAAAGTTGTGGGCATGGTGGGACTTCTTCATAATGAAAACCACGAGCCAAGGGTCGCGGAAATAAAAAGGATGTATGTGCTATCTTCTTTGAGGAGAAAGGGCATTGCCAGAAAACTATTCGAGAGGCTTCTTAGCTACGCAAAAGGGCAACGATACGAAAAAATTGTACTTTCTACCACAAGTGCTAATACAGGTGCTATTCTGTTCTACAAGAAATACGGTTTTCAGCTTATACAAGTCTTGCCTTTTCCTCAAGGTCTTCCTACAGATCTTCGTTTGTATTACTTTAAGCTCCACTTATAAAATATTACAATACCGGTAAAGTGAACATTGCTTCTCCGTCTCCGTCAGTTTATCAGAATTAACGGAGATAGTGAATAAAAAATCGAACGCAGTGAGTCACGACAGAGGTTACGAGTGCCCATACAGACTGTTACGGCAGTTTATTTCATTAATTTTTCTTTGCTCGTGACGTTTCGTGTGAATTACATGAGGTAACTTGTAAAACTTTGTAACCGCCAGGAGTGACTCACGTGGCATTGATTGTAAAACTTGGCTGGATGTGTTTTTTACTATTAAAACGGTTAAAAACCTGAAATTTTGTTAATCACTTTAAAAGTCATGCATGGTCTTGCTCCAGCTTACATAACTGATCTTATTTCTGTTAGAGACACTACTGGAATACATCACCTTCATTTCAACAATAGTTTACGCCTTAGTTATAGCAGGAGTTAATCACTTGCTACGCTCGGGGATCGTTCTTTTCATATAGCCGCCCCAAAGTTATGGAACGATCTTCCAAGTTACATTAGAAACATAACGTCTGTAAATAGTTTTAAGAAACCTATGAAGACCTTTTTATTCGCTTTCTAATTCTACATCTGATGTTTTTTTATGTTATTTAGGTTTTTATATTTTTTTTAGCCAGTCAATTGTATTTGTAATTTTTAGCTTTAATATTTAGGTGTCGTTTAAATTTTTAACATTGTAACGGCGTATATTGTAAATTTTATATTGATAATTGCACAATATAAGTTTATAATTCATTACTAATTATTAAATGTTTCGTTATGCCAGTTCATTGGCATTTGATTTCGTCGAAAAGGAGTCTGCGCAAACTTTTATTACGTAGTATAACTTGTTTTGTATAGATCATTGAATGCCCAATCTGAATGACAAAAGGTATCGTTCGACACGTGTTTATATTATACAGTTTTGCATTTTTAGGCGGTGACGCAACGCCTATATGCTGTGGCCCGTGGACGGGCAATGTTACGATTACTCCAACCGAGTAGCACTGGGAACTAGGCACTTTGTTGTTTACTCAGTTTTGGTACGCCATCTTTGATTGTCATGAGTACTGAATCAACTTTAAGGGCCCACTGACGTATATATTTGGACCCGTTGCTAGGGACATTCACGGTTATATAGTTTTAGCAATTTTTCTTGTTTAGTTATGGTTGAATCTTTTACTAAGTCCATTACGTAAATATGAAGTCATCGGGCCATGCCCATGATCACGTGACCAATAAAGAAAAAGTCTAAACTTTTTGATGTTTTGCATGTTATCAGAAAATCATTCATAGTGTCATGATCTTTATTTGTTTTTGTATCTTGGTAAGTATGGGTTTCATTTCATTATGGAAAATAATTTTTTTAGAGAGATTTAAAATATTGATTTGTCCATAAAATTTTTATTAAAAATGATTTAAGCAAATGAATACTTAGTTATGTTCCCGACCCAGGTCGGAAAAATATAACGTCGAAAAAAAGTGAATCAAATAAAAGACCGCCAAGTATTTAGATTTTTTCTGCAAACCGGAAATCATTTTGTTAACGCATGCGTAATTCATCTGACAAGAGAACAGTGCGCGCGCTAGTTGTACGCGTACGCTTTTGTGATTATTTGCATGTGTAAAAAAACTGCTTTTCCTGGTTCAATTTAATCTGACTGATTCTCAGATGTGAAGTCAACTATTAGTCAGGAAGTTTTTCGGTAGTTCTTATTGTTTCATCTTATTTGGCGAGTTTGAAGAAGTGCTCGAAAGGAAATTTTTTTGCACATCTGGCGCGTACAGATAGCGTGAGTAACCCGTACACGCAATACAGCGCGCGCTCTTTTAGCACCTTAGCAACGCGCGAGAAATCCGTCAGTGGGCCCTTAAGAGCATCCATCGGCAAAACGCGTTTGATTTCTAACGTACAGTTAAACAGAGTTTTGGGTTCAAGGGAGAATGATGTACTGGATAATTGTGAGCTCGCTTAAAGAACTTTTCTACCGAAGTCGGCATACGTGATGGCAGACTAACTTGACTGATGTTGAATTTGACGAGTGAAGGCCGGTTAGTGTCATAACTTTTGAAGAGTCCTTCCACAGCCTGCTTCCACGATTCCTCTTGTGATATTTAGACTGGGATTACTTGTAAATGTACTTGATAAGATTCTGGCTACTAGTAGCAGCACGGGGTCCATTATGGTGAAAACTCAAGCTGAAAGTAATACGGGCGATAAATGCGAGAAAAAGAAGAAACAAACTGTACTCCAAGTTGATTTCCTGTACAGAGTAGCAGCTGATTATCCAAGAATATCTGAGTACATTTAGTCTTGAGTGGTGTGAGGTGGAGAGCGAGTTGTTGATCCAATTCATTACAACAGGAGTATATCATGGACTTCAGTCTGCCATGTAAACAACAACTCAACGTTGTTGTTTTTTATTTCATCTTTTCATTTGACAAACCCAGGTCGTGGCAAATACCTTGGAAGACATGCCCATTTAGCAGCATGGGATGTCAGTTTCTAAATTTGTCAGTTGTCAATTTTTTTAAGTTTTTTTATGTGCGTGCGTGGCTGGCCTACATGTGCAGATCTCTGAGCTTATCATGATGATTATTTCTTTTTAACTTGTTATACATTGAACATAATCACGGTTTAGTAGTATGAATGTAAGAAAATGTAAGGTAAGGCTAATTGTGGAGCCATATGTTAAATTTCGTTTAAATCATAACAAATTTGCTAATAACCCGCAAACATTGGGGAAACCAGAAGAATGATGAAAAGTAACCAAGACAAAAAAATTAAATAAAATAAAGATAAAATAAAAACCTCGGTTACTACTTATGCGATTACATGTATGCTTACGTCATCGGTCTTTGAAGAAATGAAGGACTTGGAAATTTGTTTTGAAGAATTTTTTAAGTAAAGTACACATTTTTCAGGTGCGTTTTATTTTTTAAAGGAAAAAGGAACAGATAAATTTAATTCACAGATAAACACATCTACAATATTTGAAGCTGTTTAGAATGATCATTATCCAATTATAAAGGATTATAAAACAGTACCATGATATAGTAAGGGATTTTACTGAAGATATAGCTCCGTATTCAGGGGCGCCAGAACTGGAATGAAGAATCGATGGCGACGACCAAAACAGCGACCACGAAAGGACAGCCAGGGGGAGCAAGGCGTCGGCCCCGAGTCCAGAGAAAAAGAGACCCCCGGATGAACCCCGAGACAGCAGTGGTGGCCGGAACGTGCAGCACGCTCCGAATCATCGTCCCTGAGCGAAATAGACCACGCCGCACGAAAGACAGGATGAACGAGATCGCCGCCACACAGAACCAGCCAAAAGAGGCGAGAGCGCAGGAACTAGGCATGACAGTGAGAGACACCGCTCCGACATCCCCACCGTGGAACACAGACGACGGGCGCAAAACCAGAAACGCACGAGCGAACAGAAGGGAGACGAGGGAGAAAGACATCGGCCAACGCCACACAGCCACCCGCACAATCCGACCAGAAAGGAAGCCCACAGGGACCGCGCGCCCCAGAAACCAATCACCGAACCAGAGGAGGAAGCAGGGGAACAGCACGAACAAGACCCACCCAAGAAGCCGAAAAACCCCCCAGCCGCGACCGGAACGAAAGCAAAGCATGGGAGAGCAGCCACCCAATGAAGCCACGAGAAGTGAGACGTCAGCGCAACGCAGTCGTGGAAAGCAGAGACCCCAAACAAGGGGTGGTGAGACCCACAAGGGCGCAAAGCAACCAGGGCCGCGCGACGCCCCGGAGCCGACGAGGCAGGCGGGCGAGAAGAAAGTCCGCCGCCAAGTCCGCACCAGACACCCCCAAACATCGCCAAACCCCACACCCACACCACAGAAGGAAGAGGCAAGGCGAAAGAGAAGCCGGAATCTGGCCACAACAAGTGCAACAGGACCCCCCCCCCCCCCCAAAGACACAGGAACAGGGAGGACAGCGACAGACCAGGCAGCCCAGCCCCCAACCCAATATGTCACCAGGGTGGCAGACCCAAAATCGCCCAGAGAAAAGGGAAGCGGAAGGGAGAACAGCGAAAGGACAGAGCCCGAAGGAGAAGCAACAGAAAGTAGTCCCCCAACAGCAGAAACAGAGAACGAACAAACAGAAAGAAAAGAGCAGTCAATGAGTCAGAGTGCAGACAAAGAAGCGGCGACCAGTGGCCCAACAGCAGAGCATCCGGGAGCAACGCGACAGGAGAACCCCATGGATGGGACGCAGTCCACCACAGGCCCGACAGACAGACCCAACCCCAACACAGAACACACAGCAGAGGAGGCAGGGCGAGGGGGGGCGGGCGAGATGACAGCCGGAAGAGCGGAGCGGGCGCCCGGGCCGAGATGACCAGCCCGGAGCAAAATGATCAGAGCACGAAGACATCACCCCGGCAAAAGGTGGGCACATGCATCTGGATGGGACACCCACATCCAAGAAGGAGGGACGTCGGAAGGCAGAGAGAAAGCGGCCGCAGGGGCGGCGGGAACGCGAACATGGAAACCGGAGCCGAGACCGGCACGCGAACCGGACCGGCCGGGGCCGGGGAACGGAAGGAGGCGGGGAGGAACGAGCGCGGAGGGGCAGCCCGGCAGACAGGCCCAGGGACAGGCAAGTGGAAGGACACGTGAGAAACCCAGAGACCAACCAGACCAACAGCCGACCGCAAGCCAGACCAGCACACAGACAAAAACGACGAGAACACAGCCAAACAGGAGCGAGCAGAGGGCGCGTGAAGTGACAAAGACACAGCGAGCAGAAGCAGACGACGGCGAACAGACAAAAACCACACACCACCAGAAGAGAAGACCACAGAGAGAGGGACGACCAAGGAGGAGCAGGAAAAGCCACGGACGCGCAGGCGAAACACCCCGGGTGAACACGGTGCCCCACCAACACAAAACCCCAAACGGAACCGCGCAAAGCACGGACCATCACGACAAGGCAACACCGGCACCCCACGAAAGCGAGGCCCAAGACGCAAAGAACAACACGAAAGGCAAAGCAGTCAGTCGAGACACACAAAAACGAAGGCGCGACACAAGGCCAAACACAGCACAGTGAAAACCCACACAACGAAACAGACGAACAAAGCACAAGCAGAACAAAGAGAAAAAGCACGCACCACAAGATGGATGCGGTCAAGCAGCCAGCACGAAGCCAAAATCGAACCCAGAACCAAAGAACACGAAAAGACGCCACCAACCGTCGACCGAAAAGGCAAGCCCAAAGACGTGGGAAGGGCACCAGCGCGAACAGGACAAAACCACCGCAACGCCCTGAAGCGGGCGCGAAAAAATGACGCATGAAATCCAGTCGGACGCGCCGCACTGGTATTGCACGCAGCTAACAATGTGCACGCAAGGTACTCTCGCAAGCTTTAATGTTTGTCTACTGTACACGTTTCCCATCTTTCATAGACTGTTCACAGTCCCCTATTTTTCCGTGAAGTCGTAGAGATCGATCGTTCAGTCCGACGGGCCGCCATCAGTGGTTTACGAACGCGAGCGAAAACTGGGGAGAGTGCAAAAACCCCGTGGGTGGCTGGGCTGGATTCTCACCCCCCCCCCCCTCCCTCCCCACGGGTTTTTTTTGCACTTTCCCCATTTTTTGCTCGCGTTCGTAAACCAAGATGGCGGCGCGTCGGACTGAACGATCCATTTCTACGACTTCACGGAAAAATAGGGGACTGTGAACAGTCTATGAAAGATGGGAAACGTGTACAGCAGTCAAACAGGGAAAGGAACTCAGGGAAAGCTTTTATCAGAATCTACCGTCAGAGTCAGAGCAATCAATAGTAATCACGAGGTTTTGTAATGTTTCTCAACATCTTATATATCCATTTTAAATCAAACAATGATAACATCTTGCTGCTTCTAATTCCTTGTTTGTCAACAAGAAAGTAGAGTTTGTTTTCTCGGTTTTGTTTTGCGCTAGTATAAGCAGTGCCAGCAACGAATTGACTATATCAACAACGACACATTAATGTTTTTTTTTTATATATATTTTTAACCTTCGGAGACACTTTCCCCATTCCATGATCTTAAGCTGCTTTTTTCATGGCAACGAAGTGTATGGATTAAGAACAACGATGTATAATGTTTCATAGACTTTCTTAAGCGACTTCACTTCTATTTAAAGGCCCTTAATAGCCAACCATAGCTAGCTAATAACGTTCAGTGCGACATTTCATGCAAACCGAAATATATACTGACATTGATATGCAAGTTTTATGCTTAAATGTTTTCTGTTGGGAAATCAAAGCTTGTTTACGACATGGAATGAGAAGAAGAGAAAACAGAGGCCGACACACGCCGAAGAAGAAAAGAGCCCGAGCGGACGAACCCGCGTCCCCCACAGTCAGGCGTGCACCACACACCACGACACGGGAACGTGGACAGAGGACGGAAGAGCGCGGCACAAGGGCCGAGAAGGCAAGGACGGACGAAGAAATGAGCCAGAAGCCACAAACGAAGAGAGAAAACAGAGGCCGACACACGCCAGAAGAACGGCCGAGCGGACGAACCGCGCCCACAGCCAGGCCGCGACCAAGGAGACAGCGTGGAGACCCCGCCGACGAAGGGAGGGAGGAGCGGACGAGACGAAGCGAAAGGGGGGAAATTTCTATCGACATGGAATGTATGCTAGGAATTATTCCCTGCTCGTGATAAAGGGTTAACGAGGTCCGGAAGGCAATTAAAGCTCCTGTCAATGCTACGGAACAAGGTATAAGATTTCAATGCTTTGGCAATCAATTAAAGTGTTTATTATCCGTACAATACGGTGGTAAATGAGATATTTTAACGCATGGTCAGCGTTGTTGCATCTTCAGAAAAAGGCAAACGTTAGAAGAAAAGACACACTCTTAGTTTGGTTGTCGTGTTTTTCCGAGAAATTAGGCTAGGCAGGCGTAAGACAGAAGCTACTTTCTTACGGTCTACGAAAATAAGTTTATAGTGATCCTTGACGCGAAACTAATATTGTATTGCAGTTAAAAGGTTGTGAAGTACTAAAGCACTTGGAGGGAATCGATCTGTCACAACTAGTTTATTTAACTCCAACTGAGCAGAAAATCACTGTCTGCTCTACTCCTACCTTGAGGAATTCGTAGAAAAGTTCCTTTAGTCGTCTTGAACATGGTGGAATTTTATATCTGCATTCCATTTTCGAAAAAATTCGATTAAAAAAGATTTGTGTTTTAGACTAAGCTACAGAAAACAGTATCCTAAACAGTAACATCGTACCATTTAAGCCGTCAGAAAAGAGGCTTTTTACAAAAAAAGTGTCACTCTAGAACGAACTGTGTGAAATTTCATACGCATCCCGTGGTTGCTAAATAAAATTGAAGGCATTCCAATGCACTGCCTTGGAGTAAACAACGTATTATATTATCATCCCAAACCTAGACTCATAAAAGGTCAAAACTACTGAAATATAAAAAAAAAAAGATCGCAAAAAAAAATCAGTCCCGAGTACTCCGTTTTTTAAAAGAGATAACTTAATTGGTCCTGGTATTTTTTTTCTTTTCTTTTCTTTTTTTTTTTGGACTTTTTGTCCTTATCTAGTTTTGTTAAGTCACGATGACCTTTTTGTTACCTCAATTGCTAAAGAAAACACGACACATCTGCTGTTATCTTTGTTTACGCCAGAATCGAAAATGCTCCAAACCTCCTTGGCAAACCCTTTATTTTCAATCTCCCAGTAACAAAGCAAAATAACAGAGGTGTAAACTTTCAGCGTCCACCTGTGCCATGTACGTTATCTTTTAACTGTTTCTTTGTTGAAAACAAAATAGGCTCGAACAACCTTCTTAATAAAATCAGAAACAATTAGTTCCATCAACTATCCTCTTTTAGTATCATTTACTTTATACTTGTACAAGGTTCTTTCCTCTCCTGTATCATTGTTATGTACAGATTCGTCATGATTATTTAAAAAAGTAAATTGTTTCTTCCAAAGACACCGGAGGGAAGAAGGTCATGCGAGAAGGCAAGTGTTCTCTTGTCGATGATTTTTCAATATCTGCAATCCGTGAAATGTCAACTAATGTGCATATCAGCCAGTACTGTCTTCTTCTTGTTTTGATGTGACGGGGTTTGTTTCTTCAAGTCCATGCTATAATGATCTTCAATATCTTGAGACAACAAACATTGCTGTTTTGCTACACCCAGTACAGGTCATCTTCACTGGCTCTGACTTCTCGGAATATTTTAAGTGATAGGGACAACAGCATAAAACAGCCGAGCACAACAATAACCAAACTGTACTCTAACAACACTTCTTGAGCTGCTATTAGTCTCTGCGCTCTAGAATCAGTTCTTGATGTATTTATGTCGACGCGTGTTACGTACTCCATAGCTGCAGCTGAACGTATTGATCAGCGCTCTTGGCTTGGTTTAATTCCTTATTATCATGTTTTTTATCATAATTCAAACTCTCCTTACTCTTTGCTATAAGTCCCCTATGTCCTATTGGGGAGAATCTGTTTCCACGTCAAAACGTAACTTCAAAAACATCCATCAAGTTCTTAATTCTCGTCACTTTATTACGTGATTTGTTTTAGAAACGTAAAGAGAATATACAATTTGATCATTGCTTGTGATCAGACATTAAAGGTCAATTAGCTTTCACGTTAGTAAGCTATGTAATGAGATACATGTTTTTCTGCTCTTAGCTAACCACTATGAATGTTTACTTGTAGTTCCGAGCAGAAAGATAAAATCAGTGCTTCATTAATGATATGACCATTCGTTTATGACGTAATGACTTTATCTACTTGATAAAAGACAAACACTTTCATTTGATGTACCTTCCAGCTGTAAGATTTTTCAACCAGCTAAACAAATCGCAAGCGCGAGGCATGTTTGAGCGGAGTTGCAGATCTTGTTTACCCTGTAAAGGATTTAAGCTATGTTTTTGAATTGCCACGAGTTTGAAACAACAGTGAAAGCAACTTCCGTGACCCCCGCCGTGAAACTAATACTTCAATCAACAAAAAGTACTTCAAACACTCAAGATTCTCGGCAGGCATTTACACCTCAATTAGTCAACATGAGTGTTGCCCTAACACACTCATAGCCGGAGGGGTTAGGGTCTGGCTGTGTGATATCTTTTAACCCAAAAGAAACGGAGGGGAAGAAATGCAGCTGGACGGAGCAAACGTCACTTTTGTTTTTAATCCGGTAAAGATAAAATGTCACGTAACGCTTAATTAAAATTGGTGTCAAGGAGGGGAGGAAGTGTCAGAGATTCGCTCTTCCCCAACAAGTTCTTTTTTCTTCTAATTTTGAAAAGTGTTCTTCTCAGGGGGCAGAAAATTTGATCGTTTTTCCACGGGTTTTAACTATTCCATGGCAACCGTATCAAGACATGGAAACTAGGCCAAACTGGTATTCTCACATGTAAATGATATACATGTATCTATTTTTCAATTTCTCTCAGTTTATTGAGTGACTTTGCTGCATTTACTTATTTTATTATCCCATCATTGGTAGTCTTTGACGTCATTGGAAAATAGTCACATCTAAGATTATAGATTAATTGACGTCATGTTACATCATATCGAAGGAAAACTATTTCGCCTTCTTGAGCAAGCTCTCGGTTATCTACTAAATATCTTATAAGAAATAAACAAAAACGCGGGATGCCTTTCTCGACATAAATCATCTGTACTTGTTTTAAAATTAATGGTGATTCATTTCTGACAGGTAATCCACCCTCCAGCTCCCAGTGAAAATCACACGAAGTCCTGAAACAGGGTGTACGAAGGGTGTACGAAGGTTAATCGTTTCTCGGAATTCCGATTCTGTGAAAATATGGAAGCACTGCTATTTCCGTGTTTATAGAATATACATAGAATGCTATACCGTCAAGTTCAAGCCTTCACGTCAGTTCCTTTCAGTGGTCACAATGAAATGCAAGTAAAGCAGTATTGAACAAATTAAATTTTTACTGCTGCTATATTATACAAAAACTACTTTGACTTAAAACAATTGCCGTGTGACCCTTTGCAGATTACGACTACGACGACAACATTGCTCCGATGGCAGGTGGTTTAAACGGTTTAAGTGTCCAAAAAACATTTCGCTATTCAACGTTCTTCAGTAGCTATGCGTTCTCGATCACGGTGTACGTCTCAATATCCCCGCAATAAATTAAATCTTAAATAACGTGGCACGGCTCTTTTTAACATCAATTTCCATCAGGACATTTTGTTAAAATACGCGAAAAACGTGACATGTGAGCAATATTGGTGATCACGATTTCCCCTCAAATTTTTGGACTGAATATAAGGAAAGGCAGCATTGAAGATGTTAAATAATAATGGGAAAAAATATATATTTGATCCCCATATAAATCTTTGACATTGTTTCTGTCTCAAGTTGTCATTTTGTGTTTTTGTACGCGACAAGATCTCGGGGAAATGCTTTGATAGAATCTAGGAAAATATATTTAGCGAGAGTTTGTGTATGACAAAAACAACAACAACAACAACAACAAAATCTAGCTTAAAACAAATTATCTCCCATTTTACATGTGTTAACCTATTGCAAATTAGGACAGCTGAATTACATTTCGGAGCAATTAATAGTAACCACGAGTTTCTGTTGCTCTGCTCCAAGTGAAAATAAGGGGTCTCTTATTTTCTGTTGTCTACTCCTTATCTTCCACTTTAACATCAAACCACAGTAGCATGTTCCTGCTTCCTTGGTTGCCTATCCAAACTACAGTATGTCTACTTAGTTTTGCTTTGAGCTAATAAGCAAAAATTGAACTCTTTTGTTAAAACGTCACTGCAAAGAAGCCAATTCATTTACTAACAACGACACATTTTACCTGTTTTTTTTTTTTTTTTACTTTTTTTCTACCTTCGAAGTCACATGCGTGTACCAATTCGTGACCTTAAGCCGCTTTTTCGTGGAAACTCGATAAAAAACAACGATATATAATGTTTCATAGACTTTCTTTAGTGATTTCACTTCTATTATTATTATTATTATTATTATTATTATTATTTATTTATTTTTTTTTTTGCTCATTACATTCAGTCCGAAATTCCACGCGACCTGATATATTTACTGTTATCGACATGCAATTTATATGACTGGATTTCCAATGTTTGCTGTTAGGAAAACAAGACGTCGTATGAACATAATACTTCCATTATTGCCGATCACGACATGGAATGTATGCTAGGAATTATTTCCTGCTGATGATAAAGGGTTAACGAGGTCCGGAAGACAATTGAAGCTCCTGTCAATGCTACGGAGCAAGGTATAAGATTTCTATGCTTCAGCAATCATCTTAAGTGTTTACTTCGTACATTACGGTAGTAAATGGGTTTTTTAAAGGCATGATCAGCGTTCTCATATCATCAGGTCGGGAAAAAGGCAACGTAACAAAAAAAAAGACAACTGTTAGTCTGGTTGTAGTCTCTTTCCGAGAAAGGAGGCCACCGGCGTAAAAGGTAGAAGTTACTTTCTTACGATCTGCGAAAACAAGTTTATAGTGACCCTTGAAGCAAAACTAATATTGTATTGCAGTTAAAGATTCTGAGTCCCACTAGCACTTTGACAACGCTGTTACCGGTTCACACTGTTTCAGTGTGACCGACTATTCTTTAGTGTCAGGTCAGCGTGCTCAGGTACGCGGCATCAGGATTTTACACGCTGTTACAACTCAAAAGCTATGTCATCATCGGATGACCATCAGGTTTTCACGGAAGTCATACGCGATAAGAACGCACAAAATGATTAGTTCACCCATTGACCTGAACGGAACAACAGAAGACCATGACGCTCACCGACCTTCTACCTGATCCTACTATATAGTTATTCCTTTGTGATTGTCATAAAGTACGTTTGCCAGTTTGGTAGACGAATTGCGTAATACTTCATCTACGACCTACAGCAACAATTGCAGCAGTCTGTCCTCCAACTCGACCTCCTCAATATGTATCAAAATGCAAAATTTTAAGCTGATATTTGACAAGTTGTCAGCCACATGAAACTGCTTTTAACAACTGCTAGTGGAACCGCAGTTTATGTGACACCGTTGTTACACTGTGTTAACCTAAGAGGTCAAAACAACGTTGTAACAGCACTGTCAAGTGCTAGTGGGACCCCGACCATTGTGAAGTACTAAGGCACTTGCGAATCGATCTGTCACTACTGGTTTATTTAACCCCAACCGAGAAGATAGAAACTGACTGCTTTATCCTTTTTTATAATGAACATAATGTTCTCCCTTTTAGAATTCCGGCGTAGAAACGTTCCTTTAGTCGTCCCAAACGTGGTGAAATTGGATGAATCAGAACAATACATTAAAAAAAGGTCCGTGTTCATTAACGTTCAGGACTGAGCGGCAAAAAACAGTTTCCTAAACTGTAACATCGTACCATTTAAGCCGACAAAAAAAGGCTTTTTACAAAAAAAAAAAAAAAAAAGGTTCTAGAACAAACTTGCGTGAAATTTCATACGCATCCCGTGGTTGCTAAATTAAATTAAAGGCATTCCAATGCACTGCCTTGGAGTAAACAACGTATTATATTATCATCCTTAACCTAGCATCATAAAAGGTCAAAACTATTCAAATGAAAAAAAAAAAAAAAATGGATAAGATGTGTCTTCAGTGCCCATTTTTTTAAAAAAGAGATAAATCTGTTGGTCTGAATAATTGTTTTTCTTTTCATTCTTTTTTTTTTACTGTTTGTCCTTATCGTGTTTTGCTAAGTAACGATGACCTCTTTGTTGCCACAATTACTTAGGAAAACACGAAACATCTGCTGTCATTTTTGTTTTCCCCATGCACGCAAATTTTCAATCCCTCAGAATCAAAAATGCTCCAAACCTCCTTGATAAAACCTTTATTTTCAATTACTGTAACAAAGCTCAACAGGCGTCAGCCTGTGTCATTGACGTTTCCTTCTTTAACTGTTTCTTTGTTGAAAATAAAATGGACTTGAACAACCTTCTCAATAAAATCAGAAACAATAAGTTCCATTAACCATCCTCCTTTAGTTTAATATTTCTTTATAATTGTACAAGGTTTTTTTCCATCCTTTCCTTAAATATATGTTGTGTACGCCCAGTCATGAGTATTAAGAAAAAAAAAAAGTAAAGCGTTTCTTCCAAAGCCACCGCAGGGAAGAAGGTCATGCAAGAAGGAAAATGTTCTCTTGTCGATGATTATTCAATATCTTCAATCCGTGAAATGTCAACTAATGTGCACATCAGCCAGTACTGTCTCCTTCTTGTTTCGATGTGACGGAGTTTGTTTCTTCAAGTCCATGCTATAATGATCTTTAATACCTTGAGACAACAAACATTGCTGTTTTTCTACGCCCAGTACATGTCATCTTCACTGGCTCTGAACTCTCGAAATATTTTAAGTGATATGGACAACAGCATAAAACAGCCGAGCACAACAATAACCAAACTGTACTATAACAACACTTCTTGAGCTGCTATTAGTCTCTGCACTCTAGAATCAGTTCTTGATGTGTTTATGTTGACGCGAGTTACGTACTCCATAGCTGCAGCTGAACGTACTTGATCAGCGCTTTTGTTTTCCTTCCTTATAACTATGTCCTTATATAATTGTTCAAACTCTCCTTACTCTTTGATATAACTCCCCTATGTCCTATTGGGGAGAATCTGTTTCCACGTCAAAGTGTTACTTCATAAATGTTCATTTAGTTCTTAGTTCTCGTCACCTTCGTACATGATTTATGTTAGAAACGTAAAGAGAATATACAATTTGATCATTGCTGGTGATCAGAAAGGTCAATTAGCTTTCACGTTGGGTTAGCTATGTAATGAGATACATGTTTTTCTGCTCTTAGCTAACCACTATGAATGTTTACTTGTAGTTCCGAGCAGAAGGACAAAATCAGTGTCTCATTAATGAATCGATATGATCATTCGTTTATGACGTAATGACTTTGTCTATTTGATGAAAGGCACACACTTTCATTTGATGTATCTTCCAGCTGTAAGATTTATCATGATCAAACTAAACAAAACGCAAGCGCAAGGCATGTTTGAGCCGAGTTGCAGAGCCTGTTTACCTAGTAAAGGATTTAAGCTATGGTTTTGAATTGCTACGAGTTGATAAAAACAACAGCAAAAGCAACTTCCGTGACCCCCGCCGTGAAACTAATACTTCAATCAAGAAAAAGGTTCTATTAAAAGTACTTCAAACACTCAAGATTCTCGGCAGGCATTTACTCGTGGATGCTTTTTGGAGCATAACGCACTCATTGCTAGTGGCATCTTTTACGTTGGCATAAAAGAAACGGAGGAGAAGTGGTGCTAATGGACGGAGTAAATGCTAGGTTCGTCTTCAACACGGTTAAGATACAGTGTCACGTGAAGCTTATTTAGACTTGGTGTCGAGGAGAGGTCGTAGAGTCAGAAAGATGCTCTTCCCCCACAAGTTCTTTTAAGTTCTTCTAATTTTAAAAAGCGTTTTACTCAGGAGGCAAAAACTTTCCGTTTTTGATGTCACAATTGTTTCTCGCAGGTTTAGACTTCCCATGGCAGCCGTAATTAGACATGGGAAATAGGCAAAACTCGTATTTACAGATATAAATGATATATTTATTTTTCACTTTCTCTTTACAAAGTGTCATTGCCACATTTGTTTATGTTAGTATTAACATTGTTATTCTCTGACGTCATGAGAAAATACAGAAACACGCTTTCTAAATAATTAGAGTGTATGAAGGATAATTGTTTCCCGGAATTCCGATTCTGTGAAAATATGGAAGCACTGCTTCCGTGTTTATAGAATATAAATGGAATGTAACACCGTCCATTTCGAGTCATTACCTCAGTTCCTTTTTTGGTCACAATGAATGAAAGTAAATCAATATTGAACAACTTTCATTGGTACCGCTACTATACTATAATATAAAAAAGAACTTTTACTAGTAAAGCGCGCAATTGCAATTTGTCACCCTTTGAAGACTATGACTAGGACGCACAACATTGCACCTATGGCAGAAACAAAACAAACAAAACAATTCGTTATTGGAAGTTTAAATAGCTGCGCCTTGAAGTTCTTGTTCACGTTGTACGTCTCAATATTCCGCAAAAAATTATCTTAAATTACGTGGCACCGCTCTTTTGAACATCGATTTCCATCAGATTCAGGACGTTTTGTTATAATGAGCAAAAAATATCCATAGGAACTACTTCAATATTACACCAGAAAAAAAAAAAACAAATTAAAAAGTGAACTCTTTTGTTAAACCGTCATTGTAAACAACGAATTCATATACCAACAATCATTAAAAACAACGATAGATAATGTTTCATCGGACTTTCTATAGTGATTTCATTTCTATTATTTTATTGCTTATAACGTTCATTACGAAATTCCACGTGAACTGATATATTTAATGTTATGGACATGGAATTTTTTTGCTTGGATTTCTAATGTTTGCTGTTTGGAAATCAAGACGTCTTATGAACGTAATATTCGCATTATTGCCGTTCACGACAAGGAATGGGTGCTAAGAATTATTTCCTGCTGGTGATAAAGGGTTAACGAGCTCCGGAAGGCAATTAAAGCTCCTGTCAATGTTATGTATCAGTCAATTCCAAGCGAGATCTCTCCCCCCCCCCCCCCCCCCGGGCAACCCCAGGGCATTTGACCGCTACTGAGGCCCAGATAGTTGGAAATTTGATCGAACAGAAGCTTGGATGGTCGGGCATTTGACCGTACGCGTTGACAAAATGTGTCATAAACTATAAAACGCCAGCGAGTTCAAGCGCGTGAACTTAGTATTTGGTTACGTTAATGTAAAATACCTAGTTTCAACGTATCCATCTTTTCATATTAAAATTGGCTGATAAATAGGGCATGAGTGTCCGTTTAGACCAAGTGTTAACGAGAAGGTAACTCAGGGTAACTGGTCGTTAGCGAATCCGCTCGTACTCGTAGGCAAAACGACCGCAATTCAACGAGAAAACCGACTCACAATGACATTTCAGCCCGACTGGTGGGGTCGCTTGGAATTGACTGATACATTACGGAGCAAGGTATAAGGTTTCAATGCTTCAGCAATCATTTAAGTGTTTACTCCGTACATTACGGTAGTAAATGGGATTTTTAAAGGCATGATCAGCGTTCTCATATCATAAGGTCAGGAAAAAGACAACGTAACAAAGAAAAGACACACTGTTAGTCTGGTTGTCGTCTATTTCCGAGAAAGTAGGCCAGAGGCGTAAAAGGCAGAACTTACATTCTTACGATCTGCGAAAACAAGTTTATAGTGACCCTTGAAGCGAAACTAATATTGTATTGCAGTCATGGTTGTGAAGTGCTAACTGCTAAGGCACTTGCGAATCGATCTGTCACAACTGGTTTATTTAACCCCAATCGAGCAGATAGAAACTGACTGCTTTATCCTTTTTTAATGAACATAATGTCTTCCCTTGAAGAATTCATAGAAACGTTCCTTTAGTCCTTCCGAACGTGGTGAAATTGGATGAATCAGAACAATAGATTAGAAAAAAAAAGTCCGTGTTCATTAACGTTCAGGACTAAGCGTCAAAAAACAGTTTCATAAACAGTAACATCGTACCATTTAAGCCGACAAAAAAGGCTTTTTACAAAAAAAAAGGTTCCAGAACAAACTTGCGTGAAATTTCATACGCATCCCGTGGTTGCTAAATTAAATTGAAGGCATTCCAATGCACTGCCTTGGAGTAAACAACGTAATAAATTCTCATCGCAAACCTAGCATCATAAAAGGTCACAACTATTCAAATGAAAAAAAAAATGGATAAGATGTGTCTTCAGTGCCCATTTTTTTACAAAAGAGATAAGTCTGTTGGTCTGAATAATTGTTTTTCTTTTCATTCTTTTTTTTTAACTGTTTGTCCTTATCGTGTTTTGCTAAGTAACGATGACCTCTTTGTTGCCTCAATTGCTTAGGAAAACATGAAACATCTGCTGTCATCTTTGTTTTCCTCATGCACGCAAATTTTCAATCCCTCAGAATCAAAAATGCTCCAAACCTCCTTGATAAAACCTTTATTTTCAATTACTGTAACAAAGCTCAACAGGCGTCAGCCTGTGTCATTGACGTTTCCTGTTTTAACTGTTTCTTTGTTGAAAATAAAATGGACTTGAACAACCTTCTCAATAAAATCAGAAACAATAAGTTCCATTAACCATCCTCTTTTAGTTTAATATTTCTTTATAATTGTACAAGGTTTTATCCATCCTTTCCTTAAAGGGACTGTCGCGATTTTGGTCTACTGTTCTATGTGGAAGGCAACAACCCAAAAAAGCATATCAACTGAGGACGACATTGCCAGAAATCAACTACGGCTAATAGAGAGACGTGCGTTTGCCCGTTCGCAATCCGTCCACCCGCCATCGCAGGTGAGTACGTTTGTGCTCTATAGCAGTTAAAATGGACTATACAGTATGCCACACAAATATACATTTTGGCGGTCAAAATCTGGTAAATCCGTGACATAGTCCCTTTAAATCTATGTTGTGTACGCCCAGTCATGAGTATTAAGAAAAAAATAGTAAAGTGTTTCTTTCAAAGCCACCGCAGGGAAGAAGGTCATGCAAGAAGGAAAATGTTCTCTTGTCGATGATTATTCAATATCTTCAATCCGTGAAATTGTCAACTAATGTGCACATCAGCCAGTACTGTCTTCTTCTTGTTTCGATGTGGCGGAGTTTGTTTCTTCAAGTCCATGCTATAATGATCTCCAATATCTAAAGACAACAAACATTGCTGTTTTCTACGCCCAGTACATGTCATCTTCACTGGCTCTGAACTCTCGAAATATTTTAAGTGATATGGACAACAGCATAAAACAGCCGAGCACAACAATAACCAAACTGTACTCCAACAACACTTCTTGAGCTGCTATTAGTCTCTGCACTCTAGAATCAGTTCTTGATGTGTTTATGTTGACGCGAGTTACGTACTCCATAGCTGCAGCTGAACGTACTTGATCAGCGCTTTTGTTTTCCTTCCTTATAGCTATGTCCTTATATAATTGTTCAAACTCTCCTTACTCTTTGATATAAGTCCCCTATCAGTGTCCTATTGGGGAGAATCTGTTTCCACGTCAAAGCGTTACTTCCTAAATGTTCATTTAGTTCTTAGTTCTCGTCACCTTCGTACATGATTTGTGTTAGAAACGTAAAGAGAATATACAATTTGATCATTGCTGGTGATCAGAAAGGTCAATTACCTTTCACGTTAGGTAAGCTATGTAATGAGATACATGTTTTTCTGCTCTTATCTAAACACGATGAATGTTTACTTGTATAGTTCCGAGCAGAAAGATGAAATCAGTGCTTCATTAATGATATGACCATTCGTTTATGACGTAATGACTTTATCTACTTGATAAAAGACAAACACTTTCATTTGATGTACCTTACAGCTGTAACATTTATCAACCAGCTAAACAAAAGGCATGTTTGAGCCGAGTTGCAAATCCTGTTTAACTCGTGCCAATCTAAAACCGTAGCTTTTAATCCTTTACTAGGTAAAAAGGCGAAAGCAACAGCGAAAGCAACTTCCGTGACCCCCGCCGTGAAACTAATACTTCAATCAACAAAAAGGTTCTAAAGTACTTCAAACACTCAAGATTCTCGGCAGGCATTTACACCTCAATTGATCAAGATAGGTGTTGCTCTAACACACTCATAGCCGGAGATGTTAGGGGCGGGCTGTGTGATATCTTTAAACTCAAAAGAAACGGAGGGGAAGAAATGCGGCTGGACGGAGTAAATGTCAGTTTCGTTTTCAACACGGTAAAGATACAATGTCACGTGACGGTTATTTAAAATTAGTGTCAAGTAGGGGAAGAAGTGTCAGATATTTGCTCTTCCCCCACAAGTTCTTTTTTCTTCTTCTAGCCGAGTTGAAAAATGTTCTACTCAGGGGGCAAAAAATTCCATTGTTTTTCCACGGATTTTGGCTATCCCATGGCAACCGTATCAAGACATGGAACCTACGCCAAACCCGTTCATTCAGATGTAAATGATATATCTATTTTTCAATTTCTCTTTACTGAGTGACTTTGCTGCATTTGTTTATGTTGTTATATCATTGGTAGTCTTTGACGTCACGGGATAATAGACACATCTAAGATTGTAGATTTATTGACTCATATTACATCACATCCAGGGAAACTATTTCCCCTTCTGGAGCAAGCTCTCGGTTATCTACTGAATATCTTAAAAGAAATAAATAGAAACGGGGGGTGCCTTTCTCAACATAAATAATCTGTTCTTGTTTGAGAATTAATGGTGATTCATCTCTGGCAGGTAGTCCACCCTCTAGCTCCCAGTAAAGATTACACGAATTCCTCAAACACGCTCTCTGAATAGTTAGGGTGTATGAAGGTTAATCGTTTCCCGGAATTCCGATTCTGTGAAAATATGGAAGCATTGCTATTTCCGTGTTTATAGAATATACATGGAATGTTACACCATCCAGTTCGAGCCATTACGTCAGTTCCTTTTTTGGTCACGATGAAAAGCAAGTAAAGCAAAATTAAACAACTTTAATTTGTACCGCTGCTATATTATACAAAAGGTACTTTGACTTAAAACAATTGCCGTTTGTGACCCTTTGCACATTAGGACTACGACGACGACAATGCCTCCATGGCAGGTAGTTTTAACGGTTTAGGCGCCCAAAACAAACATGTTCCTATTCAATGTCTTTAAGTTGCTATGCGTTCTAGGTCACGATGTACGTCTCAATATCCCCGCAATAAATTAAATCTTAAATAACTTGGCACGGCTCTTTTTAACATCAATTTCCATCAGGAAATTTTGTCATAATACGCGATAAATATCTTTTTTGAGGAACTACTTCAATATTACACTAGAAAAAGGTTCATGTTGTGGTCAAAGCATTGCACAAGATAGAACTGACTTGATCACTTTAGTTCCGGGTCGAGACGGCATACGTCACGAGTTGAAACATTGTTTTCCAATAGTAAGCAATGTAGATCCGTTAAGAAATCTTGTCAAAAGTCGACTGTCGTAAGGGGACTAATACTCGTTTTTCGCCGGTTTGCTTCCAACAATTAAAGGCGGTCTCGTCTTGACAATATCCTTGTCGGTCTGCCAAAACCTTGTCTTGAAAATCTGGCACATTATAATTGTCCTCAGATAACGCTTCAAAAAAAAAAAAAAGCACGAAAAAGGTCGATATACGTGAAGAGTTCTTGAACAAGTTATCAGTTCCAGTACCATGTCATGAAGCACATGTCACGTGCGCAACCAGTCAGTTTCACGCAGAAGAAATTTCGAAGACGTAGAAACCACAAAGAAACATCCCAGTGCAATAATAACAATACAGTACTCCAGGCAAATCTCTTGAAATGAGTAGCTGACTCTTCTGATGTGAGATTCCTCTTCAGTCGACGAAGAAATTGTTAGGGGGACGATAAGATACCTCGTGGCTGCTGCTGGAACTTGCTCCATAGTGTCTCGGATAGTTTTCTTCTTTGCCAGCTGTCGAGCAATTGACCCTTAATTTGTCGACTGCCTTTTTTATATTCAGTATAATTATACGAAATGTCACACAAACACGGAAGAATGATACTTCCGGCTTCTGTCAGGAAATACGGTAACAAACTAAAGCAAACATTTCACAGCTGGTACATGAGGCCAAAAAAACTGCGATATTGTTTCACGCGTTGTCGCTAAGCACAAAACAATTCAGCTGCAGACAAGACAAACTTTTACCCACTCTGTTTTTCAAATAAATTATTTTAACTACATTTTTACGTTCTGTAATAAGTGAAGTTTGGCATCGGTAGTGACCTTCCTCAAAGGTTCAAGATGTAATGTTGTAATGTAATGACGTTACCATGGTAACACTCTTGGAACGCAGATGATCAACAGCCAGCGCCCCTGACAGATGATCAACAGCCAGTAAAAGTTTTAACCTGCTGAGAAAACGATGTTTAAAATTTATAAAAAAGAAAGAACTTGTGGGGGAAGAGCACCTTTCTGACTCTCCCTCCCCTCCTTGACACCAAGTCTTAATAAGCGTCACGTGACATTGTTTCTTTACCGTTTTGAAGACGAAACTAGCATTTACTCCGTCCAATAGCACCTCTCCCCCTCCATTTCTTTTATGCCAACTTTAAGATATCACACAGCCGCCCCTAACCCCTCGTGTGTTATGCTCCAAAGAGCAAGCACCTATCCGATTTGTAAATGCCTGCCGAGACTTTTGAGTGTTTAAAGTACTTCAGAACCCCTTTTGTTGATTGAAGTATTAGTTTCACGGCGGGGGTCACCGAAGTTGCTTTCACTGTTGTTTCAATCAACTCGTAGCAATTCAAAAACATAGCTTAAATCCTTTACAGGGTAAACAGGATCGGCAAGTCGGCTCAAACATGCCTTGCGCTTGCCTTTTGTTCAGCTGGTTGATAAATCTTACACCTGGAAGGTACATTAAATGAGAGTGTGTGTCTTTCATCAAATAGATAAAGTCATTACGTCATAAGTGAATGGTCATATCATTAATGAGGCACTGATTTTGTTTTTTCTGCTCGGAACTACAAGTAACATGGTTAGCTTAGAGCAGAAAAACATGTATCTCATTACATAGCTTACTAATGTGAAAGCTAATTGACCTTTCTGATCACCAGCAATAATCAAATTGTATATTATCTTTACGTTTCTAAAACAAATCATGTGAGAAGGTGACGAGAACTAAAAAACTTATTGAACATTTATGAAGTAACGCTTTGACGTAGAAACAGATTCTCCCCAATAGGACATAGGGGACTTATAGCAAAGAGCAAGGAGAGTTTGAATTATGATATAAGGACATGGTAATAAGGAAGGAAAACAAAAGCGCTGATGAAGTACGTTCAGCTGTAGCTATGGAGTACGTAACACGCGTCAACATAAACGCATCAAGAACTGATTCCAGAGCGCAGAGACTAATAGCAGCTCAAGAAGTGCTGTTGGAGTACAGTTTGGTTATTGTTGTGCTCGGCTGCTTTATGCTGTTGTCCATATCACTTAAAATATTCCGAGAAGTCAGAGCCAGTGAAGATGACCTGTACTGGGTGTAGAAAAACAGCAAAGTTTGTTGTCTCAAAATATTGGAGATCATTATAGCATGGACTTGAAGAAACAAACTCCGTCATATCAAAACAAGAAGAAGACAATACTAGCTGATGTGCACATTAGTTGACATTTCACGGATTGCAGATATTGAATAATCATCGACAAGAGAACACTTGCCTTCTCGCATGACCTTCTTCCCTCCGGTGTCTTTGGAAGAAACAATTTACTTTTTTTAATAATCATGACGAAAGGTGCATAACAATGATATAGGCGAGGAAAGAACCTTGTACAAGTATAAAGTAAATGATACTAAAAGAGGAAAGTTAGTGGAACTAATTGTTTCTGATTTTATTAAGAAGGATGTTGTTCGAGCCTATTTTGTTTTCAACAAAGAAACAGTTAAAAGGGAACGTACATGGCACAGGTGGACGCTGCAAGTTTACACCTCTGTTGTTTAGCTTTGTTACTGTAATTGAAAAGATAGGTTTTGCCAAGGAGGTTTGGAGCATTTTAGATTTTTGTGGGATTAAAAAAAATGCGTGCATAGTGGAAACACAGATAACAGCAGATGTGTCGTGTTTTCTTTAGCAATTGAGGCAACAAAGAGGTCATCGTGACTTAGCAAAACGTGATAAGGACAAAAAGTCAAAAAAAAAAAAAGAAAGAAAAGGAAAAAAAACCATGACCAGTTAACTGATATCTTTTTAAAGAACGGGGTACTTGGGACTCATTTTTTACGCGATTTTTTTTTTTTTCATTTGAGTAGTTTTGACCTTTTATGATGCTAGGTTTGGGATGATAATTTAATACGTTGTTTACTACAAGGCAGTGCATTAGAATGCCTTTAATTTAATTTAGCAACCACGGTATGTGTATGAAATTTCACACACGTTTGTCCTAGTCACCTGTTTGTAAAAAAGCCTCTTTTTGACGACTTTTAAATGGTACGATGTTACTGTTTAAGATACTGTTTTCTGCAGCTTAGTCCAGAACACGGATCTTTTTTTAAATCGAATTTTTCCGGTTCCGACGAATTTTCGTCCAAATTCCACCATGTTCGGTACGACTAAAGGAACTTTTCTACGAATTCTTCAAGGTAGGCAGACCGTGTCTTTCTGCTCAGTTGGAGTTAAATAAACCAGTAGCGACAGATCGAATCGCTCGCAAGTGCTTTAGCACGTCACAACCTTCAACTGCAATACAATATTACTTTCGCTTCAAGGATCACTATTAACTTATTTTCGTAGATCGTAAGAAAGTAGCTTCTGTCTTACGCCTGCCTAGTCTACTTTCTCGGAAATACACGACAACCTACGGTGGCCCACAACTGTCACGGCAAAATCGTTTTCGCTACGGCAAAATCATTTTCGCCACGGCAACATCGTTTTCGCCACGGCAAAATCGTTTTCGCCACGGCAAAATCATTTTCGCCACGGCAAAATCAATTTCGCTACGGCAAAATCAATTTCGCTATGGCAAAATCATTTTTGCCACGGCAAAATCAACTTCGTCATGGCAAAATCATTTTAACTACGCCAAAATCAATTTCGTACACGGCAAAATCAATTTTGTGTTACGGCAAAATTAAATTCACTCACGGCAAAATCAATTTGACTCACGACAATTTTTGTCAGAAACTGCCTCTTCGTGTACCTTTTACTAAAGAAAGGTACCCCTTTCACATTGCTAAAAGACATGGCATAGACTAAGAACAGGACGATTCTTGCCTTTTTTTTGCAGTGCTCAATAAATTAAAAAAAAATACACCTGAAAGTTTTGTCTGTTCGAAATATTTTAATTGAAGGCCCTTTTAAATACTTACTTCCCTACCCTTTCATATGCCTAAACTTGTGAAGTTCCTGTCCTTAAGTTTTATATACCTGCAGCCTGAAGGTATCCCTTTTAGGCGTAGCCTCCCTGTATAGGCCATTATAGGAGGTACCCCCTGGCAGTTCCATTAGAAAAATGGTTAAAAACAGCAAATTTGGGGAGCTTTATGAACAAGAAATATCTAGCGGTACGTACAAAAACCACAGAAATCCCATAGTAAAATTAACTAGGCAAAACGAAAGGATTGATGTGAAAAGGTCAATGTTAATAATCATTAGTGCACAACAAGAGCGAGTAAAATGAAGTAGAAAAGCAGTACATGATTGATGAAAGAACAGCAAACTGACACAGATTCATTCATTGTAAGTCGAAAATTAAGGCTCAGCACTGCTGTCAAGTAAAAGAAAGCAAAATTTAAATTACTTTAAACTTAAAAATTCGCTTCTAAGCTTTGTTATGGAGTGAAATAAACAACAACAGCCCTTCGATTATTGTATCACATGTGCCCATTAGTTTTTCACACAGTCAAGAAAAATAAAACGTAACGGAATAATTTCTTTTCAGTTGTCGAGAAACCTCTTAATCAAGCTCAGTGCAGCAGCACAGAATCAATCAGTGTTAAGTCTTTTGCTGACTTCCAAAAAAATAAAGGAAAAGAGTGGAAGGGAAGCCATTCACCAACCTCGTTCCCAGGATTTTTCATTCCCCTGCCTCAAGAGTGGGATGAAGGGGAGAGAGAGAGACCCTAAGAACGAGGTTGGTCATCGCTGCGCCTTCGTCATCTCAAGCACTCAGAATAGAGCGACAGTGAAAGCAAACTGAGCCATGCGCAAACATCCGATGTCCTTTATTCCGTGCTTCTGCTTACAAAGAGTTTGAATTCCTGAAGAAGATACTACTAAACCTTCATAGGCAGAAATACAACTGGAAATTTACTTGTAACCCCATTTCATACACGTTTTTTGAAACTGAGATGTCGCTGGTCACTACAGACAGCTTTTATCTAGAAAGGCAAGTCAATTTAATTTTTGGATACTCTTAAGTATCATCATAAAAACTTTATTTAAGTGTCAATGGTATTTAGCTAGCTATCACACTTAGGGTGACGTAAAAATCTTAACACGACGGAAGATTTGTAAAGTTTCTGTTATGCATCCTTTTTAGACGAAAATCTTTTCAAAAAACTTAGAGGGTATTTCTCTGTATGTAAATCTAAGCGTGTAAGAACTAGGGGAGCTACTGGCCATGAGTAGCAACAAACATCAATTTTGTGTATAAGGAAAGGGCCTCTTCCCAGTTGTTTGGCAGAGGAATTGAAAGGCTTGTTCTTGCATAGTCAAAGTACTCCTGATACTCGTTATCTTGACTGTGGTCGTCTTCAATTATTTCTTGGGTGACATAGAGTATTTCTGCAACTGCTATTGGCACGCCATTATCAGATGCGCCATGGAGCTCTGGTAAGAAAAACAGAGAGTCAGGACGCCCTGGTACTGTGTCGTGTCTTGATTTTCGGATTCTGTGGGTGTTCCATCGCTCTTTCACTGTATCCAACTCTGCTTGCAGAACCCCGTTAAAACAATACCAGAGACATTCCATGGCCATTTCAGATGAAGTGTCCACCGTTCCTTGAAATTCCAAATCATTGAAAAAGCTTCTCCACCATTTAGAGTGACTTTTGGAATAAAAAGACCACCACCCCTCTATTCTTTGGTTTCTTGGCGAGGCAACATAACGATGGGCATCGGGATTGTCGCGAAAAAATGTCTGTATAGCCGCTGCTAAGCCATTTTCTGTGCCCAAATCTGTGATCAATTCTACAGGGCATTTGTCCCGCTCTGAAGCTGTTCGCACATAGTACGAGGCTATTTTATGAGGAGAATTGTTAGAACGTGCAACCTCAAGCCATAGTATCTTCCGACTAAATCCATCAATTGCTCCATGAATGGGAAAACCCCAGTGCTTTAACTTATCGTACCCATCTATGTGCCAGGCGTAGTTTGGCCCAGGATTCTGATATCTTCTTCTCTTCAAGCGATGTTTACGCCTATGTGCTGTTGCGTCTGGATCCATCTCTTTCAGCAGGTCTTGTACAATTGCTCTTGGTATCCTTAGACCTTCCATTTCAAGTATGTGCCAAATTGTTCGATATCCTGCCGATGACCATGGTCCATTTATAAGTTCCGCCATGCGCTGTTGCACCTTACCAAAGGTATCATTAAATTCGTCTTTATTTGTCACGCCTCGCCTTCCCAAACCATACTTTTTCAGTCGCCGTAACAGTGTACTGTAACTTAAAGGATGATTATGGCGTTCAGAAAGAAACAGAAGAATTTCTTGGTAATTGAATCCACGATTGAAGTAATACTTTAGAACTTCCTCTTCGTCGAATTCGCACTCCTCGTCGTCAGGGTCAGTATCAGAGTCTGAGTCTGAGTATGAACTGCTTGTGTTACTGTTTGTAGGTATAACTATAAAATGACCAAAACATAGCATTCAAAAAAAATACCACAAGGGTATGTATGGTTATTAGGCCTTTGACTTTTCTATATTGAAGTACTCCGAGTTTATATCTCAGAGTCGGTCATCATGCACGGCTAGGTTCAGTTGCAAACAAAACAATAAATGTAATAAAAGCTAGATCATTTAAATACATTCTAGATCTGATTAACACTACAGCCTACCTTGTCCACACTGCACGCAAAATCGTGCTGTTGGTGGCACATTAGTGCCACAATTTGCGCAAAACATCCTCGGTAAAAAGTCACACGAGTGAACACAGCTCCGCCATGTTGGATTGACTCCCATGACACTTTGCGAGCCAGCATCACGTGAGTGGAAAAAAAATTGTCGTGAGTCAAATTGATTTTGCCGTGAGTGAATTTAATTTTGCCGTAACACAAAATTGATTTTGCCGTGTACGAAATTGATTTTGGCGTATTTAAAATGATTTTGCCATGACGAAGTTGATTTTGCCGTGGCAAAAATGATTTTGCCGTAGCGAAATTGATTTTGCCGTAGCGAAATTGATTTTGCCGTGGCGAAAATGATTTTGCCGTGGCGAAAACGATTTTGCCGTGGCGAAAACGATTTTGCCGTGGCGAAAATGATTTTGCCGTAGCGAAAACGATTTTGCCGTGACAGTTGTGGGCCACCGTAACAACCAGACTAAGAGTGCGTTTTTTTCGTAACGTTTACCTTTTTCTGATAATGCGAAAACGCTATTATTAAACCATGCGTTAAAATACTAGTAATTTACCACCGTATTGTACGGATAATAAACACTTAAATTGATTGCTAAAGCATTGAAATCTTATACCTTGTTCCGTAGCATTGACAGGAGCTTTAATTGCTTTCCGGACCTCGTTAACCCTTTATCACCAGCAGGAAAGAATTCCTAGCATACATTCCATGTCGTAGACAAGCTTTGATTTCCCAACAGAAAACATAAAAATTGCATATCGATGTCAGTAAATATTTCGGTTTGCATGAAATGTCGTACTGAACGTTATTAGCTATCTATTATGGGCCTTTAAATAGAAGGGAAGTCGCTTAAAAAAGTCTATGAAACATTACACATATTTATTATTATTATTATTATTATTATTATTATTATTATTATTATTATTATTATTATTATTTTTTTATACATCGTTGTTCTTAATCCATACACTTCGTTGCCATGAAAAAAGCAGCTTAAGGTCATGGAATGGGGAACGTGTCTCCGAAGGTTAAAAATGTAAAAAAACACAGACATAACGTTGTTGGTATAGTCAATTCGTTGCTGGCACTGCTTACTAGCGCAAAACAAAACTGAGAAAACATACTTTACTTTCTTGTTGGCAACAAGGAAGCTGCAATATGTTATCATCGTTTGATTTAAAAGGGATATATAAGGTGTTGAGAAACAAATCCTCGTGATTACTATTGATTGCTCCGACTCCTAGTAGATTCTGATAAAAGCTTTCCCTGAGATCCGCCTCGTCTATGAAGACATTACAACTTTAGACGGAAAATATGTTAAGGATTTTATATAATTCTTAAACATATTTACTGCTTCTTTTTCAGATATTCAGATTCCTGAGAATTGTAATATGATTTTTTTTTTTTACTAATTATTATTGTCTTGAACGTTCCCGGGCTTCAAACTTTAAACGATAATTATGCAGCGATGATGTCATTCTAAGGAACTTGCTGATTAGTAATAATTCGTCACCACATTCAGGAATCGCTATGAGCTATGAATATGCCGGCCTGTCAGCCCCCCCCCCCCCCCTCCTCCCCCTTTTCATCACTAGTCAGCTTAAAGAAAACAAAACAAAAAAAAGCTCATGGGATAAATCATGTCTGGCTAGCCTTTTTTCATTTGTGGTTTTAATTTGACAAACTCTGTGACCTGCAATACGCTGAAAGTTTGGTATGTGTTTAAAACGCATCTATTATAGGAAAATCCATTACCTAACGAGGGAATTCCACGTTAAATTTCACGCGAAAAACCGATATCGCACGAATCGCGAAGCGATGAGTGCGATATCGGTTTTTCAAGTTAAATTTAACGTGGAATCAGTCAGGTAATAGATTTTCCTTGAATCGCATAGCCTTTTTAGAATAGAAAGAAAACCCAATGGGTCTCTGTAAAAAGCGACCGGGATTTCAAGATAGATCGAGTGAGGATTTCGTTAATTTACAGAAGACTTTCTCGCCCCGCTCGAAACAATGAAACATACAAAGCCGAAGTCAACGAAGCCGCAAGAATGAATATGGAAGACCTGAAAGTTACTAAGTTCGTACTGGGAAATTAAAAAAAAAAAGGAAACCCACAACAAAGGGAGACAATATTAGCCATTTATTACTAGTGGTAACCACAGGTTAGAAAGTGCGGGCCTCGATGCAGTTAAGAGAAGGTACTGGGAGGGAAGTGTTTTTTGTTAGTTTGGAAAATTACTTCAAGTCGAAGTTTTTGGGAAGTTTTCCAGAAGTTGGCATAACTGTGGTAATTGAGATTTCTTTTATAAACTGCAGTTGTTTATTGGGAGTCTGTCCACCGAGAATAACAGTATCTCAATGTGTGCGAAATTATGATGATTTTTTTACGTGTTTGATATTACCAATCATATGTTGACAAGTTTGCCATGTTTCAATGGTGAATAAGCCAAAGTTTATCGATATTAAATTTTTCAGACAGTGTCGATAAATCACTGGACAAAAGAAAATTATTGCGAGTAAGGTCGAGTAACGCGTCACGCTTAAGTCACGAATGTTTTCTATCGTTTCCTATTGCCGCGAACCAATCAGAGTTGTTTTTTTGATTGACAGTTTTGCGAAGTGTAGTCGAGCACGCGGTGTGAATTGAGATGTGATTTTCCTCCGTCGGCAAACTCGCTTTGTTGTCAGTGTTATAAGGAATTTCTCGAGAATAACCGTTGTTGGAATCATTCGCTTTGCCGTAGTTTATCTGTGATACAATCACAGCAGATCTTTTCAAAAGCAACACCTATAAAACAACGTCTGCAAAACGTAATGTCTGCAATATTTCGACAGAAGCCTCATTTTTCGCATTCTTATCGCTCTTGGAGACAAGATTTTTCTCTTCCGGTGTTACGACAAACTGTCGTGATTGACACATTTTTTGCATTCTGATCGTTCTTAGTGGAAGAACAAAATTTTCAACTTCCGGTTTGCAGATAGCCTTTATAAACGTGGCGCGCACGCGTAATACGCAATCCGCTGGTCACTGTCAAGATTAGGGTTGCGGGCCTCTCTTGGGCCCGCAATACGGCCGTCCCAGGTAAAAACGCAGGTGGGATCTAGGCGGGATCCTGCCCATCCCACCCAGGGTGGCCAGGTGGGAATGGCGGGATCCCGCCATTCCCTCCCGGGAGCCAAAGGTAATCCCACCTAAGGTGCGATCTCATCTGGGAAATTTTGTAATCCCAGGTGGGATCCCATGGGACCTAAGATCTCACAGAGTGGGATCTTACCTGGGATCCCGTCTAAATCCTGGGGCGTTCCATAATCCCGGTCAAGTTCTCACCCGGGATCCCACCATTTACTGCATTTAGGCGGGATCAGTGGGATTGCCGGGATCCCGCTTGACATCACCTGGGGGTGCCTCATAAGGACTGACAAATAACGAAAAAGTCTTATTTTATAAGTAAAGCTCAAAGTAACACATTTGCAGATCTGTAGGGAGTTTTTGCTGAAAAGGGAAGACTTGTATAAGTTGAAAACCGTATTTCTGGTAAAAAAGAATAGCAGCTGTATTCACACTTGTGGTAGACAGTACAATTTTGTCGTATCTTTGCTCTTTTGCGTAGCTGAGAAGTCGTTGAAGTAGTTTAATAGCAACGCCCTGTCTTCTAACATAAGACAATACATGCATCCTTTTTAATTCCGCGACCCCTGGCTTGTGGCTTTCATCACGAAGAAGTCCCACCATGCCCACAACTTTGCCATTCCACTCAGCCACCCACATATGACAACCTTCACTGGACATGTAAGATTTTCCAATGTCCTTGAAATCTGCTTTCAAACAGCGATCCATGAGTTCTTTTCCATTGTTGTAAGCATTAGCATAGAGCAGCACCAAAATAATAATACAAATACCAATGTAAATACAAACAATGTACGTAGACCATGTAAAAGCCGCTGCAAAAAGAGCCAAGACACCCACGACTGCAATGAGCCGACAATATCTCGGGAAATCAAGGCGCAGCGCGAGATAAATCCATTGCTTCATTGACTTCATGATGATTTCTCGGCAATCTTGCTGGTCACAGTTCTGATACGAGCGTATTATAACATCGTCTAATCCGACGGTGGCTGTTGAATTGTATTGCTTTTCGGAACGGTTTTGCTTCATATATGCATCTGTTTTCTAAAAGTTCAAAATATTACAACCTTGCTTATTTGACTAATTACAGAATACACTGTGGTAATGTTTGCTCGTTTTTAAGTAGCCAAGGAGGCAGTAGTTTTTTTAAAGCCTACAAATTGAAAAAAGGAGAAACACAGAAAAAAAAAAACACATAACACGTGATAAAACTAAGATATTGATGATGATTTATTTTGAGATCATGATCATGAAACATGGAAACAACTTCGATTCGTATTTTATCCTTTCATGTTGTTGTTGTTTCCCTTGACCAGGACAATGCACCTAATATTTGGCATTATGGGTTGGTTTGGAACAGCAAACAAGGTGGTTGGGAAAATCATCACAATTATGCAAGGGTTAGCTTTTCTTAATTGGAAATAGATAACTTTATCATAAAATTTAGCCATAGATGAAAGCACAGTAGCATCGTCCTTTTTGAAAATAGGTAAGACATTCCTTCGTTTCCATTCCAATAGCCAATCGCAACGTTCAACAAATTTATTTATTAATTTGACTTCTTCCGCTTTCTTTTCGCCCAATTCTCGACCGGAGAGCCTGTTCACGCTTTGTCAACAGGCTCTCCGCTTCTCTCCTTCTCTCCCTCCCCCCCCCCCCCCCGTCCTTTTTCCACTTATGCCCAGGATTTCACGCAAGTATTGTTAAATGAGTACTACATGTTTGACTGTGTTGTTTGACATTTCCATATTACTTCATATTTGACAGATTTTGGTGTGTTTTGGTGAACGTTTATTAATGAGGACAGTTATGAGGGGACGCAAGTGGCGTCAACTGTAAGTTCCTGATTTCTTAAGAGGATTAGTTCGCGGTTACCGAAAGTGTTATAATCTGTCAGCAGCATTTGAGTTATCTTCTCATCAGTTGTGTTATATTACATGGATCAATTTCCATTCTGGCGGCAGAATAAATTATAATGTTCGCGGCGAATTCTGCTTTGGCGGCAATTGGGGAAAGACAGAAGAAGGTCATCTAGCAAGGAATGATTTCTAGATACTTTGATGTTGCGTAAACGTTTCGACCTTTTAAGATTTAGGGTTGTTTTTGCCTTATGCAAGATGATCATTTACGGTGAGTTTGCAGCCGCGAGTTGCGGTGATGCTGGCGCCTTCCATGCAGAAAGTCGTTCAAAATCCTGAATATGTTACGACATATTGCAAATGGTTCGTACCTTTCAGTTGTGCCGTGAAAATTAATTGTCGGTTTCACGGACACTCGTTCTGCAGCACTAAGGCAAGCGCTCAACTGCACGCCATCGTTCGAAATGTTGTGTTTGTTTTAGCCCGGGCTACCACGTCATGGATAAGTAATAAGAAGATCGCCAGGTAAGTCAATCCATTAAACATTACTACTTTTAGGTCATGGTCAGTAAATTGAAGATTCCATCTTGTTGTAACATTTGGTCGGATTCTTGTTACAAAAACACAGATTTGAGCGGGCTCATTTTATTTGCGATACATTATGTCTCGCTACATTCATTTTCTATTCGTTCTCTAAAATAAACAGCCGTATCGTCGTTAAACTGACCAGTATTAGCAACTTGACCTGCAATTCTAATTCTGCTCAATTCTATTTTCTCCATCGGAGCTGGCGGGCGGCGCGCCTCATACAGTCCGATGTAACCTGCAATTCTAATACGGCATCGCTTTAAAATATTTTCTCCATCGGAGCTGGCGGGCGGCGCGCCTCATACAGTCCGATGTAACCTGCAATTCTAATACTGCAACCGCTTTAAAATATTTTCTGCAACGGAGATGGCGGGCGGCGCGCCTCATACAGTCCGATGTAACCTGCAATTCTAATACGGCATCGCTTTAAAATATTTTCTCCATCGGAGCTGGCGGGCGGCACGCCTCATACAGTCCGATGTAACCTGCAATTCTTATACTGCAACCGCTTTAAAATATTTTCTCCATCGGAGCTGGCGGGCGGCGCGCCTCATACAGTCCGATGTAACCTGCAAGTCTGTTCTCCCAATGGAATACATAATCAAGAGTAACTAATCATTAGCTGGCAACGTTGTTTTAGGTGGTGCAGCGTCATGAAACAACTGCAAAAAATAATTTTATGTGCATGTTTCTATTGAAGACGGCTGCACACATATGCTTGCCACAACGCTTGTAAATTGTACAAAATGCTGAAAATAGAAACAGTGCGGCGTTATTTAGCATTGTTTTTCATTGAATGCGTTTTTTTTTTCTGAAGGCTTTGCTTCGATACAGCTTTAAGATTCAGTTTCGTGATTTTACGGGGCCTGTTACCAGTACGAATCTAGTACGCAAAAGGCCGCTACTCTCGCAGTTCAAGAATTAAACTGTTTTGGCCTTTCTATTATTGTCGGCCGCTCATTATGAAGCTAATTCAGTTTGGTAAGCTACTTGCGGCTATAATATGAGCTCGTCAGTTCGAAAATTCTATAGTTTTTTTGATAGGCTGGATCAGGAAAATCGAACAAGGTGTACCGATACAGCAGACCGGCTGTATTTTATTAACAGCCTCCCCGGTATTATAAAATGTGCTGTGCATTTTCGTTGTCAGTTTAAAAATTTGTTTATTTTCACGCTTTCTTCAATAATCATCTTTAAAATTGGTTCCTTGTTTTTCCGATTTTGCCGAGGTACATCGACAACATTTTAAAAACTCGAAATCACAGCGCGCTGTTATCACAACATCACAAAATTATTAGTCGACGGTATTATGATTTTCTTTTTCTGGTCTTCATTAGATTAAATAATGTTTTTGACAGCGAAACAGATTATGATACCTTTCGCGGCTCAAGCGAAGGAACCTGGTGTGAGGTATGTTAGGAATGCTAGGATAATATCCTAGCATTCCTATGAAGAACTTACAGTTGACACCGCCTGCGTCCCCTCATATTCTCGACCGGAGAGCCTGTTCACAGGCTACTGCGTAACGAGTTCACTGATTCTGGTCCTTGTAAAATTGCTGACATACGAAAGGATCATGTTGCAGGGAAATGTCGCAGCAACACGCAGCAGGAACAAAATAGCAGAATTTACACACCACAAGAAAATACAGCAAATACATGCTTCTGCAACTAGAAGCCAAAGTTTTTGGCTGTTTTATTTTCGTAGGTGTGAACTTAGCTCGTACATTCAATATTACAAGTTCCGTGGCGAAAGTTCGTCTGTCTGCTTGATTAACCAATTGACTCCTGAACCGGCCTAAACCAGCCGTAAAGGAACCGGGCATTTGTCCCGCTTGTGACGTCATCACCTTTCACCCAGAAAGGTGACATCTATGCTCCAATTGTGAAGCAGAACGTTACCTAAACCAGCGCGATTAGATTGATAGAGCTTGAAATATGCACCTAAACGCTTCAAATGTTAGTGAAGAACTCAGAGGAAAATTTCCCCTTCAAACCTCTTTGCTTGTCCATTGTAAGTAGTTCTTGCCTCGTCTGCACTTTCGCGGAAATTCTTTTACTAGAAAGAAGCCTGATAGAAGGCTAAACATTGCAGCAAAAAAAAAAGGAAGAAGAGAAAAAGGAAAAGCGAAAAAAATCGAAAAAATCGACGGTTTATCTCCATACTTTGATTTGTGCGCATGCACGAGCTAAAAAGCTGTTAAACGTGATTCTGCTGAACAACACGGATGCATTCTGCATTTCAAGGGCTGTTTTGAGCGATTTGGAGCTAATTTAGCTTATAATAGACCTTAAAAGGTCAAAACATCCAAAAAATGCGGGTTTTTTTTTTTGGAAAATCTTCAGGAGTCAATGGGTTAAAAAAGGGGGGTTCAGATATTATATATTGATTAAAACTCAAAGCTCCGGCCCCCTTAGTTGAACCTTGAAGAAGTAGAAACCACAGAGAAGCATCCGAGTTTACTTGTAACAAAACAGCACTCAAGTCAAATCTTTTGAAATAAATAGCCGACTCTTTTGATGTAACAGCCATCTTCTTAACCCTATTCAGACCGGGGGGAGGGGGGGGGGGGCTTTGAACGCATATAACTTTTTTCTAAGATTCAACCACACGCTGCTGCCAAACTTTGCGAGTTAAATCTAGTTTTTATTCAACAATTAGACTACGAGCCCGAGTTTTCTATGAGCGAATAGTCAACGAGGCGCAGGCGAGTTGACTATCGCTCATAGAAAGCGAGGACGACTTGTCTAATTAATTGTTTTACTGAGTAGAAACTCTTAAAGGACTGAACGCTAAAAAACCTACAATTTTACGTTCGTATAAGCCAAAAATGATGAAAAATTAATCTTTAAATGAGCAACGAGCGCGCGATCGTTTTCAATCAGCGAATAGAAAAAAAGTGAGAGAACCAATCAGATTCGCGGATTTTCAATAGAACACAGTTGAGTTTTTACTAATTAAAAATTAGACGGCGAGCTCGAGGTTTCTATCTATCGGCTGACAGTCGATAGGAACGTTGGTAAACAGCGACCCTACGTGAGAGGCGGCTGTATTCGCAGGCTAACAACAACAAGGCGTGCGGCCGCGGGCTGTTTTCAAGTCGGAAACCACACTACGGTCACACCTAGCACGGCCGAAAGACGATGTTGATTCCACTAAGCAAAATGGCGTTGTTTACAGGATTCCCTGTGAATGTGCCAAAGTTTACATCGGTGAGACGAGAAGACCTATGCAAGACAGGATCAAAGAGCACGACCGGGACATCCGACTCGCCCGTACCCAGACCTCCACCGTTGCAGGAGACACCAACAACACCGGACACTACCCGCTTTGGAATGAGGTAAAGTTTATTGATCGCGACCCACACTGGTACAAACGCAGGGTCAAAGAAGCAATTGACATAAGACTTCACCCTAATAATATCAACAGGGATAATGGAATTGAAATTCCTGAAGCATGGATGCCCACGATCAAAAAACACAACAACAGGAGAACTGTGCGACAGCGGACCGCTGGGGGAACAACATGACACAGAAACAGCGAGGATCGAAATGCACCAATCACAGCGCAGCAGCGTGCTTTATAAGTTCACGCACAACCAGTCGACCTTATCGCCTGATGAAGACTAGCAGTGTGCATTTGAAACGTCGCGATCTCCATCACACGTGACTACGTCGTGAGACAAACGAAAAATACTTTATTCGTGTTTCTTTAAATTAAAACTAACTTTAAAACAATTCTTTTTACCTTTGCACTGTTTATAATCACAGTTTTATTAATTTTGAGTACTTTGCAGTAGTTTCGGGTGGTTTTCTGGCGTTTTGGAAAAAATTTGAAGTCCAAGATGTCGGATCCAAGACTGCGGCTGTTTTGACATCATGATGTAATTGTCACGTGATATACGACGTCATCATCCCACGTGATGTATACCAAAAGATAGATGTTTGGCCATACTATATGTCCTGTAAGTTTCATTGTCATTGCTTAAATATTCTGGAATTTACGTCATAATGTAATTGTCACGTGATGTGACGACATCATCCCGTGTGATGTATACCAAAAGATAGATGTTCGGACATACTATACATCCCGAAAGTTTCATTGTGATTGCTAAAATGTTCTGTAAGTTATAGGGGGGGGGGGGGAGGGGGGCTTCCAAACGCCCCCCAAAAAGCCCGGTCTAAGGGCCTTTTCACGTGATCCCGGTTGACCGGGCTGGCCCAGTTACCAAGATCTCGGCTCACTCCTATTTTCTTTGTAAAATTTTGGATGTGTTCATATGAGAAGGTGGGCCAGCCCGGTTACCGATATCTCGGTTTCTGCAACCGAGATCTCGGCAACCGGGAAGAATATTTTCCCATATGAACACTCCAGCCCGGTCGCCGGGACGCAACTTTTTTTGAGAAAATAGCTTCCCTTTCGTAACTGGGTGGTCAAAATGGCTTAATTTTGCCTTGTATCTATTTCCACTTCAGAAATATGCGAATTAGCTTTATTAATAAAGTTACAAGGGTCAATAAAGCTACGATAGTCGCGAAAGATGCAACTGTATGTGTCGCCATTTTGGCTTTGTTTCTTGAATTTTATCCCCGTCAACCGGGCTAAAATTTTCCATATGAACAGACGTCAAAATCCGTCCTGGTAACTGAGACATCCCGTAAACCGGGCTCATGTGAAGAGGCCCTCTGAATAGGGTTAAGATACCCCCTGGCCATAGTTCAAAGGGAGTTTTTGGATCGTTTTCTTCTCTTCCATTTCTTGACGAAGCAATTGACGAGTGCGTAAATACCTTACAAATATACGTACTGAGATTGTCATTAAAGTCATTGAACGCCCCATTTAATGAACAATTCAGTCGAAGATACTCCAACAGTCCAAGCAGTTAATTTCGTAAAGCAGTTCAAAGTCTTCGTTGGTCAACGGCACGTTCAGCAGCTTTGTATTTGCTTCCACGGCCTTCTTTTTTCGGTTCTTATTTTTGTTTTAATTGTTCAAGTCAACTTAAACTAACGGGTAGAATAACCTGCGAGTTCGCTCGTCGTTAGGTCCTTCGCTTATCAAAAATATTCATCCAACAGTTTCACGTCCGCTTTGCTTTTCTCTTGTGTATTCTTGTTCTCCTGACTTTCGATATATAATTCTGCCTAAGAGACCGGTCATTATTTATCAGAGGGGAGGGTCACTAAGTCTTGAAAGAAGTACGCTTAAAGAAATGTGACCCTCCCCCAAATTTGAGCCAAAATATTGTAACCCCGCCCAAATTGGAGTCCAGAAAATTGTGACCCTTTGAATGTACACATATTGGTGTTGGGGCAAGCTTTCCCAGGGAAATTTTGCAAGCATTCCCGGGATTTTTTTTCATTTTATGGATTCTAAAATTACAACAAATGTACTCAAACTGTCAAAAATAATGAAAAGTTGTCAATTCATACCAGTTAAAAACACCTGTTATCGAAGGACTGCTAGAAACAGTATTTAATACCTAGGTTTTGCAACTAACTAGTAAAATTGGCCTCCCACGAAGTCACTTTTTAGGGGCGATCGTTTTTTACTCTCTCCACGATCCCCCCTTAAACGATTGCGTGGGAGGCTATAGTAAAATAAGCACTATTGACGGAATGTTTGACTATTGTCGTGAGCAGAAAACAGTATGTAGTTAAGGCAAAGGTGTATAAAAATAAAGTCAAAATACAGTCTTTGAAAAGAGAAAAGCTCATTACTGTTCATATACTTGAATATTGACTTGAATCTTTTGTCAACGCCATAGTGACGTCATGAGAAAGGGCGAACATCCGTTTCAAAATTAAGAACTTGATAAAAAAATCATTTAAGACACTTGGTAGAGTTTTAACTTAAACAAATTCAGAGCCCTCTAGGCTTTTATAGATTGTGCTAGCATAATTTTTGGCATAATTGGAGCTAAAAAGCATAATTTGTGAAACGAGCACTGCCACGGCATAATTAGCAATTTTTAGCACTTTTTGGAGCATAAATTCATAAAATGTAGTAAATATGGTGTACTTTCTACAGAAATAAATGAAATTTAGGTAGTTTGTTCTTGCAATGCGTGTTTTAGCTATACAATTGTGATTGTTAAGTCGTTGGAGGCATTTTACAAACGGTTTAGAGATGCGAGCAGCTAATTTGGACAGCTGACGGCCGTGATAAACTGCCATAAACACAAATAAATTTACAATAACAGTTTATTTAAAAAACATCATAATTTGGTGTCGTTATTGCGCACCTCTATGTATAGAATCTACGTCATTTTGTGAGCATAATTTCGGAAATCAGAAGCATAATTTGGGAATTCTGGCATAATTTTTGCATAATTTGGCAAAATTTTGAGCACTGCTAGTAGCATAATATGCCACTTTTAAATTTAGGAGCACAATCTATAAAAGCCTAGAGCCCTCCCCTGAAAGTAAAGTACAGTGTACAAAGTAATGGCCTTTCCCAAACTGGCGCTCAAAAATTAGTGACCCTCCCCCCAATACCTCCTCCTCCCTCCCAATAAAAAATGACAGGTCCCTAAGAACCGTGGGCTTTTCACTTTTGTATATTGAGAAAGCTTCAAGGTAAACGTTGGAGTAATAATTAGTGTAGTCACATGGGGAGGAGCGTTGCGTGACGCCACTAAAAACAGCTGCGAGGGAGACTGCGCCGAAATGGCTTGTTCGCGAAACGCCGCCAATCAGCCTTGGGAATGAAAACTTCAACTTGAATCGTCCTACACGTAAAAAAAAAAACATAAAATGCTGCTTCTGATTAGACGTATGATTTCTCTCACACGTGTACATGATATAAAAGCCCTCTCCTTAAAATCGCGTGACAAAGTCTAGATAATGTCCCAGGAGACCTCACGCGCGAGTTCGCTTCCGTGATTCATCATGGCGGTTCAAGCTCCTGTCATGCTTCGTGGACTTGTTTCACCTTTACAGCTTTTAGCGGCGTTCGCAATGATCATAGCGGGAATTTTCGATCGAGTCCGTCGTATAATCACCCCAAGTTATATTGTCATGCCAGTTTGGACTGGAGTGTTGGTGAGTTTTATGACTAAATAAAATTTCGCTCTTCGTCTTAAGTTTAATATTTATAGCTTAATGCTCTGCTCAGTTACTCATACTAAAAAAAAACAAGTAACAAGAAACCACCATTTTTTTTATGGTACAGTATAATGATTCAATTTATCCATTTTCAGATCTTGATCACTGCCAGCATGGGTGTTGCCGTGGGAACAAAACTGAATCTTCCATCAAACTCAGCCCTGGTAAGAAACTGAATATCAAATTTTGTTGACTGTTGATGATGATAATTATCATATAGGCTTATTGTTTGGTCAGTGTCTATACAGTGCACTTGTGTATCATGCAATTTAACAGCCTTAATTGCCCTCTTCTGAGGTTTAAAAGTAATAAGCCCATTTTCTGAGCTCTGTGTACTGAATGTCTTTTATTGTCAATAAAAGTAATATAGTACTTTATTTTTTTTTGAGACCATATTTTTGTCGTTGTTAAATTTTAGAGTTGAATTATCTTAAACATATGGCCCTGCAGGAAATATAATTATTTGCCACGAAATTGAATAGAGTTGTCAACTACAGTGGAACCCTGATTTTACGATTGTTGATTTAACAAAATTCCATCCTACGATCAGCATTCTGTGTCCCAGCAAAAGTTATGCATCTGTCAATTCCAGCAGTACCCATCCCCCCCCCCCCGGGCAACCCCGGGGCATTTCCTAATGTTGCCCGTCCCGAGGGTGGGGCATTTGCGTACCTCGGGTTGACCCCCGGGCATTTGACATGTACTTTCAAAACCGTGGAGTGAGTCACGTATTCGTGATGGAGGCGTTTATTGGCCAAGACGTGGACTACGTTGCAGATTAGCTAGTTCACGAATGACTAGAGAAGGTTGTGGATGTTCGTGGATGTTTTTAAAGGTATATTTTCTCAATTTTAGATATTTCTTCATTGCTAAGAAGCAACAATTTGTATTATATTCTTATATCACCTATCGAGAGATTGAAAACAATTAACCCGGGAGCGGGGCATTTGCCCGGTTCCTTCATCCCCACCCCGGGGAATTTGCCAATTTTTTTTTAAAGAAATGCTAATGCCTGGGGGTTAGCCCGGGGGGGGGGGGGGGATGGGCACTGCTGGAATTGACTGATGCATTACAGCACATGTAAATTGTATGAAGCAGATTTCAACGATATCCCTGGTATAATGATGGAAATTAATCTAGCAACCCAAGCATAAAATTTTTCCCCTTACAACGATATTAATATTATTGCCATTTTCAGTGAATTGCGAACTCTGAAATTCATAATCCAACTTACCATAGCGTTTTTCGCTGCTGTCGATCAGAATTATGGCAACAGCAAACGAACCATGAAAAACAGAAACAAACAAAATGGATCGAAATCTACCAATCACAATCAAGCAACGTGACCTTTTGACCCAGTTGAAGTGAACATCTGTTTCCCGAGAGGTCTGCTAAGATAATTGACGACAGCAAAAAGCGTAAACCATTGGTTAAGGACTGAATTTCAGAGTTTGCATTCAGTTCACTGAGAGAGTGAAAGACACCTAGCAATTACGCAAAGTTTCATTAAGTTACAGAAATATATTGTTCCATATGGCATGAGACTAGTGTTTCTGTCAACAGCTTGTCATAGAAAGGGTTTTTTATACTGCATCTAAGGCTTTATACTGGTTATACTGCATCTAAGGTTTTAAGTTGTGATAAAGGTTTATTTCTTGCCACTAATGTTTTTTTAGGATTTTGCCTCACTGGGATTAAAAATTACATAATTGTTTTATATAGGATCATACATGTATGCACTCTATACTAATTAAGCCTTTTAACAAGTTATAAAATCAATTGATATAAAATTAATATGTCATTTTCAAGTTATCACTATTCATAATAATATTAAATGTAACAATGATGATTATAATAATTATGATTGATATATGATTAATATGATTAATTGAAGGGCTCGGTGCAAAAAGGGCGGTAGTGATTTTCTCTTGAAATGAACATTATCGAAACAGCTCCAAATTTCGCATGCAGATTTGTTTACGTGTGCTTAACACTGTCCTGTGTTTCATTTCGTTGTTCTTTCCTTCGTTTTCGAAAAATAACGTATGCAAAAAGAAAAAGATTTTGTAACTTACATTGTCCACAGTAATCCAGCACTAGACATTTTTCCACGCCTCGCGTGTGAAAATCTTGCCCCGAGGCACTTTATTACAGTCGTCCGGGATGTAAAAACAGCTTTTCAGAAACCAACTTTGCTGACCGCCATGTTTTCTCATATTTAATTTGCTCCCAGGCGGTGGCAGCGAGGGACTGGGACTCGCTATTCTATTGTGACGTCTTAAGTCACATGTTAGTGGCTCAAGAACAGAGAACAAAAATGGCACCTTTCTTGGGGAAATAAACTACTGGTTCGTTCGAGCGAGTGCGTCCACTTGGCGGTTGAAGGACATCATTAAGTCTGAAAACCCGTAAGTCCCACAGCATTTCTCGAAGAAATGAGAGATGTTCGGCCTTTGTTTTGTACAATAGCGCTCTTTAGCGTTTGAGAGAGAAAGTTGTTTGACAAAGGCCGGCGGAGCCAAGCGGTAATAAAGTCTAAAACACAGATCTCTTGTCGGGAACTATGTCAGCGTGAGTTTTGCAGTGTCCCCTTGGGTGCTGCCGCGACAAAGTTGCCGAGAGGTGACCTGGTTTTAGACTTAAAAAAATTCTTTATATGTTCCCCAGGGGACGTTCCCTCGCAAAATTATTTTCTGTGTCTCATTAAGTATTCATCAATCAATAAATCAATCAATCGATTCGTGCCTTAGTTTATCTTGTTTTCGCGGGATTTTGTAGATGTGTGATGATGTAAGGAGTGGAGATAGAAGTGAGAGCAAGCCGGCGGCACTCAACTGAAAGCAAAACTAGTATAATGTGACAACACGAGCAAGCGTATTCAATCAACAATCAGTCTTTATTTCACTTTCACCTCGGCAAATTACAGCTAACGGTAACAGAGTAAAATAGTCTTGCCCGAAACAACAAAAACTAGATAAGTGCAAACGGACTGCAGAAAAAGCTAGCTGCAAGCAAACTGGCGTGAAAGCTTACTGCATTAAAAGCGCGATCTATAAAAGTTTGAGGCTGACTCTGATCCTAAACTTAACTTGAAACGGCTTAACTCCCTAATCCCTTGGGGTTAGTGTTAAACTTGTTTTTTTTTTTGTGTGTGTGTGTGTGTGTGTGTGTGTGTGTTAGGGCTAGGCTTTTGCGTTAGGGCTAAGTCTGTAACCCTAATCTGAAACTCTAATCCCGACCCTACGGCCTTGGGGTTACCTTTTGCGTTAGGGCTAGGACTGTAACCCTAAAAATTTAGCTGACTTCATCGTCTTGAGAAACAAAAGGTTTGTAAAAGAAAAGTCAAAAGACGCCGCGCAAGCAAAAACCTTGTCTTTTTGCATGTGTTATTTTTCGAAAACGAAGGAAAAACCAGCGAAATGAAATGCAGGACAATGTTTAGCACACGTAAACAAACTCACATGCGAAATTTGGAGTCGTTTTGTCCATGTTCGTTTTCGGCCAAAATCACTACCGCCCTTTTTGCAGCGAGCCCTTCAATTATTACTATTATTTTAACAGTTATTGTTTTTATTCTCATTCGTTATTGTTGGATAATGGTTGAAAACATTTTGTTTCCTTTCAACCATGCTAGGTTATTACCTACAGAGCACTGAATGTCTTCTGTTCCATCTTGTGTGGTTTTATCCTGTTCTGGTATGGTGCCCCTCTTTCTACCTATGGCCAGTTAGCTCAACTAACGGAACTAGAGGATCGCGACAAGGACTCATTTGCAGTGGTAGCCATAATTTTTGTCATGGCGCTGGCTGAAGTTTTTCTTTCCATCATGGGGATATTGGCATCACAAGAAAGAAATTCATCATACATGCAGGTACTGTACATGTGATTCAAAGACAGCAATTTAATGAAAATCTGTTACTCTGTAGTTCTGATTTTCTTTTGTTTTTGATGTATTTTGATTTTGATTTGATTTTTATTTTAGATTATTATTTTTTTTTTTTGATTTGATTTGGTTTGAATTAAATTGATCTTTTTTATGCCCAAGTGATTCTTTTAAGCTGTATTGTGGTTTTGAAAGACATGCAAACTCTGAATTATTTCAAACCTCAGCCATCAGTTTGCGCTTTTTATGCTTTTAATCATTTTAGCTGACCTCTCAGGGAACAAAAGTTCTTTTCAGCCGGGTCAAAGGGTCACATCTGTCAGTTGTGATTGGTTGATTTCGATCCATTTTTGTGCTCTATTTTTCAAGGTTAGTTGGCTGTGACCATAATTATGATTGACAGCAGTAAAAGGGCAATATTGTTGGTGGGTTTTGAATCTTAGAGTTTGTATGTCTTTGAAAATCACAATAAAAAGCTTAAAATTGATTCAGTGCATTATTTTCAAATTCTGGAACAGCTTGTTGATCCCCCAATGGAGCCTTATAATAATCAGACAAGAATGCATGTACCACTGAATCAAGTTGGAGGAAACAATTATGCAACATCTGGAGGGATGCAGGTATGTACATGTGAAATGTTTGAAAGTACATACCGGTAATGTAATAAACTAAAGGCACTTTTAATACTTAACTATAGACCTCAGTCAACTTTCATTATCATGCCTGAAGCCTTCATGTATAATACTATTGCTCTGAACTATGCAGAGCAAATAACATCTACTATACAATTAATTTTTAGGGAGTAAGATCAGGTATAATCTATTTTTTTGTTGTTACTCTACAGCCGAGCCAGTGTGCCTGTCAGGGTTGGTTTAATAATTTTTTCCCTCTTTTTTCCCAGTTTGGGATTTTTAAATTTAATATAATTATATTTTGGAAATCGACAATGTTTTCTTCACACACTTTAGACCTGTGCATTCAAAACAGGCAGAATTTAACTTGGGATGGGGGGGGGGGGGGAGCAACTTCCCATACATTTTCTCATATGAGGATGGGGGCAGCTTCCCATACATTCTCTTATCATCAGAGTGGAAGTCAGCCCATGCTTCTAAGGCGCATGAGCAGATCCTCTCATTCAGAACTTGCCAAAACAATTTCAACAACAACAACAACATGGCAGCCAGTGGGAGAGTTCGGTTAGTTTTTTATGGCAGTGAAAGAAGTTTTCTAAGTTGTGTCGTAAAAGCGGAGAAAAGTATCTCCTAACTGGTTGTTGTTGTCAACATGTGGTGTTTGTTGTGAAATCAAACCATAACGGAAATGGCAATGAAAATGTGGTGATTTAATTTCGCCATGCCGGTCGGTGCTATTGTTGTTGCTCTATTGTTTCGACGTTGTTTGTTAATGGCTTGGTTGTTCTTGTTTTGTGGTCCTCACGTGCATTGAAAATGGTGGTACAATTATTTGCATTTTAGCGCTAAAAAGTAACGAGGCATCATAAGGGACCATTCATTTTTTTATGAGAAAGGGGGGGCTGGTGGGATTTGAAGGGGGGCATGCGAAAAAATATGGCTTCAAAGGGGGGGCCAGGCAAACAAATATGGTCAGTTAGGGGGGGGGGGGGGGTCACTGAAAACAATTAGTATTGTAATAAGGGCTTCTTTAATAGTTAAAAATCTTGCCCAAAATAACAATTCCTGTCGTTCTGAAAATTCAAATTTTCCCGGGGAGCATACCCCCGGATCCCCCCTACTTTGTAACGTACCCCTACTTTGATATTAACTCAACCCAACAGCATATTGGTTACAAATGCAGTCAACCCAAACTTTCAAACGGCATCCACAATAAACAGTCAAGGCAATGTCAGCTTTATGGAGGAATGTAGTTTGTCTGTTATTATGACTGAACAACTAATACATTCTTAAGTCATAACGCTTGATAAATTTTAATTTCACTTGATATTTTTTTTTTTGGGGGGGGGGGTGGTCATCGGAAAGAAAATTGGATTTTGAGGGGGGGCCAGGAAAAAGTTTCTGATGAAGAAGGGGGGGGTGGGCATTATATATAACAGTGACTGTCTGTCAAATCCCATCAGCCCTCCCAGCCCCCCCCCCCCACTCCATAAAAATGAATGGTCCCTAAAATTCTGCGTTTTGTAAGCTACATTTACATTTTAGTGAACATAGTTGGGACCCCTTTAATTTACAATCACTGAATCCATGGCATCGTGGTCACAGCTATGGTGGGTGATTACCGTCATAATTAAACTTTGGATTATGTTACTTGTTATTGCATTTTGTTTTACAATAAGTTGCTTGTGTGTTTGAATTTTATGTTGGTTGTATCAATTTTCTGTCAGAATTCAGAAATTTTCGCCTAATCAAATTTTCGGTAACTCTAAACTTTCTAGTCATTTGAATTTTTCAGGTTGTGCCAGTTTTCGGGAACTATTCTATACCTGCCAACTTTTTCTAAGTCAAAGGCGTGAGATAACCTTCTCCACATTTTCCGAAGATGTTCCGACTATTTCCGAACGTTTCCGAAGATGTTCCGACTATTTCCGGAGATTTCCGAAGATGTTCCGACAATTTCTGGATATTTCCGAAGATGTTTTGACGATCTTCAAACGTTGCCGAAGTCTGTGAAATTGCAAAAATTGACTCAAACACGAATAACAATGCTCATTTTCTGAGTTATGTTTCAGCAAAATTGAATTGAATGTACATTTAATGGGTTTTAAGAGTAAGAAATCTAAATTTGTCAGTCAAGCGTGAGAAACTGGGCTGTATGCGTGAGATCGATATTTTGGATCTGCAGGCGTGAGACTCACGCATAATGCGTGAGAGTTGGCAGGTCTACTATTCCAATTTCAGACTGTTTTCCAATGCTTTGCATCTCCGATTCGTTTTTCGTTTCTGGTGTATTTTTTGCCAGTAGTTCGAATTTTCGGACACATTCAATTTTCTGCTAGTAGTTCGAATTTTCGGACACATTCAATTTTCTGCTAGTTCCCGGCGCCATATTGGAATAGTAACCGCGCAGACATGATAGCGAGGCTACCGGTGACCCGTGGCTGAGCGTGAAGAGAGATTACAGTGAGGATTCGGCAATTAGCCCGTGTTTTTTCGCGTTTTTCGGAACATAAGCGAAAGTTTTGATTCTAATAATACTCCTTCGTCATCTTCTAAGATGAATGGAAAATATTGGGCCGCTTTTGGCTGTAAAAAAGGCGAGTAAACTTCTCAGGGGCTATCAGTAGTTTGCGTAACAAAACACAAGGAGATCCAGTGAAGAAATCGCATCCATGGTGTAATCTGATAAGACGCCAGCATGAGCATGGTGAGGACAATTTTCTTCGTCTTTAAAGCAATTTTTCTTTGTACTAATCATTACAAAAAAGGAAATATACACAGCTCTCCTGAGCAAGTCGTTGGGATCAGAAAGAAAGGTTTTTAACATGCAATGTTTACAGAACTTTTGTTTACTTGCTCTCAATCACTGAAGTTGATGTTTAATAATACTTTACATTACACAATGCCCAATTCTTGAAAGTTTTCAGTAAAATAGTTATCCCAAATCAGGAATTATTCTCAATTTTGCAGACTTCTTTTTTATTTTATTTCTGAGTGTGGCAGTTTATTTTATATTGGTTAGAGCTGCTTTTAGGTGAAGTTATAAGCTTGGTTTAAATAAAGTTTTAATATTATCTCATAGGTAAAGAGAAATCCCAGCAACATAGATTGTGAAACATTCTAAAAGGAGTCTGCCAGTTGAAAGAAGCTCAGAAAATTATCTATTCAAGTCAAGAAATGGAAAATAACACAAGCAGAGGGCAATTTTTTAAGAATAAAAAATGTTTTCAGTTGAAATGACTGCATCAGCTACTAAGTTTTGAAATAAATCATTTGCAGTGTTGAATCAAGGTGTTTCAAAAAGCCATTTAACAGTTCCTGTTACTATAAAAAAGTATTACCAACCCAAACAGTATGGTAAGGATTATTATTATGAGATGCACAAAATGTGGACCATGTATAACTGACAATAATGCTTGCAAGTCTAAAGTTATATTTACAAAAATTGCCTGAGGGAATGATAAAATCATTGCTATACTTTACATGTCCAGGGACAACTGTATTTGTTCTTTGTCCTTGCCTTATTCTGGCCTTAAAGGAATTTTATTGACTATTTTGGAGAGAAAAGGCTTGCTTTTTCAATTTTTTTTTAACACCACATTCTCAGACAAAACAAATTCCACCCCTACACATTGACCTGGTGTGGGAGACGCGGTGGCCAATGGTTAGCGCACTCAACTCCCAGTCGAACGGCCCGGGTTCGAGTCCTGGTGGGGGAGCTGCGTTGTGTTCTTGGCCAAGACACTTTACTCTCAGTGCCTCTCTCCACCCAGGTGTATAAATGGGTAACAGCGAATTTACTGCTGGCATTCCATCCAGGGGGGAGTAGACCTAGTCGCTTAATGCTACGGAAACCGGGATAAGCTCCAGCTGTATGAGCCACTTGGCTCGGACACAGACTTTACCTTACCTTTTACAGATTGACCTGGAGGTTACAACAAGAGAAATTCCTCTTCCCCATTGATGGTAGAGTTTCATATGGACACCGAACTACAGCTAATCTAGCAGAGTTCCATCCAGCTTCATGATGAAGATTTTATTTATTTTTATTTTCTTTACTGTCTTATTTAAACAACACATTCATCTTAAACATTACATAAATATTTTCAATACTACATGCAGGACTTTAAATTTTATAGCTCCCCATTTGAGATAATAAACATTCAGAAAGTGTTTAAAGTATTGACATACTTTCTGGTTTCAGTGTAAAAGATTTATGGGTGGTTAACCCTTTACTGTCAAAGAATGAACAGCCCCAAAACTTTACCAGGTCAATACATACACATGTACACAAAAGGAGATGTAACAGTAATTAAAATTTTTCCCTGAATTTGACCAAAATAATTCTCTCATCTAGAGCTGATAGAAAAGTTGATTTTTAACCTCTTCTGGAGAAATAATACCAAAATGATGGGTTATCACTGATGGACGATTAAACTACCCTGACTGTAATGTGGTTGAGACCAAACTTTGCCTGAAATTCAACCAGTTTAAATTCAATGATGCATTATTCTCTTTGCAGATCAATCAGACTTTTCATCAGGTGATTTAATAGGGTGCAATAATACTCCTGGTTAATGAGAAAAAAGTTTTCCCTTTTCTTTTGCATTTTTATTTCTTGAGTAGATGTTTCTCTGTGCCTTCTTTTAAATAGTGACTTCCTTGTGTGATAATTTCACAATCCATGTTTACTGGGATAGTTTTCACCTATGAGACAATATATTTAAACTAAGCTTACAACTTTACCTAAAAGCAACTCTTTGTTATCAATAATCTATTTCTTTCAAATCTTATCAAAATACAATAAGCTTATATCAGACTCAAAATAAATACAGAAATAAAAAAAACCGTAGGCAAAATTGGGAATAATTTCTGAATTGAGATATATATTTAAATGGAGACTTGTCAACAGAAGGGCTTTCCTAGATATAAAATATTATCAAACAACTTCAGTGATTAGAAGCAAGTATAAAACAAAAGTTCTGTAAACATTGCATGTTAAAAACCTTTCTTTCTGATCCCAACGACTTGCTCAGGAGAGCTGTGTATATTTCCTTTTTTGTAATGATTAGTACAAAGAAAAATTGCTTTAAAGACGAAGAAAATTGTCCTCACCATGCTCATGCTGGCGTCTTATCAGATTACACCATGGATGCGATTTCTTCACTGGATCTCCTTGTGTTTTGTTACGCAAACTACTGATAGCCCCTGAGAAGTTTACTCGCCTTTTTTACAGCCAAAAGCGGCCCAATATTTTCCATTCATCTTAGAAGATGACGAAGGAGTATTATTAGAATCAAAACTTTCGCTTATGTTCCGAAAAACGCGAAAAAACACGGGCTAATTGCCGAATCCTCACTGCCTGCCTCACTGTAATCTCTCTTCACGCTCAGCCACGGGTCACCGGTAGCCTCGCTATCATGTCTGCGCGGTTACTATTCCAATATGGCGCCGGGAACTAGCAGAAAATTGAATGTGTCCGAAAATTCGAACTACTAGCAGAAAATTGAATGTGTCCGAAAATTCGAACTACTGGCAAAAAATACACCAGAAACGAAAAACGAATCGGAGATGCAAAGCATTGGAAAACAGTCTGAAATTGGAATAGTTCCCGAAAACTGGCACAACCTGAAAAATTCAAATGACTAGAAAGTTTAGAGTTACCGAAAATTTGATTAGGCGAAAATTTCTGAATTCTGACAGAAAATTGATACAACCAACATAAAATTCAAACACACAAGCAACTTATTGTAAAACAAAATGCAATAACAAGTAACATAATCCAAAGTTTAATTATGACGGTAATCACCCACCATACACAGCTGCCATAGCCTCCATTTCGCGGTAAAAGATGGCGGGCTGGCCGGTCAGTCGGTCGGGCCTTCATTTATTAATTTATTTTGTTCTTGGTGTGTTTGTTTCCAAGGGAGCAACAGCCTACTACCCAATGGCACAGCCTGTTCTCCAAGCTGGCGCCCCTGTTATGATGGCTCCGGCTTACTTGAATCAGATGGGAAGCACTAAGGCTCCTGTCATGTTAGTGCCAGCACAGAACTTGCAGCAAATGCCTGGTACATCAGGAGGCGGGCTAATGTATGTTCAGGTTCCAGCTAACCAGGTCCTCTCTGCCAACACCCAGGAGAGCACCCCTTCCCATGTGCCCCAAGTAACTACCTATCCAAGTGGTCCCCAGTCTCCTGAAGAGGCACAGGTGAGAAATAATGTAGCCGTAGGTTTGTTAACACAAACTCACTAGCGAATCTTGCGATCACTTACTACATAACATCCTCACAACAGGAAAAAAAAAACCTTGATATACTCTTAATAAAGTGTTTTTTTTTTCTGTTACTCGAGTTATCCATTGAAGCGGAGGAGAACTTTTGAAATTTATTTTCTTTTCATGCTTGGAAGATGGTTCGCCTAGTTAAAGATATCCTACGGATAGGTGCATTGTTGGATTCTTGTTTCGGGCTCATAACTCACTTAAATTGATATTGATATTCGCTCAATCATACAGCGAAGGCTTTAAACGAATGTAGATATTATTAAAAGACTCATCTAGAGAATTGCACTATAAAGCGAGAGGCGAACAAATTTTCGGAAACTTCCGTCTAACCAGAACTAGATTTTTATCCCAACAGACATTATTGCTCATAAATGATTTTTATTAAACGAACCGCATTTGCAAACATTTTTATCTAAAAACGTTTATTTCGTTTCACACAGGGCATAATTTAAACGGACGGGCATGGTGTGGATCATACAGTAAGAAGACGGTTTTTTTAGGTCTGAGAAGAATTTAAGAATTTTATTAAATTCACAATATATTGTGAAAAATAAAGACAAGAATAGCATCACATGAAGGTACTCGGTAGGATAGTAGGCTCGGGTACAGTAGCAGTTCTGACAAGGTCTCATATGAATGACCAGCTACCCTGCTTGGAGAAAACAATAGAACAAACAACAGGAACAATGCCTTTAGCCCCCAAAATAATAGCAACTGCTACACAAAAGAACCAGTAGAATTACAAACTTACTAAATAGTTAAGCCTGGTTCACGCTTGTGAGATAAGCACAAACATAAGCATACGAACTTGTGAGCAAACGGTAAGTGTTCACCGAGGTGAATAAAAGCACAAGCATTAGCTCAAGAAAAAGAAGCGTTCTTTTGAAAAAGGCACATGCGCAAGATTTGGCGGTTGACGTGACTTAACGACCTATCATTCAATCTTCATCGGAATTTATAAAGCAATGCGCCTGGGGATGTCGTCTTGTGCTTGTGCTTATAGCAAGTGTGTACATCCTTGTGGTTATGCTTGCGCTTATTCAGCTAGTCTTATTGTTACGAAAGAATATTAAGTAATAGTATAATACTTCAGGGCGACAAAGAGAAATCTAGTTAGTTGAACTTAGTTTTGACTCTACCGCTTAATAGCACTTTAGGTTTTCGAGTTAAAGACTCGTCTAATTTAGAAATAAAATTCGAAAAGTCGTTAAGCTACATTTAGGAAGTTTAGTTTTACCTATTTTTCCATCCACCCTCTAACGGAATAACCCCTCCCCCACTCATTTTAATGATAATGGGTTGACGGCCATACCCGTAAGTGACTATGGCGTTAGGGTTGGAACGCCTCTAAGGGCTCAAGTTAGAAACTTTTGGTAGAGCGGTTTTAATGTGAGTGTCTTTAAACTAAAACCAAATTATTCACTCCTGCCAATCACAAAGACCATAGACAACCCAGTGAACCAATAAAAACAGGAAGAAAGTAGCCAGAGCGAACGGCGGGAAAATGAGTACGAGGGAGTCACGATTGGCTTTGGTGTTATTTCTGATAGAACAAGAAAGTGGCATTAGTTCTAATTCTCTAAAACAAATAATGCTTTACAAATAGTTGTTTAAGGTAAAAATGATAATAACTGTGTAAAAAATAAGTAGTTACTATACAGAAGTAAGTAAGACCTACAACAGTATTTAAAATTAAATTCGTTGTCTGGTTATATCATAATGATATGGGAAAATCTCATTTGCATTTACTTCAAAACACTTAATTAATAGAGTGAATTCGTGTAACCCGTTTTTTATATGCTAATGTGCTGTGTAATATTCTAATGAGCTGTACAGGAAAACAGAAAATTACGGACAAATCATCAAGCTTTCACCAACATGTAAAAACCGAAAAAACTATTCTCCCAGAGGAGACAGAGGACTAAGGAGAAAATCCGAAACAGATAACAGGACTTAATATTTGTCATGCCTTCATTTGTTTGGCGATTTTCGATAAACATTTTATATTCAAAATCGCGTTAAGAAAACAAAAATTAAACTTGACTGTAACACAATTCTGTGCGCGCAATTCATTTGGGGAGCTTAAGCAAACCACGATGGCAATCAACTTTTGTTTCGCAAACAAAAGGTTTAATGAGAAGGAAAATAGCTGTGCACGTGTTCTTGGCAAATTTTTTGCCGTCTTCTGATAAACAACAAGGAGAAGAAATTAAATTCTGTGTGTTTTGAGCCAGACCGATAATCTTTTATTTTTTTGGTTTCAAACTAAATGTCCGCTTTATTTCGATTTAGGTTTATAAAGTGTTCAAAGAAGGAGGAAAGTGTTTCCTCAGGAAACACTTCCTGTTTATTTTCTGGAAAACAATTAAACTGATTGCTTTGAGGTTTTCTGATCACTCGTGTATTGTTTTATTGTACACAAACATTAGAATATTTTGCGGCTCATTAGCATTTAAAAAACGGGTTACACGAATTCACTCTAATATATAGTCGTGTATATTAATTAAGTGTGTTGAAAGTAAATGCAAATGAAATTTTCCCATATCATTATGATGTTCAGTAATACTTTCTTGGCTTCGGCGAACAGAATTCCACAAAGGCGTTGTCAGGTTTTGTTTGTTTTATTTTAACCAATACTGAATTTGTTTCCCCTAGCAGACGTAAAAATCCGAACAATGTGGATTAATACAAATTCCCTAAAAGGAAAGTTATCTTAAGCTGCGTTCACATTAGGCCGAAACATGATTAGTCTGATCACAATGAAACATGTTTCGCTGTGAAAAGTGTTCACATCAGGCAGGCATGCGCGAATCATGATTAAAAGGATCACGAATGAAACTACCTCACGAGGTAGTTTCAATCATGATCAGACTAAACAAGTTAAAAATGGCGGACATGCGGCGAGAAGGCGAGTGCCCATTAGCTTCAAATTTGGGCTTTCTATGAGACCAAATGTTTATTTAAAATATGGGCTAATAAACGATACAATATGAATTATCGGCGACGGATAGATTCAAGCAGAATATTTGGCAAAATTTCGCCACGAAAGTTCACGACGGCGGCTACAAGCGCGCAGAATTGCAGCATTGCAATTGAAAAGCAAACTTCACAAAATAAAAATCTTCTGCTACCGACTGATAGCGCAAATTCGGACAATACTGTCTTCTTGCTAAACGCTTGAAAGCCCTGCTTCATCGAAGGGCTTGAAAATAGACAGAAAGACAAAGATTTAATGGAAACTTTATTGTAATTTCGAGCTATATTTTTCGATATTTTTACGGTGAAGATTTATGCAAGAACCGTGAAGCCGCATAAATTACACGTAAGGCATGAAACGTGTTTGAAACTAACACCTAATGTGAACAATGCAATAACAAGCATGTTTAGGTGAAACATGTTCCGTTGAAACATGTTTACTCTAAACATGTTTCGGGTTAAATGTGAACGCAGCTTTAGTTGTAGTCAGTCTACTTTTGATTTAATAATGGAGATCGACCCTTAGAAAGGTTTTTACCAAACTGACTACTTATAGTGATTAATGAATACGGATTTTGCCTTTAGGTTTTATGGACTTTAAATAAAGAAAGTGGTTATTTATAAGTAAGTATCACGTTTTTTTAAATAAAATACCGTATTTATTCAGCGCCCTGGCCGCTTACTAAATTTTTGAACCTTGAGAGTTGGCGCTTATTCGAGGCTGGGCGCTTATTAAATTTTCACCATTTTTAGCAAAAAGTACGTATTTTGCCTTCACTACACAACTGAACACACACAAAGACTATGAGGCATGGGCACGTCGGTCAGCCGGGCCCACGGTACGTTTTATTGACACATCAATTAGATTACAGCAGCATGGATAAAAAGATACAAAACCTACATGCACCACAGCCGGACACGTAAACCCCAAAAAAACACTTAGGAAAAACTAGGGACCGTGTACTCCCGACCAATGCTATGGCGCCGCCTTTGGGGTTTTAAGGCTTACATAAACAAAGAACAATGATTTCACAATTATGAAAGAAAAAGGTAATAACAGAACAATATTTTCACCAAACTAAACGGAGTAAAGTGTAGGCCAAAGAGGCTGACCGTAGAATGTCACAATTCTCTCAACGAACTCTATTTCAAGCACGCTAACCATAAGTCCTCGCGTGCTACGCTCGCACCCAGTTCTCTGTTCTGTGTCGACAAAATATTAATTTATGTTAATCCCGACTATGACAAATTACATTTACTTTGCAAGAAAACAATAGAGTGTTTTCATGGCAGCCATGTTGGAGGAGTCAAACAATAAAAGATATTTGCATAAAAATGATTTCTTTTTCCCAAAGGAAAATCATTTTATTGTTCACTCCTCCAATATGGCCGCCATGAACACACTCCATATATAAATTAACAAAACGTGAAGATGTACCAAAGCTGAATTTTAACCCTTCCACGAGTTTCTGTAAAATATTAAGAAAACGCGGTCTACTGGGTAGTCCCTTAGTAGTACTTAGTCAATTTCAATCTTAATCAGTCAATAATAGTCAATACTTCTCTTGTGCCCTCTTTCTAGGGGGTAGTGGTGGGCGCTTGTTCGAGGCTGGCCGCTTATTAACTTTTCCTACCTATTGGGTGGGCGCTTATTCGAGGTTGGGCGCTTAGTCGAATAATTACGGTATACTGTTTGTTTGTCATTTTTTTTTTCTTTCGAATGACGCGACAGAGTTGTGCATGTGTAAATGGAACCTATAAATCTAACCGTAAGTAGCCAACCCGAGGAAGGCGCTCTGTGAGAGCATTTTGGAAATATCCTGTCAAAGATAAATCAAGCGCCTCGATATTGTTTCAAGTGTATATGCGCAGTTCTTCAAAATTGAATATTTCGTAATCGTAGCCGTTTATCTAGCTCCTTTTAGTTATAAAATATGAATCTAGGATCAACGTTTTTTTTTAGTTTGGTGTAAACGTTATGTCGGTCTCTGCATTGAGATTCCTCGTATGAAAGGGGAGGGGATGCTCGTTGTCTCGCTCAGGGGTTTAATTTCCGGATTTTCGGTCCCACTCACGTAAAAAAATTCACGCTGTTCCGGGCAAAACGCCAATATTTCTAGATGTCGAGGTCACGTTAAGAGTCAGTTGCACATAAAGAAATACACCGTATACGAATATAAATTATATTTATGTTATTTAAGTATCGTTAAAAAGCCTGAACCCCTCCCAGATTGGTCTCTTTTAGGGGGTTCCTTTTAATGTTTCAACGAAAAATAAACGGTTACAGTCTGTACTCGAATCAACCGTTGACGTGGAGGGGAACTTATTTCATTACAGTGTATATCTATTTTCTTTTCATGGGTGGAAGATGGTTCACCTAGTTTAAGACATCCTGGGTGCATTGTTGGATTCTTGTTTTGGGCTCAAAACTAACTTGATATTGATATTTGCTCAATTCTACAGTGATGGCTAATAACGAATATACATAGAATATATAAATAAAAGATTAATGGAGAGAATTCCCTCTTTTACAGGGGAGTATACCAGTTCAAGGCAACAAAACATACGGAGCTGGGACGGACCATTATTTTCTTGGAGAGGGTGGGGTATGAAAAATTTTCCTCTGCAAACTTTTGTTTCGAAATTCCTATGTTTTGTTATACATATCGTGTTTGCAAACAATTTTCTTTATCTTTCTAGGCCCTGCAAGCAATTTTTTTTTTCAATATTTTTCATAATAATAATCATAATAAAATATATACCGGTAAATACATAAATCGGGTTTTACCTTGTACATGTTCTGGAAATGATTAAAAGTAAATCGTGACATTGGGTGACTTTTGTGACGTGACACAAGTCCCAGTAGCATTTGAATATTAACGCAATCTCAACAAGAAGCTTGAGTAGCTTGAAACCGGGTGGTTAATGTTTAACCACTCTTTTGGCTAACAAGAAAGCCTAAAGCTTTTAGACGTACCCAGTAGCGTTTATATTTCCTTTTGTTGCTGTTCAACAAAAAGTGTGTTACGTTGAAGCATGACATGCAATATATACGATAGTCGACCGTCAGTCTTTAAGGTCAATGGCACCTTGATCGCTTTTGAAGGTAGAGATATCAAAGTTGTTTTCGTTCTACTTTCAAAACTCATAAAATATAACGTGACTCTTTCATTTATATCTCGTACTGGCCATTAACAACTGAGCAGCAATTCTATTTTGCTCTGTGGTCTAAGCGATGATTTATTGTTGATATAAACACATAGAAAACGCGTGTAACGCACGTAATGTTAATCCCTTAAGTGGCAAGTAATTTAAAACATTTCCTCCGTCCCATTCCCCTTCCTCCATGGAGGCAATTTCAAGTAGGTGATGAAAGATGACCGGTTTTAAGCCAATCAACATACGTGACCTTCAATGCCCTACCGACAAAAAAGAAAGCCTAAGGCATTTAGACGTACACACAGTAGCGTTTTATTACCTTTTGTTGCTGTTTAACAAGAAGTGCGTTATGTTGAAGCATGACATGCAATATATACGATACTCGGCCGTCAGTATTAAAGGTCAAAGGCACTTTGATCGCTTTTGAAGACTTTGAAGGTAGAGATATCAGAGTTGTTTTCGTTCTACTTTTAAAACGCATAATATATAACTTGACTCTTTCAATTATATGTCGTACTGGTCATTTCTAACTGAGCAGCAATTCTATTTTGCTCTGTGGTCTTAGCGATGATTGTTGAGTTAAACACACGGAAAACGCGTATAACGCACGTAATTTAAATCCCTCAAACGGCAAGTAATTTTAAACATTTCCTCTGTCTCATTCTCCTTCCGCCACTGAGGCAATAGACCATTTTACAGTTGTCTACCAAGTGACCAGGCCTTTGAATGGTAGCGAGGCTGCAGGTGACCTTGCATTGATACAAACCTCTTTGCTTTATTATGTAAATGAAACCTAGTTAGCATCAAAACAACGTGATTAACACAAAAAAAGCAGTGAGGTCTGTATCAAAACAAGGTCACCTTCAGCCTCACTTTCAGTCAATGGCCAGGTCACTGAGCAGACAACTGTAAAATGGTCTATTTCAAGTGGGTGATGAAAGATGACCTGTTTTAAGCCAATCAACATGCGTGACCCCCACCCGGTTAATGAAACTTATAGGATATATAGTATCTTTCTTTTGGTATACGTCACGTGGGACGATGACGTCACATCACGTGACAATTACATCATGATGTCAAAACAGCCGCAATCTTGGATCCGCCATCTTGGATTTCGATTTTTTTTTCGAAATGACAGAAAACCGCCCAAAATTACGTACTGCAAAGTACACAAAATCAATAAAACTGTGCTTAAAATCCGTAAAAAGGTAAAAATTAATTGTATTAAAGTTAATTTTCATTAAAAGAAACACGAAAATTACAAATTTGAGAAAACATGCCTATCAAAATGCCGTTGCCGTGGTGATGTCAAGTTCCTGACGCAACATCCTATCCAACCAAATTGTTCCCAGATATATTTTAGGTAAACTCAGAAAGTTTGGCAGGGTTTAGTTGAATCTTGAAAAAGTAATAAGCGTTCAATGTTAGCGCAGGCCTCGATCAAAAGCCCCCCCCCCCCCCACGCCCCCCACGCCCCCCACGCCCCCCCGGTCTGAATAGGGTTTAGACGTAATTGGTGTCGTTTCACACCGCACTTGAGCCGAACGTGCGCTCCAACACAGGGGCCTGATACGCACGGCTAGGCATACCTTCGACTTTTAGCGAAACGTGAATTATATACTGCCTTTTTCGTCTATGTCAAAGGTTTTGTTTAAAGCCACTTGTGTGAAAATGGGATTAATGTTCATATCAAGGAACACTGCCATTTAACTGTTTATGATTATATGATATGAAAGTTTTTACATCAAGAATCCTTGCAAAATAGGAACAGGAAAACGTAATTCTGATAATATTGCATGACAAAGTTTTAGATAATGTGCCAGGAGTCTTTACGCGCGAGTTTTACTTCCGTGATTCATCATAAAATGGCGGTTCAAGCACCTCACATGCTTCGTGGACTTGTATCACCTTTACAGCTTATAGCGGCGCTCATAATGTTCATAACGGGAATTTTCGATCGACTCCGTCGTATATTCGTCCCAAGTTATATTGTCATGCCAGTTTGGACTGGAGTGTTGGTAAGTTTGGATAATTCCTACGGACTGTGTCACAGGTGATTTGCTTGATGAATAAATCGATCTATTTCACAATCGATTTTACACAGTTGTTTCATCATCCATTGTTGAATCAAATGTGTATGATTTCACAGAAATCAGCTGAAGAATCAAGCGCGCGAATGCCGCATTATTATTGGAAGAATCAAACCTTCATCCAAACAGCGAGAATAGGGTTGAAAATACGACGCGCAGCGGAAGAGAGTTGAAAATACGACGCGCAGCGGAGCATTTTTGACGAAATTCTAGATTATTGGATAGCCGATGAATCACTGTCTTGAATGTTTGATATATCCTCTCAATCGAAACAAAACAAAAAAAACAAGGAGTAAACGTATAAATAAAATCGTAAAAAATCTATGCTAATTAAGATTGGGTATCCATCGTCACGGATACGATTTTCATTGTTTTAACTTGATGAATTATTAGTTAGTGAAATTGCGAAGTGTAGAATCATACTTGCATGAATATTATTTTGTCCATGCGAGGAATCAAACATTTCTTTGAGAAACAATGCGAACAATCTTGTGTGCAAGACTGCAAATCTTGCGTAAGATCACACGGCGAGTTCGAAGAACCAAGTAGCATTATTACAATCTCCTTTTGAATAAACTATACTGGATTTCGGACTCCAAAACAGTTTTCCCTCATATATTTAACACAGGTACTATCGGGGGTGGAAGCGGAATCATGAATCATAAATCGTAGCTGTAAAATTAGTAGAAAAAAACTTGGGAATCATGAATAACGGAGATTGCTGAAAGAATCATAATTAACAAATGAATGCTTCCATCGATATTGGAGGCTTGTGAATACAGAATGTAACAACAATTAAGCTGATGGGTCATTTTGCTAAATTCGTAACAAATATATTCCACAAATCCATGGCGCCGAAAAAATTTTTGGGATTAAAGCCCTAGTCAACCGCATCCACAGTATCTGTTCACCTAATATGCTTAAATCTGAACTAAAACGGCTCAAAACGATCATATCTTGGAACAATTTCCCCTCGCGCATTGCAAACGGGGTTGTCCTAAAACCAGGAATGCCAGAAACCCGGAAAACCGGAATGCCGGAAATCCGGATAAGAAAGCCCGGAATCCTAAAACCCGGAATGACCTTTTTTGTGCACGTCTTTTCAAGATAAATACTTGGAAATATGTTATTTTTTCGGGAAATTGGAAGTTTGTTACGAGTTTCCAATTACGTTGCGAGTTAGCGAATCAAACTGTCAATTTCGATACAAAGTTCCCAACTTCGGCCCGACTGGACTTCGCAATTTAGCTTTGTTCCAAAGTCATGGCGACATCTGAACTCAGTGATTTTAAAGGAAACAAGTTGCGGCGGGAATATTCCAGCGATTCTTGTGGCTCAAGTGGCAAAACAAAGTGTTATTATGTAGGTTAAGTCTATTGACATGTCAACTGAAACTATCTCATGGGAAAAACTTGTAGAAAAACAAATGTATATTCTCTTTTTAGACAGATACAACTGAGATTCAAGTTTTGTATGAAAAGAACTCAATAAAGTTTGTATTTTTTATTTAAAAATTATTATTATTATTGTTGTTAAAAATATTATTTACAAGGCTAAAAAGTTATAAAATTTAGAAAGAAACCAAACGTTTACGCCTTTTTGTCATCATGGGTGACTGAGAAGTATAGTTCCCATTGTATCTCCCCAAATAAATTGTAAAAAAATACTGAGATTGTAAAAAAGGCTAAACAAAAAAATGCTAAACAAAAAATGCAAAATAAATAAATACATTAAATATTCCAATATTCAAAGTTATCTATCTGGCAGGGTAGTCAAAACTCAGCTGGCATTCGCAAAAAATAGATTAACTTGGATTTTTTTTTTCAAGTTCACTTATATTTTATTGTGCATTTATAATTCAATTCATCCATCTTTAGATCTTGATCACTGCCACCGTGGGTGTTTCCGTGGGAACAAAACTGAATCTTGGATCAAATTCACGCGTGGTAAGAAATTGATTTATCGAATTTTGTTCTATTTGAAGATGATCATGATTATTATATTTTTTTCTGTCTGTTTATACAGTGCACTTGTTTATCATGCAATTAAACAGCATCGCCTTTTCTGAGAGTTAAAAGTAATACTGTAAGACTATTTTATGAGCTATGTGTACTTTTGACACTTTGCAGTTGAGTTATTTTAACATGGCCCAGTTGATATAGTTATTTGCAAAAAAATCACAAAGTTATCAATATCAAAAACAAAAAAAATGTGTGACCAGTTTCCATCACTGGTCTAAAAATATATACATGAATGCAAAATAAGAAAGAGAAAAGGAAAAAGGAAAATAAATTAAAACAGACATTCTCTGGTCTGGTGCCAGCTCTGTCAGTTGGTCAATCTATCACAAACACAGATAATATAGCCCAATAAGAAATTTGGAATACTACTGCAAGACGTGGGTGACCTTTTCATGGTTTAGAATGTCTCGCTTGGTACCGATTACACTGTTTACCTATAGATATTTTAATGACATTCCTCCGCATTGATTAGCGCTCACATTAAGGAAATGGCGGCAATTTATTTTTTGTGGAAAAATAAATAATAAACGGAAATGTTAACTTAGCCAGTACGATTGTAATAGCCATGAATGGCGTCGAACGTGCGATGGAAAAACTTGGTTATTCGCTCTACAAAGGAGAACTTTACAAGAAAGTTCAATCTTCTAAATATACATTCAGTCAGGCGCGTTTACACGAGCGAGAACATTGGGTACGGACCCGTCAAAAAATTGGTCCGGACCACACCACTTTTGTAGAGAAACAGTCAAATCAAAACGGGGCCATAGGCGCCTATGGCCCCGTTTTGATTTGACTGTTTCTCTACAAAAATGGTCAGGTCCGGACCAATTTTTTGACAGGTCCGTACCCAATTTTCTCTATCGTGAAAACGCGCCTTAAGGTGGCCCCGTTTTGATTTGACTGTTTCTCTACAAAAATGGGTGAGGTCCGGACCAATTTTTTGACGGGTCCGTACCCAAATTTTTCAGTCGTGTAAACGCGCCTAGTTGCACAGTGAAGAGGTTTCTATCGGCGGTGCTCGGCACAAATGAAAGCTACAAAGAAACCATAATAAAACACCTTCACAAGCTTTCCACTGACCGAAGCCGTGTCGCTTAAGTCCTAGTTTTAGATATCTGTCTTCCTCTGGAGTGAACATTACATTTTTTTCTTCTAGTGCCAATTTCTGTTTGTCTAACATATCGTGTTTTAGTGATATCTTCGTCCTCGTCGGCTGGTGAACTATCGCTGTTATCATCATTTTGCTCTTACGAAGAAGTTGACTTGTCTGAAAGTCTCGTTCGCACTTCCATTTCTAGCTCCGTTCCCTTGTCGCCGTGTAGTTTTTCCAAACATTTGTGCGCTTTGCTAGCGACCTTGCGTGATCGTTGTTTTTGATAGTGAACTTTTGCCACGACTGAGCTATGTTTCTGGTCCTCGGAAATTGTGCTCTGCGCACTGCTGCTAAGATGAACGCACTTGCCTGTTGCATCGCAGACCAGTTTACTCATTAGTTCTCCTAGCTTGTTGTGTTGTCTTCCATTTCTCGAGGGCGAATGTGATTGATGTAGCAATCTAATACTTGCATGCTAGTCTCGGTCAGGTAAAGAGAATCAAAGCCATATCTTCCTGCTGTTTTGAACATTTTCTGATCAATGAATCCGCCGTTGGTTTTAGCTTTATTCACCATCTCAACAGTCAAATACGGATATGTCTTCGGACGTGAACCTTTAACGGCCTTGATGATAAAATATACGGCGAGAAATTTGGTAGCAAAAGATAACTCAAATGGAGATATCGAACCTCGATTATCCTTGCATG